>NC_061114.1:207626988-207661445 GCF_002878395.1 Capsicum annuum
AACCTCAACAACGATGAAACCCCAACTCGGTATCGATAAATAGTAACCCAAAACTGCCTCGATAGATTTTACTTTCGTTGATAATAAAGAAAACCCAAACTTGAAATTTTGAATAGAACCTCGACAGCGACGAATCCGACCCGAATAGCGGAACAACGACCCAAAATTGATCACAACATTCCGATTAAGACCCAAACAGTATCCAAATTTCAAGAAAACAGTACGAAAATCAATGAGTCCCAAAACCCCCGAAATCCAACAGAGAACTGAAACTAATTAAAACCGAGCTCCGATGAACGGACAACGACAAAGACGACCAAAACAGTGGACGCCTACCAGATTTCGTCCAAATATCAAAGGAAAATAAGAAGATTTTTGACGATTTTGAGATGGTATCGATCAAACAACGAGAAGGAAAACCAATCGGCGAGCTTGAGGCTGATTCCGGCGAGCTTGATACCGATTTCGGTGAAATTTTCTCCGAAAAAAGCTCGATAAGATCGAACTTCTCCCGGTTTCACTATTTCTGGCCAAAAATCTCAAGCTCCTTCCATTTTTCTCGACCCCTTCCTCACTGATATCCGTGTGTACGTGTTTACCGGTGGGAGAGAGTGTTTTTCGACGACCTAAATGTGCGCGCACGAGATTCGTGAGGATCTGAAAGAGGTGAGTGTGTGCGTGTGTATCGTGAATATGGTGGAGAAGAGAATGGTGCCTCTCTTCTTGTGAGGTGAGCCTTTTTTTTCTCTCTGTCCTTTTGATCTGTTTTTTTTTCTAAAAAAATGGAAAAGATGGAGTGTATATGCTCTTTTCTTTGTGTCAAAGAAATGTGGGGGAGGGGTGGTTACGTGGGGTAGGGGTAGGAGGGGTAGGAGTTAGGATGTGTTGTCAATTTTTAGTTGGGTGGGTTGTTTGAATATTAGGATAAGACAAGGTTTGTTATTTTTTGTATTTTGTGAGGGTATAATAACATGGATGAGGGTACACGGTAGGATAAGGTAAAATTGGGTAAATTAATCTTTCGGAGGGACAAAATTACGTGTCTACATCATGCCCCCTTTGAATGTAAACACGCAGTGTTTTCAGGCAAAGAAGTAAACAACGAGACCGAATTTTGTCCCAATCATTATTCAAAGAAAGGAGTAAAAGAAAGAAGGACAATCGACTCCTGTCGGACACCCTATATACCCAAGTCATGAGGAAATCACAAGTATCTCAAAGGGTTGGAAGAGAAGTGGACTATACCGAGTTGGAGAGTCGAGTGAGGTTCCACCGAGGTTCCGGTCCGTGACTCTGTCATTACATCAAAAATGAAAATTACAAGTTAAAATATAAATGAAATTATAAAATCCTATCTATACAACTTCTGTTGGCTCTTGACTCAACTTTTATTACCCTATTCTTCAGGCGAGCTCCTGACATGCCATTTCATTGCCCTGTTCTTTAGGCGAGCTCCTGACTTGCAATTTCATCACCCTGTTCTTCAGGCGGGCTCCTAATATAAAAAATCCAAACTAAAACAAAATTATTCTAAAAAAATATTATGATAAAGAAAGATTCCATGTTTTCTGAACATAAAGTAAATTCCCATTTTCCAGGAGGGTCCTGAACATAAAGTAAATTCTCATTTTTCAGGAGGGTCCTGAATAGAAAGTAAAATCTCATTTTTCAGGAAGGCCCTGAACTGAAAGTAAAATCCCATTTTTCAGGAAGGTCCTGAACAAAAAAAAATCTCATTTTTCAGGAGGGTCCTGAATATAAAGTAAAATTCCAATTTTTAGGAGGGTCCTGAACTGAAAGTAAATTCCCATTTTTTTAGGAGGGTCCTGAACAGAAAGTAAAATCTCATTTTTCAGGAGGGTCCTAAACTGAAAGTAAATTCCCATTTTCCAGGAGGGTCCTGAACATAAAGTAAAATCCCATTTTCAGGAGGGCCCTGAACATAAAGTAAAATCCCATTTTTCAGGAGGGTCTTGAACAGAAAGTAAAATCTCATTTTTCAGGAGGGTCCTGAACATAAAGTAAAATCCCATTTTTCAGGAGGGTCCTGAATATGAAGTAAAATTTCATTTTTCAGGAGGGTCCTGAACAGAAAGTAAAATCCCATTTTTCAGGAGGGTGCTGAACTGAAAGCTAAATCTCATTTTTCAGGAGGGTTCTGAACATAAAGTAAAATCCCACGGATGTGCATTTCCAATGGTATCTGAATTAAGTGAAGAGAATTTGCCCCTATTTCAATAGAGAAAATTTGTCAGTTAAAAACTTAGTAGTGGCTTGCAGCTCTTGGCTTCTCAAGTATCTGCCCCAGCACTCGTTCCTTTCATCTTTGTTCCAAATCGCAGACACTTGACCTGTCTTGCCGCATCATTGACCCGGATCCATATTGAGGGAAATGAGTTCTGACTCAAACAATGGGTTTCTATTTTACCATGCCTCTGAGGTGCACCCTTTTCCCAAATCTGAATGCTTCCATGAATCCAACAGCCTGTCGGTTGATAGACTTCCTTTGCTTCGTGTTGAATTATGATCATATTTCTTTCATGTCCTGGTCCTTGGCTTTTCCTCATGTAATTGGAAAGATTGGAAGTAAATTTTGAAATCCTTTCTCGCTTGTTTTGACACAGACTTGACTTAAAATGTACAGAAATGATGGCGACTTTTATTTTGATAAATGACATAAAAAGACAAAAAGCGTGAATATGTAAATGAAAGAAAATGGCAATGTCCCATATTCAAAAAGAAAACTTATCTGAATACGGCAACCAACTCCAATGAGTATAACATGCATTTTGGATTAAGCTGCCTGATCTTCCTATCTAAACTCCCCATTTATTGTTGAGTTCGTGCCTTTGCCGCTGAGCCGCTTCTTCAATTCTATTGGACTCATAAATCACATTCAATTGACGATATCTTAAAAGACTTTCGCCAAAATATCTCTTTCTTTTCACTTTTCACTTTTCTCTTGAACTCGCCATCGCCTTACGGTGCCCGTGAGGGTTTTCACCAATAAGAATCTCTTATTTTTATTTCTCTTCACTCACCATCGCCTTATGGTGCCTGTGAGGGTTTTCACCAATAAGACTCTCTCATTTTCATTTCTCTCAACTCACCATCACCTTATGATGCCCACGGGGGTTTTCACCAATAAGACTCTCATTTTGTATTTCTTTCCTGATTTCTTATGCTGAGGGAGACACGTGGTACCTAACAATGTATCATCATATCCATTGATGCTTAGCCTTAACATTATCAAAAATTGATCTGAAGACTTTCTTTGGTTGTAACTTGGCTTTCGGATAAGGTTAGAAAAGGATGGCAAGCGGTTCAAACGACACTTGAAGTGGGGGTGGAACTTACAACTTTTGGAATCGACTCAAACAACACATTAACTCATGCCCCAGTTTTGTTGACTGGGTGAATCTTAAATCTTGGTTTGACCGAGTCTGAAATAGGGCAGCCTACGTATCTCACTCCCGAGAGAGGAGAATCAGGTCTCACGTAGTTCCAAAAGCTTGTTCTTTGTTTTGATTTGATTTTTTTTCGAACTCTTTCTTTTAATCTTATTTTCTTGTCATTTATCTTTGACTCTATTTTGATTCCAAAAGAGGGATATGAAAGAAAAAATAAAACGAAGCTCAAACGGGTAAACAAAGGATGACACAATATTTGGATAGAAGAATAAAATGCCTTCATCATATCAATCTTTAAAAAATGCAAGTACTAAACATGGAATAAAATCAACAAAGGATAAAATATCATACATAATATCTTTTGACCGCATCAGCATTAATAGCCATTTCTGCCATTTTGCCTTCAATATTATTCAAATATAAGGCTCCATTGGGCAACACTTTCTTCACAACGAAGGGACCTTGCCAGTTAGGGGAGAACTTGCCTTTCGCTTCAACCTGGTGAGAAAGAATACATTTCAATACCAACTGGCCAACTTCAAAATTCCTGGGATGGACCTTTTTGTTATACGCTCAAGCCATCCTCCTCTGATACAACTGGCCATGACACACAGACGTTAGCCTTTTTTCCTCAATCAAACTCAAATGCTTCAGTCGAGTTTTTACCCATTCATCATCATCAATATCTGCTTCTACAATGACTCGAAGAGAGGGAATTTCAACTTTTGCAGGGATAACTGCTTCTGTCCCATACACCAATAAATATGGAGTTGCCCCTGTTGAAGTGCGAACAGTGGTGCGATAACCTAGCAATGAAAATGATAACTTTTCATGCCACTGTCTAGACCCTTGTACCATTTTTTGCAGTATCTTTATTATATTCTTATTGGCGGCTTCTACAGCACCATTGGCCTTTGGGCGATATGGAGTAGAATTTTGATGTGCGATCTTAAATTTTTGACACACTTTTTACATCAAATGAGTATTGAGATTGGCAGCATTGTCTGTAATGATCATCTTCGGAATTCCAAACCTACAAATGATGTTGGCATGAACAAAATCTACTACAGCCTTCTTTGTCACTGACTTGAAAGTTACTGCTTCCACCAACATTGTGAAGTAATCAATGGCTACCAAAATGAATCTATGTCCATTTGATGCCTTCGGCTCAATTGGTCCAATCACATCCATTCCCCAAGCCACAAATGGCCATGGAGCGGCCATTGCAAGCAACTTAGCCGGAGGAGAATGTATCAGATCACTGTGTACCTGACATTGATGACATTTTTGAACAAATCGAATAGAATCCCTCTCCATAGTAAGCGAGTAATAACCTGCTCGAAGAATCTTCTTTGACAAGATATGACCGTTCATATGCGACCCGCATACTCCAGAGTGTATTTCAACCATGATTGTTGAGGCTTCTCTTGCATCTACACACCTCAAAAGCCCCAGATCTGGGTTTCTCTTATATAAGATTCCCCCGCTTAAGAAAAATCCACTAGCCAAACGCCTAATAGTCCTCTTTTGATCGTTGGTGGCATATGTTGGGTATTCTCCTGACTGAATGTATTGCTTGATATCCAAGAACCAGGGTTCTCCATTGAGCTCTTCTTCAACCGTATTACAGTAAGCATGCTGATCACGACTCTGTATATGCACAGGATCGATGTAGGCTTTATCAGGGTGTTAGAGCATTGAAGACAGAGTGACTAAAACATCAGCAATTTTATTTTGAATCCTTGGAATATGCCTAAATTTTACTAACATAAACCGTTGACATAACTCCTGCAAGCATTGTCGATACGAGATGAGCTTCAAATCTCGCGTCTCCCAATCTCCTTGAACTTGATGGACGAGTAAATCTGAATCCCCCAACACCAATAATTCCTGGACTCCCATATCAACAGCTAACCTCAAACCAAGAATGTAAGCTTCATACTCTGCCATGTTGTTAGTACAGTAAATTAAAGTTGTGCTGTTACCAGGAAATGTTGTCCCGATTCAGAGATAAGAACTGCACCTATTCTGACTCCTTTCATATTGACAGTTCCATAGAAGAACAACTTCCAACCTGGATCAGCATCTATAACGAGTTCATCGACACACAACACTTTTTCATCAGGAAAATATGTCTTTAATGGCTCATACTCTTCATCGATAGGATTCTCAGCAGGATGATCCGCCAAGGCTTGGGCTTTCATGGCGATTTGAGTCACATATACAATGTCGAACTCGGTAAGCAATATTTGCCACTTTGCCAATCGACCTGTCGGCATAGGCTTCTGAAAGATATACTTCAAAGGATCCATACAGGAGATGAGATAAGTAGTATAGGATGAGAGATAATGCTTCAACTTCTGTGCTACCCAAGTTAAGGAACAACACGTCCTTTCAAGAAGAGTTATCCATGACATCAGTTAATAGCCTACTCCTTTTTGCCTGTGACATCATGTTGACCCAGGACACAACCAAAAGAATTGTCCATGACTGATAAATATAAGATCAAAGTCCTACCAGGCTCCGGTGGTACCAGCACGGGCGGATTTGACAAATATCTTTTGAGTCTGTCAAACGCTTCCTAACATTCTTCAGTCCATTTTACCACAATACTCTTTCTCAGCAACTTGAATATGGGTTCACAAGTGGTTGTGAGTTGAGCAATAAACCTGCTAATTTAGTTCAGTCTACCAAGCAAACTCATCACCTCCGTCCTATTCTTGGGCGGGAGCAAATCCTGAATGGCTTTGATTTTTGAGGGATCCAATTCAATCCCCCGACGGCTGACTACAAACCCCAACAGCTTTCCAGACGGAACTCCAAATACATATTTTGCCGGGTTGAGCTTGAGATTATACCTGCGAAGCCTTTCAAAAAACTTTCTTAAATCTTTAACATGGTCAGCCTGACTTTTTAACTTAATAATCACATTATCCACGTAGACATTAATCTCCTAATGCATCATATCATGAAACATAGTGGTCATGGCTCTCATGTATGTTGCTCCAGCATTCTTCAAACCGAATGGCATCACTCGATAACAATAGGTCCTCCATGGTGTGATAAAAGACGTCTTCTCCACGTCTTCATCATCCATAATGATCTGGTGATATCCAGCATAGCAATCCACAAAAGAGGCAACCTCGTGTTTAGCACAGTTGTCTAGCAAAATATGGATGTTGGGCGGTGGAAAATCATCTTTCGGACTTGCTCTGTTCAAATCACGGTAATCAACATATACTCGAATTTTGCCATCTTTCTTTAGTACGGGAACAACATTGGATAACCACATGGGATAACGAGTCACTCGAATTACTTTGGATTCAAGTTGTTTTATGATTTCCTCTTTGATTTTAATACTTACATCAGTTTTAAACTTCCTCAACTTCTGTTTGACAGGAGAGAATGCGGGGTTAGTTGGCAATTTGTGAGCCACTAATTCAGTGCTTAAACTAGGCATATCATCATAAGACCATGCAAAAATATCCTTATAATCAATTAATGCTTGAATCATTTCATCTTTTAGCTGTGGCAAAGCATATACGCTGATTTTAGTTTCCCTAATATCTTCTTGATTCCCTAGATTTATTGGCTCAGTCTCATTCAAATTAGGATTTGGTTTGTTTTCAAACTGTTCCAACTCTTTGATTATTTCTTCTAGTGCTTCTACTTCATCATATTCCCTATCCTGCTTCATTACATCTTGATTAGTTTGGATTTTAAGATCAGACTAAAAATTTCGCATGCATGTCATGTCATTAGAATCAGCATAAAGAGAACTGTATATAAAAAAACAAAATATATTAGACACGAAACAAAAGGGACATTGTATTTTATTAAATAAAAAGATAGAAGGGTTTAAGCATAGATGCCAACATAACATAAACAAACTAAAATCCAAATTACAACCCTGAAATAACTCGAATAAACAGAAAGAAAAACAAAATAAACTACCAAAACTCCCTCCTGATGGGGAGAGGAGTGACTTCCCAATTATTGAGTCGGATGGCTGGACCTATGAATTGCACGTCTGCCATACTGGTGCCTTCTCTTGCTTCAACCATAGCAACTTCAATAAAAAGGTTCTAGTAGTTATCAACCAATTCAACTTCAAATTCCATATGCTTCATGACACCGCTCTTAACAAATGATTCACTGAGTAGTGGCATTGGGCGAGGGAATGACCATGTTTCCTTTTCCTTCCCTTGGCTTTCTTCAGATCTTCAGCCGTAGGCTTAAATCCCAGACCAAATGTGCTCACGTTCTCACTCAAACATATGGGATAAACTATACCATGCAGAGACACTCCCAAACCCTTTCCTGGCTCAAATCCGTATTTCTAAAGTTCACTCACCATCATGATAGAAGCGGAAAACAATTGCGGTCCCAGTATAACCTGCCATTCAAGGATACGATTTACTGGCACTGTATGAAAAATTTGATAGACGAACATCTCATCTACGTTATTTGCTTCAATAAGAGACAAGGGAGAATCTTCGCAGGCGGACAAATCTCCTTCACCATGAATAACCACTTCTTGCCTGTCATGCTCAAACTTAGTCATTTGGTGTAGTGTAGATGCAACCGCCTTGGCCTTGTGGATCCACGCCCTTCCCAACAACAGATTGTAAGAGGAGTCTATATTCAATACTTGAAACTCTATGGTGAATTCAACAGGCCCTATGATTAATATTATATCTATTTCGCCAATGGAGTTTGATTTTGCACCATTGAAAGCCCTGACACATACATTGTTGGGCCTGATCTTGTCAGCACCAATATTTAACTTTTGCAAAGTAGAAATAGGGCAGATATTTGCACCTGAACCTCCGTCAATCATAACATGAGTAACGTAGAAATCTTCACACTTCACTATAATGTAAAGGCCCCGGTTATGCCCGGTACCTTCAACAGGCAATTCATCGTCAGAAAAGCTGATCCGATTGACCTCAAAGATTTTTCCGACCATTTTATCAAGCTGATTTATTGTAATCTCCCTAGGAACATATGCTTCATTTAATACCTTCAGTAAAATATCACGATGCTCCTTGGAGTGCAACAACAAAGATAAGAGGGAAATTTGAGCAGGGTTTTTCTTCAACTGGTCTATTATTGAATACTCTGGCAATTTCATCTTTTTCAAAAATTCTTTGGATTCTTCTTTGGTGATAGGCTTTTTGATAGATGACAGTCCACTCACAATTGGCTTGGACTTTCTTAAACTTTCAGGCACGAAGCATCTTCCTGACCTAGTCAAACCCCCTACCTCATCTACATCTTCCACTACTTCTTTCCCATGATAGGTCATCACAGTCTGTCCATAATTCCAGGGAACCCTTTTCGTATCAACTATCGAAGGTTGGGTCACCGGTTTGAGGACAATAGGCGCTGCCAGTGCTCCTTTCACCGTCCAGATGGGTTGACTCAGAGCTTCTACCATTATCAACTTAGGTTTATCCTAACTTAAATCAACATACCTTCTGGCCCCTTGTACTGTAATCAGGGGTTTCTTTGTGCTTTCTTGGGCTTTATCTTCTCTCATTCCTTCCTAGCTCAATGACATTGCTTTCAAAGACTCTGCTACAATCACCGATTTCTCTTCAATGGTCTGTATCTTGACAATAGGCTTATAACACCTTGAAGACTCTTTCCCATCATCTATCAATTCTAATATATTGGTTTCAGCATAGGTTGGCAGCGGATTCTGGTTAATGTTTGGACCCTCCGGGGCCTGGACTAGCATTTGATTTGTGTCAATTAAATCTTGGACAGCTCTCTTTAAATACCAGCATTTCTCAATATCATGGCCTGGCATGTCAGAACAGTACACACACCTTAAAGAATAATCGAGATTCCTCAGCGGTGGATTTGAAAGCCTTCCTTGAATTGGGCTTAAGACCTTTAACTTTCTCAACCTATCAAATAAGCTAGAATATAACTCCCCAAGAGGTGTGAATTGATTTTTGACCGCCTTCTCTTTCTTATACTCGAGCCTAGGTTAAAAACCAGGTTTGGAGGGGTTTTGGTAATTCGGTAGAGCGAATGGGCGATTTTGTAGAGTTTGCGCGCTCCACTGCCGGTAAGAAGGGGTTTGGGCATATGGTTGCGCTCAATATACTGGGTACGGGGGTGGTGAAATAGAATATAAGGGGTTTTGTGGTGGGGAGAAATATATGGAGCTTGGGTGTAGACTTGGGCTTGGGACTGGGGATAGGGGCGAGTTGGTTTTTTAGGATAGGAATGGGTTCCAGCTACGACAGTCGCCACGTCCTCTTTCTTCTTTTTACCTCCGAATGCGCCAGATCCACCTTGTATCGCTTAAGTGGTGGCTTTCAATGCGGCAAAACTCACTATTTGGCCGGTCTTGATTTCGTCCTCTATCATCTCCCCCATTTTGAGGACATCAATAAAAGACTTTCCCATTGTCGAAACTAAATGTTGAAAATTGGTCTCATCCTGTGCCTGAATGAAAACCTCTACCAACTTACTTTCTTTCATTGGAGGCTTTACCTTGGCGGCCTGTTCACGCCACCTTATCGTGTATTCCCTAAAACCTTCAGTGCTTTTCTTCTTCATGGTCACTAAGGATTTTTCGTTAGAAATTAGGTCAATGTTATACTGAAAATATTGAACAAACTCAGAAGCTAAGTCATCCCAGTTGTTCCACTTGTCGATATCTTGATCGATAAACCATTCTGAAGCCAGATCAGAAAGACTCTCGCCAAAGAAGGCCATGAGCAGCTCTTCCCTTCCTCCTGCAGCCATCAACTAGTTGCAATAACGTCTCAAGTGTTCCACGGGATCACCGTGCCCTGAATACTTCTCAAACTTGGGAATTTTAAATCCGAGGGAAAGGTTGATGTCTGGGAACATGCAAAGATCTTTTTAGGAAACACTCTTATAATATCCGATTCCTTACAAATTCCTCATAGCCAGTTCTAAACTTTTCAACTTCCGTGCTATGACTTCTTGTTCCTCTGTTGAGACAGGTTTCTCCGTATCAAATGGAAATGCAGGTGGCTGAGTGTACCCATATGGTTCATTTATTCTCAAAGTAGGCTCTGGGGCATAATACTGACTATCTGGAACATTCAATACTGGCTCACTGGCAGACCTAGGAAGCCCCATTGTGGGACACACAGCATATATGAGAGCTTCAGGTGGTGGCGGAGCCACGAATATCGGTGTGATTGGTGGCATCGGCTGAGCAGCGGGTCTTGATTGGGGAGATGCCAAGGGCACACCAGAACTGCCAGGATAATAATGTCGCGGAGTGAATCCTGGCGCGTGCTCAGGTGACTCAGTAGGAGCAAAGAATTGCGCCTGAGAGAGCGGTGGACAATTAGAGATATTCCCAAGACCTTCAGGGAGCGAAGGAGGAGGCATTCCGCTAGCCCATGCCCGATAAAAATCTATCAATTGTTGCCTGAGCCTTACTACCTCATCATTGTGTTCTGAAATTTCTTCCCTATGATCCTGATCTGGGTCAATGAGCGAATTTTCAATCTTCCTGCTAGCCATGACGAGCTTTGATTTTGATCTAGTGAAGTAAGAGTGACTAGCCAGAGTGCTACAAACCTATCACTGTTAGCTGAAAGAACATGCTCATCAAAGACGACATCCGTTAGGATTAAAGCACACAACAAGCATGGGCATCACATTGGTAAAATTGTCCTAAATTCATTTCTACCAGCTTTTGAGGGTGGCGAGGTCATTTTAACATCATCCCTATTTTTATCTACACTTATTATTATTATTATTATTTTATTTTATTTTATTTCCCTCTCTCTTATTTTTCGTATCAGTCTCTGTTCTTTCCCTTTATTGTCTCATCATCCTTTCTTTCTTTTCTTCTCTCGTTATCTACCTTTATTTTATCATTCTTTATGGCTTTTGTTTTTCTTTAAAAGAGGAAAAATAATGAAAAACAACGAAACAAAATGATTAGATCGAACCCAAAAGTAGGTTTCCTACATATCATGTTGTACATGAATCAGATCTTGCGTAGTTCGGGCAGCATATGCATAAACATCACATAATTGAAGTTTTTTTTTTCTTTTTTCGTGAAAACAAAAACAAACAAACAAAAGAAAGACGTAACCTCATAACATTTTGATGAAAAAAAGAAACAAAAAATGCAACGAATTTAGGACCTCTTTAAAAACTAAACAACAAATACAAAATAACATTCTAGACCCCCTAAGACGATATACGTGAAATTACTCATAAAGACCCTAATACCAAAAACAACTTGACTCCAACTTAAAGCAGACACCACCTAAAATGACAGAAACATAAAAGACTCAAACTGAATAAAGATAAGAAATGCTCTTTCAGACTGGTGCTCTGCGTGATGACCCTGGCTGAGACGGACCTGCCTGTGATGTTCTCTTTCTCCCATTCAAACATTATAGCATATCCTGTAAAGACACCCTGATATTAGGGAAGAAGCTTCGGGCCCATATTCCTGCCTTATGAGGAGTGCACTTGGAAAGATTATTCTGACACCTTTCTACCGTCTTGAACAAATCTGCTAACTGAACTCTCAGTGTCTCCACTTTGGACCCCACACTTTCATCCTGATGGTCGTCAACTATGAATTCTTCCTGTATTCTCCCTCTAAGCTGTGTTGGTAAGGGTTGACTGATACCCCGAGGGATGGATTGAAGCCAGACCTCATATACCTGAGTGTACCCCGAATTATCCAAACTTTCTTTGAGAGTATCCACACCTAGCTTTGTTACATGCTTCCAGAACTACTCATATTTGCTTTTACCTAAGGCTTGGTCCTTGAAGTACTCAACATCCTTTAGAAGATCCACTACTGGTAGCATGTCCTGCGGCCTACCCAACTGGCGCATTACCCTAGAAGGACTGCATGGTATAGTGCAATTAAGCGCTAACATAACTAGAAGGAGCTGCATTTGACAACCAAACAAGATTATCTTTGGTCGAAGCCACAGACAAGTCCACAAAATGTTATGCCCCGTTCTTGACTCAAGAAATTCAATCTAGCGTCGACTCTCATGGGTAGCGAGAATTTATCCAAACGCAACCTCAGGTCCATGGCTTTCACTCGATTGGGAATACAATGATCAACCACGTCTGGTCTAACTAAAGAAGGCGCATGCAAATGCTCCATCACCCATAACTGCAATATCAGGTTACTGCCTTAAAGAAATCTCATCCCCCCCTTCACTTCGGTTAAAGCCTTATATATTTCTGTTAAGATCATGGGTATGAGAGTGAACCTGCCTTTTTGATTAATGCCTTTGTCATTTTGATCCTTATGAAATAGAGCCATCACCACAGATTGCAAACGTGTATTAATACGTCCTTCTTCTAGAGGAAACACTAAAGTACCTAACAAAGCGAGGGTGAAGACTTCAAGACGCTTTCTCTCCCACTTCTCCTTAGTCATATGAAATTCATCCCAAAAGCAATCAAAACCTTTCGAGGGCCCGAATCTAGCGAACAAAAAATCTAAGGAAACCTACGAATCACTTAAACAACCCAAATTCATACCCTTACTTTTTAAACCACAAGACTGCAAAAACCTCACGCCAGTATGATTTCATGCTCGAATCATATCCTTCTTGATATAGGGCAAATGCAACAAACCGGATATTTCTGCCAAAGTAGGAGTCATTTCACATTCCCTAAACCTGAACACCAAACTACTTGGATCCCAAAAGGTCAACAAAGCCTCTATTAAATCTGAACGAGGGGTAACATGCAGAAGTTCCGTAAGATCACCTAATATTTTAATTAGGTTCTGCTGATCAACTTAGTTAAACATTTCCCACCACTTGATTAACTTTTTGGGCACCTTGACAACCATCAGGACTCTAGACTTGGTGGACAAATCCATCCTGTAATAACACATAAGACGTTATCTCAAAAATTCGATAGGAGTAGAAGATTCCCAACCCTTGGAATTTTTGACGCAAACATATGTCGATGGGACAGACCACTTCATGACTCCCATTTGTAGAACAGAAGTACTGAGCAAAATCAGTCTACTTGGCTAACAACTCTAGATTACGGGGCAAGAGACCTAGGCTAATAATAAGACAAAGGCCAACACAAAAATTACTGGACCCACCGAGGGTTGCCTACGTATCCCAACCCAAGGGAAGGGAATCAGGTATGCGTAGTTCATCCAGATTGGACAATTAACGATTAACTAATAAATTGACCCTAACTTAAGAGACACAACCAAAAACAAACGAATAAAAACTTTGTGAATTTTCAACTAGACACTTCAACTAAGACTGACACCACCAATTATGAAGAAAAATCTTTTTGGTATTTTTGCTTTTGACAAATAAGTAGAAAAGGCAAACAAAACCCTTTTTTTTCCCTTTTTTTTTGAACTTATGGTACTTTGAGAAGATAAATACAAAACGTAAAAAAAAATCTTTTTGAGTTTTTGGATCGTGAAGAAGAAAAGTCATAAAGAACTCTAAGATAAACTACGACACTCCTTTTGATTCATTCTTTTCGACTCACTTTTTTTCTATTTTTTTCTTTTTTTTTTCTTTTTCACTTTTGCCTACGCACCTTACTCCTAACAACTTTTTTTTTAAATCAGTCCGTCAAATGATCACGTTACCCTTAAAGATGTAACAGTTAGCACGTAGGGATGCTTTAGAGATGAGTCTCCTACAAAGGGCCATGTGGGTCCTGCTAGGTCTCAGTATGATGCACATAAGCATGACCTAAAGGTTGACCTAAGTTGTGGTTCACTAACAAGGCTGTTCGGCTGAGCGTATGGTCGATAGTGGCTGCTTTGCTTTCCACCTACTCCATAATACCGACGGCTTCCCCCCAAAATAAGGGTAACCCAACTAGAGGTCGTGTACAACACGGGTACTACGGACTTATTGCAGAAAGAAGGCCTGAGGGTAGACAGATGATGCTAGATATAAAAACTGTAACACATAGGATAAATATTGTACACAAAGAGCACGAAAACGCACAACAGTGATAACAATAACACAAACAATAATCACAAACAATGTTTATACACCCATAATGCCAAACAAAGCCGATACGACTCCAAAAATAAACTCAAATTCTGAAACGATCCCGAGCAGAGTCGCTAGAGTTGTCACACCCCTTTTTTAACCGAAAAAGATTTATTTTTAAGTTTGAAAAGGTTTTTATTATTAAGTGACAAAAGATGAAAATTTCTTTTCGAAAAGGATTCATTTTATTCAAAACTCAGAGTCGCCACTTGGCATAGTCTGGTGTGCCAAGTCACCTTTGGAAAATCCTTTTCAAAACGATTTTGACTCTGTAGAACTGATCCGCGAATAGAGATTCCGGCTAAGGAATTCTGTTGATCGAGGGGAAGGTGTTAGGCACCCCTCGATCCCGTGGTTTGACCACGGTTGCCTGGTGGAGTGTATCAGCTATTTTGGCATCACGAATGTATAAACCACATAAAACACATAAACAAGCAACAAACACGTCAAACCACAATCCAAAACCAAAATAATAATGTTCAGTCCAATTATACAGTCCAAAAATAACGACATACGGAAAGGTAAAACCTATTCTATTCTAAGCTAGTCCTAAACTAAACTCCAACCCGCTGCCTCGGGCCTTCTTCACGAACGTTCTCCGGGTACAAAATACTTCGGGGCATTCCCCAAATAAAAATAATACAAGTACTTCAGGGCATTCCCCGGCTAAATGATACAAGTGATCCCAAAGCACATATAGCCAAAAATCATTCAATCACACAAATCAAATATTCCATCAATCCACAATCCTTAAATTTGCCTACCCAACCTATGTTGCCTATCAAGCTTTTGATTTTAAAATGATTCTATCAAATTCATGCTTAATCCGAATTAAATAAAATGACAATAGTCCAAAATTTAAATACATTCAACTTTTAACAACTTCTTATTCCCACCCCAAAATCCTTTTTCAACCACATGACTAAACCAATTCGATCATCAAATCCCTTTTCAACATTCGAAACCCATATCAAATATATACGTCCAACATAGATTCAACATTTCATGCACATGAGTAATTCATACTCGCAACAACAATTAATACGACTAGAATATCCAACCCAAATCGCAAAATCATAACAAAACCACATTCGAAATAATGAAAATATAAAGTTAAGGAATGGACCTTCCGTTATCGAATTTTTGATGACAATAAGAGCCGAAAGAAATCCGAATCCGAAAGCTCAAATAGAAAACCTCAACAATGATGAAACCCCAACTCGGTATCGATAAATAGTAACCCGAAACTGCCTCAATAGATTTTACTTTCATCGATGATAAAGAAAACCCAAACTTGAAATTTCGAATAGATTACAGCGACAAATTCGACCCGAATAGCAGAACGACCCAAAACTGATCACAACATTCCGATTAAGACCCAAACAGTATCTAAATTTTGAGAAAATAGTACGGAAACCAACGAGTCCCAAAACCCCCGGAATTCAACAGAGAATTGAAACTAATTAAAACCGAGCTCCGATGAACGGACAACGACAAAGACGACCAAAACAGTGAATGCCGACCAGATTTCGTCTAAATATCAAAGGAAAATAAGAAGGTTTTTGGCGATTTTGAGATGGTATCGATCAAACAACGAGAAGGAAAACCAATCGGCGAGCTTGAGGCCTATTTCGACGAGCTTGATACCGATTCCAGTGAATGTTTCACCGGAAAAAGCTCGATAAGATCGAACTTCTCCCGGTTTCACTATTTCTAGCCAAAAATCTCAAGCTCCTTCCATTTTTCTTGACCCCTTCCTCACTGATATCCGTGTGTACGTGTTTTCCAGTGGGAGAGAGTGTTTTCCGACGACCTGAATGTATGCGCGCGAGATTCATGAGGATCTAAAAGAGGTTAGTGTGTGCGTGTGTATCGTGAATATGGTGGAGAAGGGAATGATGCCTCTCTTCTTTTGAGGTGAGCCTTTTTTTTTTCTCTCCGTCCTTTTGATCTGGTTTTTTTTCCTAAAAAAATAGAAAAGATGGAGTGTATATGCTCTTTTATTTGTGTCAAAGAAATATGGGGGAGGGGTGGTTACGTGGGGGAGGGGTAGGAGGGGTAGGGGTTAGGATGTGTTGTCAATTTTTAGTTGGGTGGGTTGTTAGATTATTAGGATAAGACAAGGTTTGTTAATTTTTGTATTTTGTGAAGGTATAATAACATGGATGAGGGTACACGGTAGGATAAGGTAAAATTGGGTAAATTAATCTTTCGGAGGAACAAAATTACGTGTCTACAACAGTTTGAACTATGAACTTTTAATTAACGTACTATTTTACATGTACGAACATCACGATCGTTATCTTAATCGATAACTAACTTGAAATTTCTTTTGACATTAGGTACTAAAAATTTACAAGGGACAAAAAATGGTCTGAAGCAAGGCCAAAATGATCAATTAGGACACGTGTTTGGGCTTTCTTATGTTATGTAACAACATTAGAAAGTGAAAAACTTTACGAATAATATTACTTATGAACTTGATATCGATAAATCTGCGAATCTAAAAATTCATTTCGGCCAGTTGAATCTTCTCAAATTGTTTTTTTTTTTCAAGAAACAAAAAGATAGAAAAGAAATAAGGGAGGTTTGTGATGATTTTTCAATCTTTTTTACTAGGTAATCTAGTATCCTTATGCATGAAGATAATCAATTTGGTCATTGTAGTCAGACTCTATTATGAATTTCTGATCACATTCTCCTCAGGGTCCTTTTATCTCTTTCTTCTCTGAGCTCTGGTTATGGAAGAAGGAATCGAGAAGAAGGTATTAGCAAAAACTAATTTTATTACGGGACAACTCATGATGTTCATATCGATCTATTATGCGCCTCTGCATCTAGCATTGGGTAGACCTCATACAATAACTGTCCTAGCTCTACCATATCTTTTGTTTGATTTCTTCCGGAACAATCACAAACACCTTTTTTATTATGGATCTACTACCAGAAATTCAATGCATAATCTCAGCATTCAATGTGTATTCCTGAATAATCTCATTTTTCAATTATTCAACCATTTCATTTTACCACGTTCAATGTTAGCCAGATTAGTCAATATTTATCTCTTTCGATGCAACAACAAGATCTTATTTGTAACAAGTGGTTTTGTTGGTTGGTTAATTGGTCACATTTTATTCATGAAATGGCTCTTTCAAGAAGGGGGGAAATGACATTATATATAACATATTTAAATAGAAACTAAACAAATCTTATTTTTCAAAAATTCTATTTTATTTTGGGTGAATTTAAAACAAAGTAGAATTAAGAAATAGGATTTTAGGGATAAGGAATAAATTAAACAAACAAACCATGGATAAATCCAAGCGATCTTTTCGTAGGTGTTTGTCCCGATTCAATCGGGGGATCGAATTGATTATAGAAGCATATTTCAGGACAAGCGAATCATCAAGAGGATGAGCTTGAAGAGAATGATTCGGGGTTATTTCAAAGTGGAACCATGCAGTATCAGACACGAGATAAATCTTTCAAAGAACAAGACCTTTTTCGAATAAGCCAATTCATATGCAAGTTGTAAAATAACTAAAACAGAAAAGAGATAATCAATGTTTTTTTTTTCGTTTCTTTGCAAAATAGAGAAGTATAAAGAAATAATATGTTTTCCATACTATGGTTGCTTTGTTTATGCATGAAAGCATGAAAAATGCCAAAACTAATCACGTAAAAATCAATCATCACAAAATTTGAATCATCGAAAGAATTGCTTTCAATTTGTACGCGTTTTTTACCAATGTAATTTTGTTATTTTATTTTAATTTTTTACTTGTAAGAACCATGAAATCTTGTCTATGGGTGTAGCACGCACTAACATAATTTCCACCAAGAATAAACAATCCAATTTGTGATTTCTTGAAATATCTAATTTTGTCTCAATAAAATTAATCAACTAAAGCCAAGTTAATAAGAGGCGTTAAATATATATACATACATACATATAAAATAATATTATAATAATTTAAAATTATGTTTTTATTCTTGCATATTAGTTGTTTTTGCCGTAATATTTTTAAAAGACATATAATCTTTGTCTTCAAATATTAATATAATTATTAATAAAAGTAAAAATTATTCTAGTTAATAAGATGTGCCATTTATTTTCAATACATTATTTTGGATGTTGTTGTTAAAACTTTATTATTATAAAATTTAAGTTTTTTAATTTAAGGTTCTAAAATATTTGTAATAAAAATTAGCTAGTGTTTTCTTTCTTTACTTTTTTTTTTTGGATAATTCTTTTAAACGTATTTCAGGATATTCATTATTATTTTAAACGAAGTTGAAATTATAAAATTTACTATTAAAATTTTTTAGGCGTCAAAATTTTGAAGGCCTAAAGCAAACGTTTTATTAATCTTATCTTTGAGCAACCCCTGCTCGCGATCAATTTTAATTTTGATTTGTTGAAATTATCCATCACCCCATAATGATTGTGCAATGGACTTAACCTTTCAAGCATGTTGAATCAATAATTCAGAAAGAGACCTTTGTTTTTGTCTGTCCTCACTTCTTAGACAAGTTCTATGTAGTGGAACTGATATAGGCACACTTCTCTACATTGTTGAGGTTTTTCTCCCTTTTCTCCTGTTGTCAAAAACAAAGAGTTTATAGGGATGGACAATGTGGTATTTAATTTATAAAAAAATATTGAAATACCGTATCAAAGTATATATATATATATATATATATATATATATATATATATATATATATAAAATTAATACTAACAAATGTATGCACTATTATTAGTACAGAACTACATATCACATCTAATTTAGATCCATATTTTTGTGTCCAGCGTACAATACATCATTGTGGTGGGGCCTTTTCTTGAATCTTGCACATACCCCTCCCCCCCGGGATTCTTTTCTTTTTTCCTCGGAGGATTGACTTCCAAGCGTTGTTTACTTTTTGGTGTTAGACCGTACAATATGACTGAGTTTAATTTATTTTGCCTAATGATCTTGCTAAGATTTTAAAACTTGATTATTCTATCCTGATTGAAAGTCCTTTTTGTGTAATCAATCAACCAAGGGTGGTACTTTGAGATTTGAGGAAGCCTAAGCCTTTGTAAGGGAAGAAGTAGCAAGGTCTAGGTTTTTAAAGAACATATAAATGAGAAGAGAAAAGGAGAAAAAAGTAGTAGTTTGGTATTAATTGATAAAAGGGCATATGAATGATATGATGAGAAGGTTGAATGAACATCTATTTTTGTTAGCAATGTGCCAATAACATTTAAACACCATCGATCAGTAACAGGATGGAGACTCATCAATTGATTTTGACTCGCACAACGCCCATTACCACAATACGGATATATTTTATTTTAATTGAGAGACCACTACTATACGTCTGACTTTCTCAACTTTGGCCAATTCGTTCAAGACATTTAATTAGCTCTATCTATTTTATGAACATGATGTTTCTGGCTACAGTTTAAAACTCCACATTTTGTGAACGTGTGGTGTCTTAGCTACAATTTTGTCCAAATTCAATTTTCTACAATATTTTTCAAGTTTAAAAGTCAAACGTTGTCAATTGTAAGTCTTTGTTTGAATTTGTCATAACTCAAGTTAATGATACGCATTGCATATTTTGGGCATAGGCCAGTCTGGATTTGTTTTCCGAGTGACACTATATCGAGCCTCAAAAGTGTGTGTATTATGTGACCTTAAGTTATACCTTATAAAACTCTCACTTTCTCCTATCATCATTTCAATGCATGTGAGATTCGGCTTAGGTGTCATGCACCTCATTTTCAGAAGCTTGCCAGCTTAAAAGTCTGTCAGTCCTACTTGACCGCGCCTCCATTAAAGGCATCACATGTTGCCCTTGGTTTTTGTTTTTATTTTTATTTGTTAATGACCGACCTTGAGAAGTTGTTCCATTCACTCAACTTGAGTTTACCCCTTTCCACTTGGTTTTTTAACTCAATCAAGCAAAAATTTTCTATAGTATATATGTTCTAAATGTTCCAGTGAATTTGATTCCCTTTGGAGGAAAGGAAAATAACGATTGATGAGCCATAAGCTACAAGTACGTTTTAATGATGTTTGATTTTATTTTTATTTCCAATTTGATCACATTCTTAGTTCATACAGTCATACTGAAGTGTGTACTCCCTAACAAATTTGAGAAATACGGAGAATTTATGGTAATTTGTGTACTTCATAATTATATATGTTCATAGTTCAAAGCATACACGACATTACTCAGATATATATATATATATATTGTTATGCATGTATTCTCAAATTGCTGAATATTTCAAACGGTTTTTTATGATTCTACCAGTCAGTAGACCTTCAAAAACAAAAGATATAGTCACTAAATAAAATATATCTTGTTCATTAAACAGAACAAACCGAAGTTACCGAATCGAATCAATCGATACTAAAAGAAAAAGTCGAACAATGCTAAATTTAATTAGTTTTGTATTGGGTATAACATTTTTAAGAAATCAAAATACCAAAAATACATAACCAAAATAGTACAAAATCGTGCCAAACTGACTAACATAAACACGCTTACTTTTGAGTAAAAGTGATCGTTTCTTTGGGGTGATATGGGATATTATTTGAATCCTTTAATTGTTTTAGGATGGCAGAGAAGTTCGGTGTGCACAAAGCATCCCACATCAGCAGAGCAAACGGAAAAGGCCATTATCCAAGTGTGTTATCTCGACAATCTTGTTGAGTCACATAGTCATGTGCGTGGCCCCAATATAGATGATAGTGGAGTGGGTTAGTGTGTGTCATTATTCTGTATATTTTATCTTGGACCAATATTTGTTTCAAGCCCAATCCATTATTTATTGGGCTATGTTTTCGGGTTTGTATATATAATTTCGGACCCAAATTGTAAAGATAAGGGGATTTTATTTTTGGTAAATCAGCTCATAATATCAGATATTTCCTCTCTCATGTTTCTTCTAGAACATTCATTCTCCATTGGAGATTTCTTCAAATCTTGATGGTTTCATGATGTTAACATAGTATCAAAGCAAGAGATCCTTGTAGATCTTCTCTTTGGCTTTCTTCCGATCCGACCCTCGAGGGTTCTCGTGGAATTTTTTTCAGCGAACTCTGGTTACATTTGGTTTCTCTTGAAGGCTTTGTGTTCAGCTGATTTTTGGTTCAGTTCCAGCGAAATCATCGACATTTGCCCTTTTTTTGTTGTTCCGGTGTCTTGTTGTTGCCATTTCATCAGAGTTAGGCGTTGTCGGAATTTTCTTCGAGGCTCTCCATCGGGTTTTGTATTTTCAAGGCCGTCTCCTTCCGGTTGTGAAGGGTGACCTCCTCGTTTATTCTCTTACTTCGGCACATTTGTTCGTTTTTAGGGTTCTAAGGTTGAAAATGTCGACTTCCATGGACCCTCATGTTTCCTCGACTACTAGCCATACTGTGTTTTACATTGAGGACTATACTCATCCCTATCATCCTCTTTATGTTCACCCTTTCGATGTGTTGGGTGCTTCTTTTGTGTCGTTTTTATTTGACGGAACAAGATTTGGTAGCTGGCGTAGGACTATTTTGGTTGCTCTATCTGTTCAAAATAAACTTGAGTTCATAGACGGTTCTTCATCTAGACCTTCTGACTCCTCACCCCTAGCTAGGCTAGCAGCGTTGCAATGATCTTGTGGTGTCCTAGCTGATTAATTCTCTTTCAAAAGACATTGCTCGTAGTGTTGAATATTCTGCCTATGCTAGGGACATTTGGGTTGAATTAGAAGAAAGATATGGTAAGGCTGATGGGGTTCGAATTTTTAAGCTAAGAAAAGATTTAGCTCATATCTCTCAGGGTCCTTTAGATATTGCTTATTATTTCAATAAAATTAAGCAGTTCTGGGATGAGCTTGCTTCCTTGTCTGCGCATACTGCTGTTGCGTGCACTATGGAGGTATTAAGAAATTCAATAATGAACAAAAGGTTTTCCAATTTCTGATGGGTCTCAATGACATATACATACAAGTGCGCAACAATATTCTTATGATGAAATCCCTTCCCTCTATTGGTGCTACTTGCAGCATTCTCTTGGCAGATGAAAAACAACGAATTGTGTCTATCAATTCTCAATTTTCTCATCTATCTGCCTCTTTTCAGGCAGGGGTTTCATGATAAAATTTCACTTTCAAAGTGAATTTTGAGTCTCCAAAGACTCTTTCACTGGTTTTCAAGTATTGCAAGAAGTCAGGTCACACTATAGACAAGTGTTACTAGCTTCATGGCTTTCCTCCAAGTTTTAAGTTCTCTAAATCCCCACCAAAAAGAATAGTTGCTCATGCTGAACTTAACAATTCTGGCCAAAAGGCTTCTAATACTGGGTATGATGATTCTATTTGTGACCCAGAACAGCATCAACCTTCTGGAATTCCTACCCTCAATAAAGGAGAGTACTCTAAGCTGCTTATTTTGCTGCAAAGAGCTCATATTCCTGACCTACTTGTAGCTTCTCCCTCTCCATTAGATTCTGCAAATTTTAATAGTAAGTTTTCTCAGACATGTTTGTTGACTAAAATAGATAGAACATTTTTGATTATAGACTCTGGAGCCTCTGACCATATGACCTCTGATTTATCTCTCTTTTTTAATGTGCTATCCCTTTCCATTCCTTATCTAGTTTCTTTACCTAATAGTTATAAGGTCAAGGTCACAAATATTGGATCCTTGACTTTGTTTCCTAATTTTGTCCTCCATAATGTTCTGCATATTCCTAGCTTTTATTTTAATCTAATATCTGTGTCCAAACTGGTTGAACAACCTGATTTCATGCTACAATTCACCAAGTCTACTTGCACCTTATAGGCCCCTTCTCTGAGGAAGCCAGTGGTGCTTGGTAGACTTAACTGTGGAATCTACAAGATATTCAACCCTTCAGATTTCCTGACTGGTCCTGGTTCTTTATTTTTTTTTCATTCTACTTGCTATCCTATAGTCTCCCCTTTTATTCCATTTGTACCCTTTACGGTTGTTCCTTCTGTTCCCTGTACCCTTGTAAACAATGATATTCCTATTAATAAAACAAATATTTTATGGAATTAAAGGCTTGGACATACTCTATTTTCCAAAATAAAGTGTATTCCTAGTCTTGTTCAGACTTTATCCCATAAACAATCTTTTACTTACCTTATTTGCCCTTTAGCTAGACAACTTAGGGTGCCCTTTGTTGCTAGCACTACTACAACTTCTTCTTCCTTTGAATTGATTCACATAGATACTTGGGGACCTTATCATTCTCCTACTTATGATGGTTTTAGATATCTCCTCACCATAGTTAATGACTATTCTAGAGCCACATGGACTTATTTAATGGGTGCTAAAAGCAATGATTTTGATCTTCTTAAAGCTTTTATCACTTTGGTTGAAAATTAGTTTCATATGCAAGTTAAAATAGTTGGGAGTGATAATGCTTTAGAACTTAGATCATCTTTGAGTGGCTCTCAATATTTTTCCTCCAAGGGTGTTATCCACCAAACAACTTGTCCATACATTCCTCAACAAAATGGAGTAGTTGAAAAGAAGCATAAATATCTCTTAGAAACTGCTAGGGCTTTACTTTTTTAATCCCATCTTCCCATTAGGTTCTTGGGGGGTTGTCTGCTGACAACAACTTATCTCATTATTCATTTTCCTTCCCCTACATTGCATCACAAAAGCCCTTTTGAAATGCTTCACCATAAAGTTCCCTCTTATTCTCATCTCAAAGCTTTCGGTTGCCTATGTTACTCCACTGTTCCTATTCCACACAGAGACAAACTCTCCCCACGAGCTATTCCTTGTGTTTTTGTTGGCTTACAAGTTGTATAACCTTCTCTTACAAACTTGTTTTATATCTAGGGATGTTATTTTTCATGAAACTATTTTTCCCTTTCTTTCTACTTCTTCTTTTCTTCTACTATTTGTCCCTTTTCTTTTTCCTTTTTTGATGACCTTGTTTTTCCTAAATCACCACCAGCTGGAACTACCTTTTTCGAGGTCTCCACTCTCTTACCTGTCCCTGTTATTTCTACAGACCCTATTATTCCTGCAGTTCCTCCTCCTCCTTCAAGAAGGCCTTCTAGACCTTCTCATCCTCCTGGATATCTTCAAGACTATGTCTATCATTATTTTTTTTGTCCTGCTCCACCTATTTTTCATTATGTACTTCTCTAACTAGTCAACAATTTATTTGCGAGCCTCACACTTACAATCAGACATCTTTCTTTCCTCAATGGCATGATACTATGAGGCAAGAATTTACAGCATTAAAAGCTAACAATACTTGGTCTATTGTTCCACTTCCCATTGGGAAGAAACCCATTGGTTATAAGTGGGTTTACAAGATCAAATATCGAGATGGTGGCTCATTGGAGAGGTATAAAGCCCATTTGGTTATTCGTGGGGATACTCAAGTTAAAGGTGTTGATTTTCATGAAACTTTTTCCCCGTTGTCAAAATGTCTACCATCAAATCTCTTCTGGTTGTTATTGTTAAGAATCACTGGTCACTTTTTTAGATTGATGTTAACAATACTTTTCTTCATGGGGATTTGGATGAAGAGATCTATATGAAATTACCTCCTAGTCTTATTGTTTCTCCTTCTTCTTCTGTTCTTATGGTGTGCAAGATGAATAAATTCCTTTATGGGCTTCGGCAAGTATCCCGTCAATGGTATGCCAAGCTTTCCAAAGCCCTTCACTCGAGGGGTTACCGTCATTCTCTCAATGACAATTCCCTTTTCACTAAAGGATCTGGTGATTTCTTGGTTATATTGGTTGTGTATGTTGATGACATTATTCTGACTGGCACTAATCTCCAAGAAATTTTTGATCTCAAATTGTTCCTTCATGATCAATTTAAGTTAAAGGATTTGGGTCTGCTACACTATTTTCTAGGTATTGAGATTTTGTCTTGCTCTTCTTGTATTCTTCTACATCAAAGTAAATTTGTTCATGATCTGCTCAAAGAATACAACTGTGATGTTTCCTCTCTGGTGGTTTGCCCTTTTGAACTTCATAAGAAGTTATTTATTGACATGGGGGACCCTTTGGCTCAGCCTGAGGTTTACAGAAGTTTGATTGGAAAGCTGAATTTTTTTACTCATACCAGGCCTGATCTCTCTTTTGTTGTGCAGCACTTGATTCAGTATTTGCAACGCCCTTGTGCCCCTCACATGCAGGTTACTTTGCATCTTTTGAGATACCTAAAGAGTTCTCCTAATCTTGGTTTGTTTTATAATGATTCTCCTGACTTCACTCTCCAGGTATTTTGTGATAGTGATTGGGCCTCTTGTCCAGACAGTCGACGATCTGTCACTGATTTTTGTGTTCTGCTTGGTGCTAATTTGATCAGCTGAAAATCCAAGAAATAACCAGTGGTCTCACTTTCTTCCGCTAAATCTAAGTATTGTGCTTTAAGTAAAGCTATTGGTGAACTCACTTGGTTATCACGTTTACTTTCTGACTTTGGTTTGCAGCTTTCTCTCCCTGTGGCTATTTTTTCAGATAGTTAGTCTGCTATTCATATTGCCAAGAACCCTGTCTTCCATGAGCGCTCCAAGCACAATGAGTTGAACTGCCAGTTTGTTCGCACCAAACTTGGTGATGGCTTGATTACTTTGCATCACACTCCGAGTGCTTCTCAGTTGGCTAACATTTTTACGAAGACTTTACCTGGTGCTGCTCATCATTCTCACCTTGGCAAGTTAGGAGTTTTGTCACCCTCCAACTTGAGGGGGGTGTTGAGTCACATAGTCATATGGATGGACCCAATATAGATGATAGTGGAGTGGGTTAGCGTGTGTCATTATTCTGTATATTATCTTGGACCAATATTTGTTTCAAATTCAATCCATTATTTATTGGGTTATGTTTTCGGGTTTGTATATATAGTTTCGAACCCAAATTATAAAGACAAGGGGATTTTATTTTTGGTAAATCAGTTCATAATATCAGATATTTCCTCTCTCTTGTTTCTTCTAGAACATTCATTCTCCATTGGAGATTTCTTCAAATCTTGACGGTTTCATTATGTTAACAATCTACCTTCATGCAAACATTAGTGGTTGCTTCCGCTGTTAAAACTCATGATCTATAGTTTAGTGGGTATAACATTTAATTAGCTTTGTATTGGGTATAACATTTTTAAGAAATGAAAATACCAAAAAAACATAACCAAAATATTACAAAATCGTGTTGAACCGACTAACATAAACACGCCTACTTGTGAGTAAAATTGATCATTTCTTTAGGGCGATATGGGATATTATTTGAATCCTTTAATTGGTTTAGGATGGCAGAGAAGTCCGGTGTGCACAAAGCATCCCACATCAGCATAGCAAACGAAAAAAGGCCGCTATCCAAGTGTGTTATCTCGACAATCTACCTTCATGTAAACATTAGTGGTTGCTTCTGCTGTTAAAACTCATGACCTATAGATCACTCATCACACGAAGACAACTTTGCCTCACTTTCATTTTTTTGCATAAAAGTTAAAAGTCTTCTTATATTTCAACAAATCCAGTAGCCACTTTACTAAAAGTTTAAAATTCTTACACTATTAGATCATCCCAAAAATGAAACAAGTAACTGTCCGTAAAACGAATGTAATGATTGTAATCTATGTAAACTAATTCATTAATAGAACTATAATTTCTTTTTTAAAAAAAATTATTATTAGTGCATGTAAGTTAAATTCATATGATTGAGAAATAAAAAAATAAAATAAAATATACATCTTTAGATTGTATATTACAAGCCATATCAATACTTGTTAGATTGCAATTAATAGCAATTTTTAATATAAAAAATAAAGAAAAAAATGTTTTTTTAATAAAAACAGATTCCTAAAATAAAGCAGTTTGTTATTAATAGGTGGATATCCATCACACCTTAATATCTCTCTCTTCTTAATTTTTTTTCTTTATTTTTTTCCTAATTTGTTATACAATTTCACAATTCTCTCACAAAATACACAACTCTCTCCTCTTCTTTTCATTCTATTTTATTTTATACTTTTTTCAGATATATTTCTTCAAAATCTTTCATAGATGATTTCATCTTTTTACCATAATATTCTTTTTTATTTTTTCTATTATTGAAAAATTAGATGTATCACCATTTTTTTTATAGATCTTGATTATTTTTTCTCTAGTATGAAGGATGATAGTGTTCATTCAACTTTAATTTAATACAAAAGTAAATGAGATAAAATCCTGTATGAAATAGATATATAAACTAGTATCAATTAAATTAAATATCATAATTCATAGATATTAGTTTATATATCTATCACATACACATTTCATACAATTATGATATATAAGAAATTACTTTATAAACCAATTCCATTCAATTTATAATCTAAAAATATATTTTCTTAACTGACTATCACAATCCATAAAGTTTGTAGATGATTTAATATTAAAAAAAAAAGTAAAATAATTTGTATATCTATCCCATACATCTAAAAAATAAAATTAAGTATTTGTATATAAGCTGCTATTAAAGATAGAAAAGTTATTAAAAAAAAGATATATCAATTCATTATTATCTAAATTTTATATATTAATCGTTCGAAAATTTCATTAAAATACCTATCTTCTTCTTTCTACAAAAATCATAAATCAAATTCTGAGTGAAACCTGATATTTTTTTTTTCTAATCTTAATCATCAAATTTTTTTATTAAAATATGAATTTACATATTTTGATTGCAACATTGAAAAAAATACCATCTAGATTTTTGACTTTTATTTCAATACCATTTTCATCCATTAAAAACATTAATAAGTATGCATCTTGTATATCGTTTTACATTTTAATTTTATAGATCAAAATTCAAAAATAAAAAATTATTTTATATATGATGTTGGTATATAACATTATTTAAATTTGATGAAAAATTAAATGAAATGTAATACATATAAAGAGTTTGGGTATAAACGTAGTTATTAAATAAATAAATTTACAGTATTTTTTATGATATTTTTATATGAATTACATACATTGAGACCCTAATAAAAATATCATTTCGTAAATGAGATGGATATATAAACATTTCAATATAATATGTTATATTATTTTTCATTAACAGATTTTTTTTGTATCAGTTTCATAATTAAGGTAGACGTATTACTCTGAAAAAAAATCTTAAACCAATAAAATAGAGATAGAAGAAAAATAATGAATAGATAAGAATATAAATTAAAGCTACTTTTCAGAATGGAAAGAAATGTATAGTAATAAATGATTAGAGACAATAGAAACCGTGCAGATTAAATAAGTTATTTAGTTCATTTTTACTTCCTAAGAATATGGCAATTTATGTGTGTGTGAAAGATAACACACAAATTTAGAAGATATTTTAATTGATATATATCTAATAAATAATTTTTTAGAAATAATTTTTTTAAAAAACTGCAACTTGTAATTAGAAATACAAGTTAATAATTATCAAAAAATATTACTACAATTTGTAATAAACTATCTAATAAATACATAAAAGATAATTTTCACTTCAGAAATATGTAATGTCTTTCATGAAATGTAATGTAAAAGGGAAAGAAATGCCAATTTTCCAACCAGGTATAACCTCAAAGCCTCAAAGTTGCATGTGCAGTGTTTAATTAGGGTAGGGGGTGGGAAAAAGGCAAAACTGTTTTCTTAGTGACAAAGAAGGTTGTAGGCAAGTGGGGGCCTCTTAACATAGTGCCTAAGGGCTCTCTCTTTCTATCATTCTTTAGCAATGGAAAACAATAATTCAAGTATAATAACCCATGTGGTCTCTCTATTTTGCATCATATATATCATGTGTTACATCTAGAAGTGTTGTAGAATACAAGTGAAATTAATTTTGTGTACATGATCATATGGGCATCAACTTATTTTCAATCTGAACCAACCATCCCAACAGGAGATCTTGACACTTCCATCAAGAAATTCAACATGGTAAGTATATGATTGTTACATTTGCTCTCGATCTTCTCAAACAAAAATATGAAATTGATGACTAAAAATTACTTTGTATCGATCCTTATGATAATTTAATTCGCCAAGCAGAAAAATGATGAATAATTAGAAAATTGTGGAAAGATAATATTTTGACAGAATACATCGGCAGACTCCTTAACTACGAACCATTTTTCATTTAGGCACTTCAAGTGAACTGTTTTCCTTTTAAACACCTAAACTAGCCTTAAAGTGTGCCACTTTGACCCCTTTTGATGAGTTGGCAACATGCGTGTATTACACCTCCATTAAGGCGCGTGAAAACTCTTTTTTGGCTAATGTGGCGCCCAAGTTAGCCCACCAATAATATATTAACTTATCTCCATTAATTTATACCCTTCTTCCTTATTTTTATCCATCATTTTTGTCAATCTTAAGGTTATTTAATGGTGAAAATTATTGAGAGAAATTTAAAAATTAGATATACATTTAGGGGCTCGTCTTGCCAAAAACAGTAGATTAACTCACCCCCCCCCCCTTCCTAATTTATACTTCTTTCACATTTTTATCCACCATTTTTATCGATCTTAAATTTATTTAATGATAAAAATTATTGATAGAAATTTATATACGCATTTAGGGGGGCGTGAAGATTAGATAATAAGCACCATTTTTTTAATCATTAAAGGTAAAATTGATGAAGAAAAATTAAAAATCGAATAAAATCGATGAAGAAAAATTAAAAGATGGAGCTAAATTCGTCCATTTCATATCACTGGTTTCCTTTTGCTGCAACTTTTTCTTTTGAGATTTGGATTATTCCTCGTGATCACTCTTCTCATTTTCATGAAATAGACAGTGAGAAGGTAATGTATGCTTTTTTGTCCATAGTTTGTTTTCATGAAAAAAATATAAGAAAATACGCTAGTCTCAATTCGTGAAGAAAAATTGACAACCAAGCAAAATCAATGAAAAAATTAAAAATTGAAGCAAAAGAGATGAAAAAAAAATATATGAAAAATAGAGTAAAATCTATGAAAAAAACTAAAAACTAAGCAAAATCAATGAAGAAAAATTGAAATCAAATAAAAAACAATGAAAAAATTTTGAAAAATGGAGAAGGGGGTGGGGTCGGTTTTTTTGGAGAAGATGATTGGGGGTTGGGTGAGGGGCGACATTTGAAGAACGTTTGGGTGGGTGGGTGGGTGGGGCTGGGAGAAGGGGCGTTTGGAGAACATTTAGGTGGGTAGGTGGGTGGGGGGAACTGTTTGCAGAAAAGGGGAAGAAGATGATTGGGAGTGGGGTGAGGGTGGGGTGGGGTGGGGGCGGGGCTATTTGAAGAAGATGAATGGTGGGGTGGGTGAATTAGAGGGAGGGGGTAATTTTTTTAAAAAAATAATTATTTAAAAATTATTGGATAAAAATGATAAATGTCTTGCTATTAGTGGATGTGGATGACGTGGAAAGGTACTGATATGTGGCATGTTTTAATTGGCGTGCAAAATTCATGTGTATGGATTAAAATACATGCGCCTGAGTTTTCTTTTAGTTAGGCAAAAAGGTGTCAAAGTGACACACTTTAAGGCTACTTTAGGTGTTTGAAATGTAAACCGTTCACTTAAGGTGCCTAAGTGAAAGATGGTGCGTACTTAAGGGGTCCGCCGATGTATTCTGCTTAATATTCTAGTCCAATGTTTTTACTTTACACTTATATTGGCCAAGCATGGGTAGAAGGACAAAAAACAACATTTTCCATTAGTAAAGGGAGGATATTGAGTAATTAAGGTAAAATTTATTTATGCAGATATATTTTGTAAACTTAATTATTGAGTGATGAAATGTTAGTACATGATTTGATGACAGGGCAAGGTCACATGGATCAGTGGCATGGCATGGTTTGTAATTAGTGGAAGATGCATGATTATTGTTAGGTGGTTAATTAATGTCAGTTAGGAGTATATGCAATTAGTCAGCTTAAGCTTAGTGTTGATATATCCATCAATAGAGTTTCTTGCATGCTCCAAATTTGAATTTAATCACTTAAAAGGTTTTATTTTTAAATTGTCAAGTTACAAATAGTTAGTGAGTTACTAAATAGTACTCTATATTGAATAGAAATTTTCAATTGTATGAGTTTGTCCCACTAATGTATTAGAAATGATTCCTTGGAAACAATTAAGGCTAAACAAATTACTTCTGCTCTAACTAGTAAAAAGGTATATTTCAATAAATAGATAGTTGTGTTATGATACAAGTTCACGTTTTCGAAAAGAAATGAATAAGATTGGATTCCAGTGAATCTAAACAATCGTGTATTTAATTTTTTTTTCTGTCGAACATGAAGCAATACAGAAGTTATTGTCAAATATCCCATTATCGCCTCACATATACATGGTTAACTTGGATATCTATTTCAAGTGCATATCCCATTTTGCACATTTCATCATTAATTAAAAATAATGAAGGGGTGTGATGATAGATTTAAGGAAAATATAAAGGTCAATTTGGGATTTTGATGTTTAATCCATATATTAATCAATCCATGTATATTAACCAAAAAAAAGAAGAAGAAAAATATCAATCCATGTATATATTAGATACTTATAATATAAAAATTAATTGTACATGATTCATAAGACAAACCAAACAATGATGCTGTAATGCCACGCTTTAGACCACGATTCTACGATCTAATGCATAAAGCCGAAGGGTTTGAATATATGATCAATGAAGTGGTTAAGAACTTGAAGGTCTCACATTAAAACTTCAATAGAGAAAAATGTTAGATCAGTTTTTTTCATCTGTCCTAGATTTGATTGATAAAATTACTCGGTATTTGTTGTTGGTTAGAAATGAAAGGTATCCCATAAAATTAATTGAGGTGCACATAAATTGACGATACCACGTAAAAAAATACATAAACCAAACGAATCCTAGGTTTTGACTTTTGAGCATTTATTGTGAGATCCTTCTCTCGAAGTTGATTACAAAAGACATGGGCCGTAAGTACTTAGAATCATGGAAGTTGAAACAAATAAACAAGCCGAAGCATTTAAGAATAGATCATCCAATCTGACAATGGGACTCATAAAGAAACACAACTGAATAGTACTATATTGAGTAAATGTCTGGTGTCAAGGCTAAGTATAATGGCAATAGTCTTTGATCGTCATCATCATAATTAGGGCTATTAATTGGGCCGGAATGGGTCAACCCCGAAACTGGCCCATCAAATTTAGCCTATTTGTGGGCCGGTTCAGTTACGGGCCAGGTTTAACTGGCTGGTTCAGTTTTGGACCCAAAAGTAAATTTAAAAAAAAATAACCTGGGACCGGCCCACTCCGGTTCAACCTGCCTAAACCCGGTCAAAATTCAGTCAAATCTAAAAAAAAATTAAAAGTTTTTTCTCTAATATACACTATATATACCTACCTATATATATTTTAAATAAGTTAAACAATAAATATAAACTATATATATATAGTATATACTACACTAGAATTTAAAAAGCATATACACAATTATACATGTAATCGTGTATACGACTATACGTTAGTTAAATATATATACTACAAGATATATACTACAATATAATGACATATATACTAATTTAAAAAACATATACACATGTATACGTTAAATATATACATATTTAGAGTCTATAGAAGATATATACACATATATACGTGTCATTCAATAAATATGTACTACTTTAAATAAAACATATACTACAATATATACGCACACTATATATATAGTTATATACTAATTTATAAAACAAATACGCATGTATACGTTAAATATATACTCTTTTAGAGTCTATATTCTATATATACACATATATACATACCATTCAATATATGTACTACTTTAAAACATATGCTACAAAATATATACTATAATATAATGATATATATACTAATTTATAAAACATATACACATGTATACGTTAAATATATACAACTTTAGAGTCTATAGAAGATATACACACACACACATAAATATACTATTCAATATATATGTACTACTTTAAATAAAATATATACTACAGTATATATACTACAATACACGCACACACGCTATATATAGTTATATACTAATTTATAAAACATATACACATGTATACGTCAAATATATATACTCTTTTAGAGTCTATAAAAAATATATACACATATATACGTATCATTCAATATATTTACTACTTTAAAAAATATGCTACAAGATATATACTACAATATAATGATATATATACTAATTTATAAAATATATACACATATATAAGTTAAATGTATACTACTTTAGAGTCTATAGAAGATATATACACATATATACGTACCATTCAATATATATGTACTACTTTACATAAAACATATACTATAATATATATATACTACAATATACACACACACTATATATAGTTATATACTAATTAATAAAACATATACACATGTATACGTTAAAAATATACTCTTTTAGAGTCTGTAGAAAATATATACACATATATGTGTACCATTCAATATATGTACTACTTTAAAAAAATATGCTACAAGATATATACTACAATATAATGATATATATACTAATTTATAAAACATATACACATGTATACGTTAAATATATACTACTTTAGAGTCTATAGAAGATATATACACACATATATATACCATTCAATATATTTGTACTACTTTATATAAAATATATACTACAGTATATATACTACAATATACGCACACACGCTATATATAGTTATATACTAATTTATAAAACATATACATATGTATACGTCAAATATATATACTCTTTTATTGTCTATAGAAAATATATACACATATATACGTACCATTCAATATATGTACTACTTCAAAAAATATGCTACAAGATATATACTATAATATAATGATTTATATACTAATTTATAAAACATATACACATGTATAGAGTAAATATATACTACTTTAGAGTCTATAGAAGATATATACACATATATACGTACCATTCAATATGTATGTACTACTTTAAATAAAACATATACTACAATATATACACACACTATATATATAGTTATATACTAATTTAT
>NC_061114.1:207661545-207681679 GCF_002878395.1 Capsicum annuum
GACATGTATACGTTAAATATATACTACTTTAGAGTCTATAGAAAATATATACACATATATACGTACCATTCAATATATGTACTACTTTAAAAAATATGCTACAAGATATATACTACAATATAATGATATATATACTAATTTATAAAACATATACACATGTATACGTTAATTATATACTACTTTAGAGTCTATAAAAGATATATGCACATATATACGTAAAATTCAATATATATGTACTACTTTAAATAAAATATATACTACAATATATATACTTCAATATATACACGCACTATATATATAGTTATATACTAATTTATAAAATATATACACATGTATACGTTAAATATATTCTCCTTTAGAGTCTATAGAACATACATACACATATATACGTACCTTTCAATATATGTACTACTTTAAAAAATATGCTACAAGATATATACTACAATATAATGATATATATACTAATTTATAAAACATATACACGTGTATACGTTAAATATATATTACTTTAGAGTCTATAGAAGATATATACACATATGTACGTACCATTCAATATATATGTACTACTTTAAATAAAACATATACTACAATATATACTCACACTATATATATAGTTATATACTAATTTATAAAGCATATACACATGTATACGTTAAATATATACTACTTTAGAGTCTATAGAAAATATATACACATATATACGTACCATTCAATATATGTGCTACTTTAAAAAATATGCTACTTAATATAATAAATTAATAATACTTGATAGTAAATTAGAAATATATTAAAACTTAGTATTTAATTTAAACTAGAAATTCAATTTAAATCATTAAATGAAAAAAATTACAAAGTAAGGACTAAGGAGTGGATGAATGGTATATTTTATTGATTGCAAAATGATTCAAAATTTATAATGTACATGAATGAAAAATCTACAAAGTTTTCATCATTTTTTTCAAAACATCCATGTTAATATTAACGGAAACTTGAATAGGATCGTCACAGTCAATGGGGCAAAATCATCCATTGGACTTGATTTTGCTGAGTTCTCCCTTGAAGTCATAATATCTTCAAGTTTCTGTTCATCTTTCGGCTCCACCTCCATTCCTTGATTTCTTCGTTCCGCTCTAATTCAATCTCTAATGCAAACTAGAACATTCATTGCATTACTTCCCAATGAGTGTAGGTTGTCTCCAAGCTGTTGTTGTCCCTGACTAAAAATGCTCTCTGATGCAACGGTTGATATTGGAACATTCAATATATCTCTAGCTAATCCTGAAAGCACAGGATATTATGTTTCATTATTCTTCCACCAGTCCAACGTGTTGATCCGTCGTCTGCAATCCTCTAGCGGCGTTCGAAGATAATAGTTAAGCTTTTCCCGATAAGTTGTTGTGTAAGTTCCCGCCTCAACACTGTTCCAACAATTGAAAATCATAAAAGCAATCAGGAAAACCACTATGTGCCGGCCTTTTAGAAGATGATGGCTCCTCGGGAGGATGAGGAGCGACAGTTGGAGTGATATTTGCCAGTACAGCTAAATCAAGTAAATTAGCATAATGATTATATAATTTATCTATGTAAGCGTTCGCATCACCCATAGCCGTCCACAAATCTGGTTATTCTTGTTCTTCATTATCTGAATCATTGTTAGTATTTATTTCTAAGTTAGAATAAATAAGAGTACTAAAGTGGCACATAGTAGTATATTTCATACACAGATTTAGCATAGCACTAACCAAGTAAATAGGGGGAATCGGAAAAAAATATTTTTTAAATTTAGCAAACATAGCACCAACAACTTCTTTGTAACCTTCTTGAGCAAATCAAAAATATCGGTTATATATGCTAAAATATTACAAACAGTAGGATAATAAGCACCGGAAAATTCAACTGTAGCTATATAAATTTTTTCCAAAAACTTAACAAAATCATCAATTACAGCCCAATCAGAATCATGTAGCATACATTCAGCTGAATCAGCAAATGAACCACAATGTTGGTTAAAAGTTAGTGTAATAGGAAGTCTATATTTATAACAAGGTTTTAAAAAATCATACGTAGCATTTCATCTAGTATCACATTCTTCAGGCATTAATATCGATGCAAGTCAATTTTGTTCACATTTAACTTTAAATTCTCTAATTCTTTTTCTTCTATTATTTTCTTGAATAAAACCAACAACAAGCCGGATTTTTTCAATATAAAGCTCAAAAAACTCAAGACCATCTCTTATAATTAAATTATATATATGATAAGCATAGTTAACATGAAATATTTCAGGTAACGGCAGAGATAGCTTAGCTTTTAACTTTGTAATAGCAGTCTTATTGTTAGAAGCATTATCAAAAGCAATACTTAAGACTTTATTTCAATACCATAAAATTCTGCAACTTTACCAATCGAATCAACAATAAAATCTCCAGTATGTTTACGATCTTCATCATACAAAAAAGCTAGAATATGTTTTTGCATAACAAAATTACTATCTATCCAGTAACAAGTAATGGTTGAATAATCATTTTTATTAACAGCACGACCAAGATCAGAAGTTAGAGCCATTCTACATTGAATATTTTTTAACAATGTAGATAAATAAAAATAATATTGTGAATGAAGTCTAAAAATATCGGGCCGACAAGTACTCCTAGGAATACCATTAAACATAGGATTATAAATTGATTGAATATAATGAATAAAAGCATCATAAGAAGGAAAACTGAAAGGCAAACAATCCACAACTACCATTTTTGCTATTTCTTTCCAATCCCTTAATTTATTATACTTCTTGATTACCTGACCAGTTGCTAGGTCTATTCTAGTTTGTGTTGGTCCACCAACATCCTGACCACCTTTTGCAATAAATAACTCTCTTTCGTGATTATCACTTATATGTCTCATTAACGTACCCGTACCCTATTGCTTGCCTCTTTTTTTATGCTTATATTTTTTTCGATAAATATTGCATTGCACCTCAGTATCTGATATATGTATAAAAAATTGTCATGCAATACTAGTTGTTTTACGAGCTCTTGGGGAACGTGGAGGATGGGGAGAGCGATTAACCGATTCAGATCTAATATTAGCATTTTCTACTGCAGGTGTCTCACCAAAATTTTCATCATCTTCATCTAAATCAACCGCATCTACTTTATTTTCTTCTTCTATACAATAATTTTTCTAAGCTTCTACATAATCCATATCGTGAGCACCTACACCTACTTCTTCCTCAAAAGGTTGACTAAGCGGTACCAGAGGCGGAGGCACACGAGTATATCTACTACTTGAACTACCTCTACCGCTAGTAATTCACTTTTTACTACCACTACTACTTCCGGGATAATTTTTTTTTACACTTTTAGTTGCGAGGTTTCTTAATTTATCCATAATATAAATCAAACTAAAAAAATTCAAAATACACAAATATAATAAAATTAAATATTCAATAATTAATACACTAATTAAAAATTAAAAGTAAGAGATAAAACGACAATACCAAGTTTTGAAAGTATCCGAAGGTTGCGACTTTAAAAACTTTCACTCGTACTTTGTAATCGTAAAATTAAAAAAATTAAATTATGCATTTTAGGAAATATATAGAATATTTGAATTTTGAGAATTGAGATTTGAGAGAGAATGAGATTTGAGAGAATGAAAATTGTGTGAAAAATGATTTGAAAGTGTAGGGTATTTATAGGAATTTTTTTCGGTTTAAAAAGATATTTTAATTGAATTGTTTTTTAATTAAAAAGGGCATATAACCGTTTTTGGGGCCCAAACGATCATATAGCCGTTGGGCCCAACAGCTATAATGGCCCAAACGGTCAAAAGTTATTTTTCTTCTTCTTAAAAAACAGGTTCCGAGCTAGTTAATCGGTGGGCCTGGATCGGATTAATCAGACCCAAAAAAAAATAACCCAGCCTGAGACTCAGAACCCTACAGCCCATGAAATAACCGGACCGAATCATATCAGGCCAGACCATTTCAGTGGACCGGGTCAAACCGGCCCGTTGGACAGGTTTACATCATATGCATACACGCATAGGACAGGTGGAAAAAAGTTGTGTAATTCTTTGTCCATTTAGCCATATTATAGACGGGGCTGAGCTAGAATGTATATCTTATATACGAGTTCAACCCAGACTAATAACTTTAGTCCAAATTTTGTATGTGGTCCTAGAAATCTATTAAAATGTATCTAGATTATTAATTTTGAATCTAAGTAACTTAAAAGAATTAGAATTTAGAACGCATGAACTTCAAATTTTGCTTCTGCCTCTAGCTAATTGTCGAACATCTCTAGTTTTTCACCCTTGGTCTTTACTGCTCGAGAAATGAATCAAACACTTACCTACTGGAAAGAAATCGTGGAAAGGGAAAAACTATAGATTTCTCTTTATTTATTTTTTTAAAGAATAAAATTTACTATTAAGATAGTAGTATATTTTAAAATTTACCATTAAGATAGTAGTATATTTTAAAATCTCTTCTAAAATAAAAGGCCTTGTTGGATTCATACTTCAATGGGGATTGGAGAACAATATTTTATAGTTTTTGTAACAAAAGTCCAGGAGATTTAATTTTAGTCATATGATTTTCTACACCTACGGTAAGAAATGTTCTTCTAGGACCACTTACAAAAAATAGTTTTTGTAACAAAAGTTCAGGAGATTTAATTTTAGTCATATGATTTTCTGCACACACAGTAAGAAATGTTCTTCTAGGACCACTTACAATTTTGCATAGAAGAAAATAACTTTATAAAGTTCGTTGTATTATATTTTCATACACCGATATAAACAATTTCACTAACGAAAATAGAATATTCGTAGCGATTGCGATTACACTCGGCCACCCACTCTTCTCCACGGACGATATCATTATCGGGGATAGCATAGCATGCATGTAAAAGGAATATTGGGCTTGCTACCAACACTACAAAAAATAATCAATTTGCGGGGTTTAATTACATGGTTTACGAGGGTTTTAAACCCCCACAAAATACAATTCCAACGGTTTCAGAACACCCCACAATTCAAACCGTCACAAATAATTTGCGGTGATTTTTTCTGACTCCCATAATTAATTTGCGGCAGTTAACCTCCGTTACTCTAAATTTAATTATTTTTATGATAAATTTTTATTTAAAAGTTTCAGGGATCTAAAACCTCCATAATTTTTTTTAATTTTCAATAACTAATTATAAATTCTAATTTTAGCTCAATTTTAATTATTTCTTTAGACATAACCTACAATCCAATATTTGTTCAATCCATATATCATTAATACAACATGAGTAATTAAACATTATAATTGACAAGCATATAATGTAACATTAAACTTTAAAATTAAATTTTCAACATTAACTAATATCTTCAAAGTTCAAACTCCAAAATCAAATTTAAACACAAAAAATTCAATATTCTAAGATCCACTCCAATCACACAATTACATCACCATAATTGAATATCCAAGACAAATGCAACAAAATCAAAGAATGTCATTATGATCATTATCATCACGTGATCTCCTTGCATCCATGGACGAAATGAATTCACTAGCCGCATCACTTGACTACATAAAAATGTAAAGTATAAAAATCAATCGAAAAACCGCTTTAAATATAAGTAAAGAGGACATTATAAGCTGTGCAACTTAAAAAATACAAAATTCAACATGCCCTTTTTTTCTTTCTCCCTCCTCATGCTAACCATTGGTTCTATTATAAGAAAATTTTCAACTAAACTAAATTAACTATCAGACAGTGCAGATAACTAAATTAACTATCAGAGTTCAGACAGTGCAGATCTTTTGCTATCTTCTTGAGTCGTTGAGGCTTAAATAAGGTCAAAACTTCTACTGCTAAGTGCTCTATGGTTTACCGAGAATGCTCAAGTCCCAATTCCTAGTGTTGTATGACTCTTAGGCCTTATACTGTAATACAAATCCCACAGTCTAACTTTTCATCTGTAGAGCAAGGATTTCTGGAAATGAATGTCACCCTATAAGGCAAAACTCTGATATAAACTTAAAACTTACCAAGAAAAGAAGAATAATGTTAGCTCCAAATGATCATTCTATAGATAAATAACCATGATCATATTATTTTTCACTTCAAATACACCAAAATGATCTTCTATTAACATTACGAGATGTAGCAACACCTTCTCTTTCCTTTTTAATTTTTCTATCATTTCTCTCTATTTTGCTGCAGAAGTGCCATGATGCCTGCTGAGCTTGCATCAAAGTAGATCAACAGTAGATATCCTTAACTATAATTAATCAGCTCAAGAAATGAAAAATTCGAACATCAATTACGTCATATCAGTTACATCCTAGGTATATGTTGACTATTCTGATATAAAGCAATAAAAAATAAGCACTGCATGTCAATATTCACATTTTAGTTACAATTACAAAACAAGAAGAGTGTTATTCATGAAATCCTCAGAAGTTTTCTGTTCAGGCCAATTCTCAGAAGTTTTCTGCACTACTAGCCTATGTCTGGAATCCTCTACTAAAATCATAGTACTTTCAAACATCACATTAGAAATGCAGGTGAATAACATGTTCATTATTTTTTAGATGAACCAATTGACTGCACAAAATGGATTCACAACCAATCAATCAATGTACAATGAGATAATAAGCAACAAACAGGAAATTGGTCTGTAGCTTTTCTAAGTTCTTTATCTAGAAGTCATACAAGTCTTCCTTGGAACAAAGTTTAACAGTTAAAATCTACTAGGTATTCCCAATGATATATTAAGCAGTAAACAGTGTCAACAATAAGTTAGCACAAATGATTTTTTCAAAATCAAGTATGGCTTGCACCAGTGGTATATAGATTTGGCATTGCATTCTTAGAGGAAAAGACGATTAAAAATTTTCTTATCAGTGAACTTATGACTTTCATTACTGGAGTTGAAAGAAATATAGGTTACATAAAGCTTCAGTCTTCTTATATGAATCACAACACCAACCATATTCAAACAACAACAACAACACATCCAGTGAAATCCCACAAGTGATTATGTAGAATCTTACTATTTTGTTTGATGAGTAACCTGTAACATGTACAATCACAAATAGGGTAAGAGTAAACTTTCAAGATTACCTAATATATATGGTATTCAAAAATTTGTATGCTGGTACTTACTGAGCATGAGAACTATGTGAGAATCAATGTATAATCATGAATAGTGGAAGACTAAACTTTCTAGTTTAACTAGGAGTTATGGCCCTTCAAATCTGTGGATACTCACTGAGCAACGAAACCTATGCCCGATTATTTTCTGAACAATTTAGTCCTAAAATCATATTGAAGGAAGTTTTCTAAAAAAAAATCTATACTTTCTAGGATTTTTGAATAGTACCTGGGAGAAAAGGATCCCAACCAGTTGGGAAGAGGGTTGAGTTGTTCTTACACTTAGCTCCGGGTAGGTAAGTGCGAGGTTTAGAGAACTTCTAATATGCTTAAAAGAAAAATTGACGGCTATTGTAGTGAAATGGACTTTAATAGACTGAATATCTATAGATGCGGAATACAACTAGCATGGGACTGATGTGCAGTTGTTTCTGTACATACCTGTAAGATACCACTTTATGAGGTTTCTTTAATTATTGTATTAGTATGGTCATGGTTTCTCATTAAATATGTGGTAATGGTATATTCAACAGTGTTCTTTAATTTCTTATTTATCTTATGATTTTCTTAACGTGCAAAACTCACTATCACTGGGTGATACAAGAAGGACCAAGGAAACACGAAACACATACTAAAATCAGTCCACAAGTTCAAGAACCCGAGGACCTATTTGGTGACCACTCTCGGATTCACTACAACAACAAGAAGAACGAGATATAAAGGTGTAATTGACACCAAAACAGCCACCAAAATGTGATAAACACAAGAAGATAGACAACAATATGATAAGATCAATAACAACAACAAATGGCTTACAATAACAAGAACACAACAACTACACAAGATTACAAGAAATGGAAAGATAGTAGTATGACATAAACTACTACAAACACTAAGAACTAAGATGTATATTAAACATCAAAACCCATAGAACATGTAATAGAAACACCTACACTCTTCTTGGACACAAGAGGGACCTCGATCCTTTAAGCACCCCACGTTCTAAGCCAAGAACAAACAACACAAGTGAATTCACACTTGGTGTTCACCTAATTTTAGGTTGCCTCTAAAAGGAAGAGAGGACTTGTATTCCAAAGTGTCCTATGACTTACAAACCCTAAGAGGTTCTATTTATAGCTATTACAAAATAGAAGCTAAAATGCCCTTTAAGAGCTAGGCGCCCTTTAAGTGTATTTTAGGGGCTGACTTGTTGTGTTCCAAGACTCCTTTTTACACTTTAAGTGTGAGATTAGGATCGATTTGGTATGTTTTAAGTCCTTCACTCGCGCACTCCAAGTCTCGGGTTCATTACACTCTCACATGCGTCCATCTCCGTGATCATACTTGTATCACTGGGACTCAAAAATATTGCTAGACAAAACAACTTCTTATATCACCCCAAAAATATTAAATGATCTTATTAATGTGGTGCAATGCCTCTTGTACGATTTTTTATGGAAATGGATAAAAATAAAAAGAATCTGAAATCATGCAGAATTCACCTAAAAATAATTGAAGGAGCTCTATCCTATGTCATTTTCGGGTGTCTGCAATCACAAGAAAAAACCTAGCTTAGTAATAATTTGCTAATATGTAAACAGCCTTCAAAAGAAAAAGGGACATAATTTATCTACATTGGTCTGCAAGAAAATAAGACCAACCAAAATAACTGACACCACTGGCAAGCTTAAAAAGCATATAAATATATATATATATGGAAGAACAGAGTACCCTAGGGAAATGTGAACAACAAAGATATAAGAGCTAACCTGTGGATCCTCAATAAAGGTCAAAAATTGTTATCCTTTAATTGAGAACCTGAAAACAAAAAGAAGGCAACTAAATAAAATTACCCAACATATATAAAACTTCATAAAGTAAAACACTTGCATAACTTAAAATATATCAAAATTCATACCCTTTGCTACTCTTCAGGAAGAATGTACCTACTCCATTACAAGATACGCCAACATCTGATGTATTTAATTTGCGTCCATAAATATCAAAGAAATTAACCTAAATCAAAACAATGAGCAAATGTGAGAAACTAGCCCTAAATAATACGAACCTGTAGGGTATTAAGCAATAGAAAGTCCCAATAAGCTGAAATAAACAGGAAGGACCAAAAGTAAACAGAAATAACAGGCCAGGAAGAATAGAAAAAAAGATAGTTGCTCAGCTTAAGAATTATGTCCACAGGACACAAGCAAGACAAAATGCACAACATGCTGCGCGCTCTATAAAGCTAATACTTCCCCTTTCTCTTGATTGCTTCTAAAAAGAGAAAACTTCCTTAGAAACCTTTCACGTGCAAGAACTAAATATCTTAGACTGATACCAGTTAGAGCTGTACAGTCTTTCTGCTATAAACATAGGTGTTTTGACTTTGGTTTAATCAACTTCATATTGTTCCCAAACTTGTACCTTTTGGCCTTGATTTTTTTCCACAGACCTCCAAAAATTTGTTTGAACAACCTCTTTAAGTATTTATTTCTAGTTCTCCCAGAAAAACTATGAGTAACGTAAATTTGTCCCTCGCACTCGCCTGTGTTAGTTTGTAGTAGGTAAAAAATAATCTTTCCCCAATGGCAATAATTGCAGCAATAATTGGAAGAGATCAATTTCTAGTAAAGCATAAAACAGATTAAGGTTCAAGCCAAAATCCAAGAAGCTAGGTGGAAAGTTCAGATGTATCATAAATATAATCTGAAAGAAAGGTTCTTTCTAGAAGAGTGAAAAGGCAGTCGGGATTCTGGAGTACCTATGATGCTCCAGGCGAAGATTCGGTTTAGATCTCTCTCAATCCTCTTCAGTAGTCTTCAAGAAAAAACACAAAATCTTGATGATTTTGAGATTGATTTAATAGGTGAGTTAAATTGTCCATGGAGTTTCTGAGAAAGAGAGAGAAAGCTGAGAAACAAGGTCAATAAGGCAGTTGTTGTTGAACACGACAGCCATGAATTATCACAGTGAAACTTTAAAAGAGGAGATTTGTGTATTAGCAAGGATCATGGAGATTTGTGTATTAGCAATAATCATATAAAGCTAACATATTTCAATATGTTTAGAAGTTCAGCACATGCATACTCTCATACAGGTGTTATGGCTTTGTATTTATAAGAAGTTAATCATTAGAGAACTTTGCCTTAGGCTTTCATCTTCTCTTAGAAAGACCTTTATTTACTAAAATTATCCCCTATAAGGATATTTCTCTTTTGTCGCTCTAAGAAACTAAAGCTTTGATTCCTTTACCCCGTTCTCCCGCCTGCAGCTTGACCATTCTCTTAAAAAATAAGAACACTGTTGGGTTTTCTTATTTGTCTTATGGTTTCTTATTGATCCAACAAATTCAAATTCATAATGCAAAGGAAACTTCCAAATGGAATATTTTCCATTGGAAATATGTTAGAAATTGCTTGCCGACAACGTTTCCATCTTTGATCTTTTTGATTGTGCCATCAAAGATTTAATGATTCACAAATTTAAATATAAAATCTCTAGCTAAGGATAAAAGAATATCGTTTATCTCACCACACTAAATTCTTATAGAAATCTAAAAGAACCCCAGGAATGGTCCACATAATAACCTAAGTCTTCAATGGACCCTTGAATTATACAACTCTAAGACTTGCAAACAGAAGCTCCAAATATGCAAATAAGCCAAACGTTTACATAACATTAGTAATCCAATTTCAATCCTAAAATAAATTCTTGATTAAACCAAAGAATGAAAGAGTTCCTTAACATTAAAACTTGAGTGCATTATAGTACTGTGGTACAATCAGTGGAACAACCTACAGAGCTTGGGGATTTCCATCTTCCCATGCTTCTGTGGTCATTGCAATGATCTACCCACCTAAGCCATAGCTAGATCCAAGCTCAATGACTCTTGAGAGAGGGAAAGTAAAAATCAACTGAAATGATCGGCTGATTTGGGAAATGAGAGAGAAAAATTGAGAGGGAAAATGAGAGGGTCAATCGATAATTTGGAGCTGCCTATCGATTTGGAAAAGTGAGGGAAAATATTTTGTCCAATTAAAAAAAAAGAAGGAAAATGTTAGTGCTATTTTTTCCGATTATAACGGGGGTCTAAAACCCTCGTAAATTTATATTTTTATGGCAAATAAGCGTTATTTTTTCGGTAGATAGCGGGGGTTTAAAATCCCTCAATTTATAGCGGGGGTCTAAAACCCCCACAACTTTATAAATTTTAGCGGCAGATTTTTAACTCATTTCATATTATTTTACGGTGGTTAAAATAACCCTCACAAATAAACCCCCACAATATTATTCATTTTTTGTGTTATATTTTCATACACCAATATAAACGATTTCTCTAACGAAAATGAAACATTCAGTGGTGATCGCGATTACACTCGGCCACCCACTCTTCTCCACAGACGATATCATTATTGGGGATAGCATAACATGCATGTAAAAGGAACCCTGGATATATTGGGCTTGCTACCAACCAAATCACCAAATGATGAGGCTCACAGCTTTGTAAAAGCCCAATAAAGCTCCTATTATAAAACAAGAGTAATTTATATAAATTCTTGAATCTTTAAATTATATTATATAAAATCTTGATTATTTTGTTAATTACATTTTATCCCGATTTTTTAAAATGATGATACATATGTTATACGGTGATACATATAAAAAATTGATACATTTAAAACTGACAAAGATATTTATTTAAGAAAATAATAGATTCTCTTTTATTCTGTGGAGCAAATCCTGCATAATCAGTTATATAATGAATTAATCAGATTCAAAAAAAAAAATTCAATACCCTAATTTCTGTCAATCCTAATTCAATCCAATATGATCCCATTCACTTTCTTTGCTAACCCACCATCCATGGCATCCAACTCTACTTTCTCTCCTCCGCTGGGGACGAGGACTTCAATTACGACATCGCTTGGTATGGTAACATCCAGTACCTGCTCAATATTTCTGTCGTTGGAGCTTTAAATTGCCTCCTTATTTTTCATCTTCGGTAAGCTTCAAAGCGACCACCATCGCATGCCGGGGCCCGCTGCCACTGCCTCTAAGCTCCTCACTGCCTGGTACGGCATTGGCATTGAAATTGCTTGACACTGTGGCACCAATGGTGCTCAATATCCAACCCAGTTGATGTCTTCTCCGATAATGGCCAACCCTCCTGCTGATTCACCTTCGCTGATTATTATTTGAATTATTATTTGGTGGCAGGGAATTACTATGTAATACATCTGAAATATATGTGATACATTTGTTTGAAGTTTGAAATTTGAAATGTATCACCCATTAATATCATATGATGAATCACGCAATAATTGATGACGTTAGTGGGGTGATTTTTTTGGTAGGTGTTATGGGAATTTCCAGTGGTGAGTGGCCGTTTTTTAGCGGACTAGCGCTGGTTCACCGTAATAGTGAGCTCTGGTGATGGGGATGACTACTCCGTTTTTAGATACAGTGTGAACAAAAATTTATCACTCATTAATAACATATGAATCACCCAATAATTGAAATAAATAATCGTATCTACCATATGAATCACCATAATACCATATCTATCACCCATTAATATCATATGAACCACCCAATAATTGAAATAAATAACCGTATCTACCATATGAGTCACCATAATACAATATGTATCACCCGTTAAAATCATACAAACTGTTTATATCGTATAAATCAACATAATACCCATATAATGATATTATACTTATCATACATATGAATCACCATTAAAAGAATAAACATGTATGAATAACTAAATAAATTTATATATGTATCAATAGATTTAAAAAAAAAAAAGGGAGAGATTTTAGGAGAGGAAAAAAAAGTTGCATGCGTTAATGGAGGAGAAAAAAATTAGGAAGGAAGATGATTTAAGGGTTAATGGAGGAGAAAAAATCAAGAAGGAAGATGATTTAACTGTTGATAATTACGGAGCTATTTTAGGAGTGAAAATCCTTAAAAAAAAATAGCTGGAATGAGTTAATGATGGAGTAAAAATAGGACGGAATTTTATTGTTATGTATCAAGAGTAAAGTTGAAAATCGAAATTTTATATAAATTTTTAAAAAGTAAGGAATATTAGATAATATAATTTCTTAAATTTGAGATTTGTGTAATTTATCCATAGAAGCTCTTGAGTGTGGAGGTTATCCAAATTGTCCGATATAACTAGCTCTATGTTTTGGAGGCATTTGGAGTGGCCTCCCCTCACCAGATACACCTAGTGGCCTTCACATATTCCAACCTGATAATTTATCCCTTAATTTCATGATGGATAAGATAAGGTGAAATATTTTAAGACTAAATTTATACCATCAAGCAAATATAGTATAGATTTGATACCAAATTTAACCTTGAGATATTCCACTTTATTCGTATACCTAAAGATAGTGTATTACAAGATTGTCTAGATATTTATGCCTTATTATTTGTGATGGAATTAGTTAAATTTTAATTGACCCACAAATTTCAAATCTTTACTAAGAACTAGTCCATAAGTTTCCCATGATTGATGAAATAATGAAGAAAAGGAAACATAACAAAAAAGTAAAAAAAATTAGTGTCAATTCAACAAAATAACCCACAAACAATAGAGAGAGACGACAGGGAATAGCCATAGTAAGAGTACAGGATTTACTTTTATTTTATCCCACACCGACCGACCGAAAAATTCAACAAATATAACCTGAACGTCTTCTATATAGCATTGCCGAGCCTGGCATCGCGGGCTTGTTACCCAAATGGGGGAAACAAAATGATGGGACATACGGTAACACATTCCCGCAGTCAATATGGACGACATTTCCGAGACGATTAGTCCAAAGTAACCGCTCGGTAAATGGGGCCGGTCCTTGATTGAACCATCATTTTTTTGGGCAAGGAGAAATCGATAATGAGCTATCGCTTTTTATTCAAGTGGGGGCGAAAAAAATGACGGGACTTTTCAATGACGCAGGCTCGACCGTTGACGATGCTTTGGGCTTTAAGCATGTATAAGTACGATCGTTGTGAGGGGTGGGGGGTAAGGCGTTGTTTGAGCGAGAGTGCTACTTTCCGCAGTTTCGGTAAAAGAATGATGTTCTGAGATGACTAGTCCGTGTCGGGGAACAAGGTAAAGATAATAATCACAATATTATATTTATTGTAAATGTATTTATTGAATGTCTATCAAGATCTATCAAGATCAACTTAGATAACTATTAGAAGTTGAACCATCTATCTTTTACTCCGTAGGAGTAAATTTTCCCTATAATTAGAGGAGTTTTGTTCATTGTATTGACAATCTTATGATCTCTTATCCTCAATAGAAGAAATAAGAATCACTTTCTCTATTTTCTCTACTCTTCTTATTTATTCTTTCTTATTTTATAACATGTTATCAACACAAAGTCTCTTACCAATTGAGATCTGTACGAAGTCTCTTACCAATTGAGATCTGTTCGATAAGCTTAAATCTTTGGTACGATAAGAAGTTGATTTAGTCATAAGGCTTGTTTTATAATAAAGTTATATTTGTTCTTGAAATTTCGTGATGAAACACGTCGTAAATCACGATGCAATGGTTTAGCTTGTAACTGAAACACTTGTGAACACGAACAAGTTTTGTTTCTTTTCCTTATTTGTCGATACTCACTTGTTTTTTATTTTGCAAGTACAGTACGTGGCTACACAAGGTAAATGAATGACTTGCTAATTATTACGTGCTAAATTGGTTGTGCTTGAAAAAAAATCCACATGAAATTTTTATGAGAACAATAATAATTATATGGCTGAAAGCTACTTTTTAATATAAAATAAAGGAGATGTCAGATGACATAATCATGTCAATAGTGCCTCAAGATCTGACCACTTTAATGATATTATGAAAGTTTAGTTTTATAATAATATTGAGATAATTGAGATTGTTTTGCTACTAACGAATTTTTTGTAAGTTTTCGAGTCTCTAACTAATTTAGATTATCAACACAAGATTCTGCCAAATTAGGTGAGATTATAAATCTAAAGGTAATTTCTTATGTTATCTGTATTTTGCTATTAATAATATAATTATTGTTGGATTTGAGAAAAATAATTGGTTTGAAACCATTTATATTTTGAATTTATTTTTCAAGAACAATATTATCAAAACAGATGATAATATGTTGGGTTCAAGTCCCATCGATTTATGTCTAAAATGCCTTTATATGGATAAGACGTTGAGTTTGAATCTCAATGCACCATATTGATACATTATGATGGTTAAGGCAAAATAATGGGTATTTGATGAAAAGTCATGAAATTTGACCCATTGAATATGCTACATTCCATGAAGTGAATGTGGTAGCAATATATGATAAGTCTGAAATATGACAACTTACTTCATTCTTGAGGTGTATGTGGTAGCAGTGCATAATATGTCTGAAAGAAGACTAGTGACTGAATGCACAAATATACGCGTGGAGGGACAATATGATAATGATCATCAAAAGTGATGATATTTTCACACGCTTATATGATTATAAGATATGCTAGAGAAAAATTCTCTACATTATATGTATGCCTCGATTTGCTTCTGAAGTAGCAAAATTGAAAGAGGTTATAAGCTATCATAATTTGATAGACTTAAGACACGATTATATTTCATTCCTGAGGAATGAAAAACTTATTAATGCAAACGTGCACTTGATTGTGATTGTATCACAACTCACCTCCAAAAGAGGTTGAATAATTTTGAAATCTACTTCTGAAGTAGTAAATCTGAAATTTATTCATGTAATAGTAAATCTGAAATTTACTAAAGAAAAAGTACATGTCATGGTAAACTTGGAGTTTACTACAATAAAAGTTCATAAATTGATATGAACGATTGTGACATCTCGAAGATATGCATATATTGAAGAACTAGAAGTTTTTTCAAGAATTGTTTATTTCGTTTGTTCTCATGACAAGTTAGTTGGACCAACTAATATTGGATTTGGATCCCTTCAAATCTGAAAATTATAAAAGGTGAATAAGGGCCCGTTCACCTATCATATGATATGTTAAAAAGATGCACCAATAAGATGATCACATGTACATTCATGGTCAACCTACGTTTGACATTCATAAAGTTACTTGTTCAATATAAATTGAGCATAATTTTCATATTGTGTAATCAAGATAATTTATCTTGATGATGATGGTTTAGCATTGAATGTCTTCGATAAATATCTAAACCATTGTTAATGAGAACAAAACTTAATGTATTGGTCTGAAATATGATATATTGCAATAGCATTTGTATGCATTAGACCAATAAATTAAGATTATTTCTTCCCTTTCAATTGGTTCAAGGTTGGGAACAATTATTCCATCTAAGAATTTTGATGTGCGGTATACGATTAATGAATATACCATAATGCACAACGATGGATTTCTCAAAGAAGTAGAGGATGTATGTTAGTTTTCCTAACATAAGGGGGAGATTATAAGCACATGAAATATGTTAGGAATTATCACCATATCCTCATCTAAAAGATAATTCAAGTCAAATGCTGAAAGCATCTCATATTAAGCGCAAGTGCTCTTATTTTGTGTTCCTAAAGGACAAAGTCTATGCATGTGTGAAACGTGGTAGACTAATCGGTTCCAAATGAAATAGTCCTTGAAAAATAAGGAGCAAATAATCATAATGATAAGGCAATGAGCTCTTGAAGAGCCTACGACATACCACTTCATGAAACCTTATGAGAGGTTCATGTACCTGAAAATAATGAAGTGATGAGATCTCAAAATGTTATGTCGCATTGTGAATCAATACAAAATGATATATCATCAATATCTTTGACACAATATTGGCTCAATATTGTGAAAGATTATGAGGATCTGAATTCTACGTTTATTTAAGCATGCTGACGTAGAAACATTTATCAAGTGACATGAAAGGATTCATTTTGGTAAGCGTAAAACTTATTTGATTTGCAGTCCTGATACTTGAAGATATCACTCATGAAATGTTGAATATTGTCACTTGACAAAACTTATGTGAAAACTTTTAAGGATTCAAACTGCTTGAAGCATATAAAAGTTTCTGGGAAACTTATTTATAATCCTTATATTGTATAAGCTTGTTGCTTGAACATCATTGGAACTCTTGGAGAGTTTTCAAAACAATAGATTATTTGCTGAAATTTGAAATATATCGAATTGGATTGGTTATGAAGTACCATATCTTAGTGCAATTGATGCACTATGTACCTTGCAAATACTACAAGGCCTATAACCTTTTCAATCAATTTGTTTGCAAGGTATATTTCTGCTCCTACTATGAGACATCAAAATGGGATAAAACACATGAGCTTATTTTATTCTAAAGATTCCAGTCCCGATCTTATTGGTCATGTAAATGTTGGGTACTTATCTGACCCGCATAAAGCTCGGTCTCAAATAGGCTATGTTCATATGTGGTAGTACTGTCATATCTTGGAGATATACAAAGCAGTCTATCGTAGCCACTTCATCGAATCATGCTGAGATAATAGCTATTCATAAAGTAAGCCGAGAATGTGCCTGGTCGAGGTCCATGATACATCTCATTCGAGAAAAATATGGTGTGAAATATGACAATCTACCCATAATTTTATACAGAGATAATTTAGCATACATAGCACATCTTAAAGGAGGATTCATAAATGGAGATAGAACGAAGCACATTTTGTCAAAGCTTTTCTACATACATGAGCTACAAAAGAATGATGATATTAACGTGCAACAAATTCATTCAACTGACAATGTGACTGATTTATTCACCAATTTTTCTCCAATTGCAACTTTCAAGAAGATGCTGCATAAGATCAAGATGCAAAGGTCAAGGATGTTCTCATTAGGGGGAGTTAATACGCGCTGTACTCTTTTTTCCTTACGAGGTTTTGTCCCACTGGGTTTTCCTTGTAAGATTTTTAATGAGGCAGCCGAAATACGTATTATTAGAGATGTGTACTCTTTTTCCTTCACTAGATTTTTTTTCCTACTGGATTTTTTCTAGTAAGGTTTTAACGAGGCACATTATCTACCAATTAGACATTCAAGGGGGAGTGTTATAAATGTATTTACATTATAGTGAATGTCTATCAAGATCTATCAAGATCAACTTTGATATCTATTAGAATTTGAAACATCAGTCTTTTACTCAGACTAGGAGTAAATTTTTTCTATAAATAGAGGGGTTTTGTTCATTGTATTGACAATCTTATGATCTCTCATCTCTCAAAAGAAGAAATAAAAATCACTTTCTCTATTCTCTCTACTCTTCTTATTTATTCTTTCTTATTTTATAGCAATATTAGATATACTTGAGTTGTGCTAGACACTATCCTAAGAAACTATTTCAGCAGTGTGAAATATTTTTGCAGGATTAAACCAGCACTTTTTCAATTAATTAGAGGATACAGGAATCAACAAAATTATTAATACAAATACCAACAAGTTAAATACGAAAATTATTTAATAAGAAAAGTCAACAAACAAATCAAAGAAAAAGGCAAAAGGTGACTTGTGATAAGATATGACAGAGAGTAACTAGAATTTTTTGTTTTGTTTTTTTGGTTGGGGATTGTTGTAAGGATTGAGGGAGTATTTATAAGTAAGACTTAACTTCTCAAGTACATCTCTTGATGACTTCCAAAGTAAGCCTTCTCAAATACATCTTTTGATGACTTCCAAAGTAAGCCTTCTTAAGTACATCTTTTGATGGCTTCTTAAACTCATCAAACATAAATTCTTTTTGAAATAAATATAATACTTTGACTACAATTCCCACATTATTTCAAAAGAATTTATAGAAAAAAAATGAGTTTTAACTTGTTGAATTTGTATGGACAAAATGTAGCAGATTTGGTATCTTTTAAACTATGAACCAAACTTAGACCGATAAAATTTAACTTACATAATTATCGATGAAATATAATATTTCTATGAACTGAATAACTCTTGTTGTAAGTCATAGACTTTATCAATCATAGTTTGACCGCAATTTTATCGTTCAACGAGGTTTTGCGCCAATAGGCCATGTACGTGCCTGGTATTCATGAGAGCTCTAGAGACTAAGGCCAAAAGTCTCATAGGAATGACCTTATTCCAGTTCTCATATAGGTTGGGTTACCATCTCTATTAATAATCATATTGGCCTTAACCCCATCTCTTTTGAGGTTTGAAGAATTAATTTTTTTTCTACTGGTTTAGTCAGTGAATTGGCTGAATTCAATTCTGACTTCATATAATTAATAAAAATTATTTTCATCTTTCAGCAATTGCTTAATAACATCGTACCTCAATTTTATATGTCTACTCTTACAATTATAAGATTTATTCTTCCCAATAGCAATTGCGGCTTGACAATCACAATGTATATACACAAGAGTTACCAGATCATTCTTGTAAAGGGATATTAGTCAGTAGATCATCCTTTTTAAAAAGGAATATTCGCTAAGAAATTTATGAACCATTCAGCCTCAGTACCACTTAACTCCAGAGCCAAAAACTCTGATTTCATAGTTGATCTAGCAATGATCGTTTGCATAGCTGATCTCCATGATACTGCACCTCCACCAAGGGTGAACACATAACTACTAGTGAATTTTGTCTCATCTGAATTAGAGATCAAATTTGCATCACAATACCCTTTTAAAGTTGAAGAAAATCCACTATACGAAATACCAATATTCATGGTTCCTCTCAAATATTTTATCAGTCGCATTAATGCAGACTAATGCTCATTATTGGGATTATGAGTATATCTACTCTATCTACACACGACATAGGTTATATTAGGCCTAGTAAAATTCATTAAACACATCAAACTTCCAATGATCTGTGCATACTTAGATTGAACAACTGGGTCAAAATTATTCCTTTTTAAATTAGAATTAGCATCATAAGCAGTGGCTACAGGAGTTACCCCCCAATATTCAAATTTCTTAAGAAGTCTTTCCACATAATGTTCTTGTGCCAAC
>NC_061114.1:207684679-207692317 GCF_002878395.1 Capsicum annuum
TTGAAGTAAATATAATACTTTGCCTACAGTCCAAAGAAATAGCTCGGTAAATGATTAGTCGTTGGTTGAACCATTATTTTTTTTTAGGCACGGAGAAATCGGTAATGAGCTAGTCTCGCTTAAATCGGTAATGAGATAGTATCACTTTCTTTATCTTGACCATCACAGATGTGACCCCCACCTTGTTTAGTATGCCCGCGCATCTACAACACTCCGCCCCAACAACATAATTGAGCCTTCATTTTGTCCACCTTGTACTAATATGATATATGACATCATTTTTTATTGTATCAGGCCTCACTTCCATGTCAACCACATACGTAACATCCACGAACTTGCACTCAAAGTATTCGATTTGTTCCTACTCAACCTGAATCTTTTGTAGACTTTATGTCTATCTTCAAAACCTCCCGTTTGACGTTAATTGCATTGCAAGTCTCAGCAATCAATTGTATGTCATCTGGAAATAATGTATGCTCTACCTCACCTTGAATATGACTTATCAATTCATCTAACACGAGGCAAATGGAAACGGGCTAAATCAAGCCGATTCTCCCCTTACTATCATGTCTTGAATCGTTACAACTAATATATAACCTTCATTTATTAATTGTAGAACCAAATCAATAATATTTAGGAGAAACCTAAGCATCATATTGCTGCATCCATAAATTATCAATACCATGAGCGGTTCTTATCTAGCCATATAGTATCATTTAATTGATTCATTGTCCAAAATTTATAGCTTTATTTTTATGCATTAGAATGTAAAATAATCATGTAATGCAAGGTTTAATGACTTGTATTTATGCAAATGACATCTCTGTTCTCTGTACCAATAAAAGGGACCTAACCTCTTCAAGTAACACCAATGATCGATCGAGATCTCATGTATTGCTCTCATACACGGAGAAAAACTCTTTCTTCCTCTTCTTATGCCTTCTACTTGGCTGTCTTGAGAACGAGGCTTTGTATCGTTGATGGACAATAGATTTATAATTAAACTATTTGTAATTGCCACTTTTATAGAAGAAAATCCATAGGTATTTGCTGTGTAATTGACTTCCACTCGACTTGATTTCGGTTGTGACTTGTGAGCTAGTGTAGTTAGCAGCGCAGTCATATAATGTTAATAAACATCAGTACCACCTCCACTTTGCATTAGTACCCAACATGAAAGTTACATAGTTCAATGGGTTAGACAAGCTAAAGGAAGCTAGTACATAAGTAAATTATTTTGTTTCTTGGAAATTACGAGTTCACGTAACTGATTGAAATTTTGAGAGTTTTCTTTTTTCCATGACAAAGCTGCCTTGACATCAACTTTGGAAGAGGATGCACCTGGCAGGTGAACCATCTCCATGAACCAGCCTCAAGGGTAGGCAGTGAACTGTGTAAACTCCAGGGACAACATTATCAAGATTGAGACCTTCCACTGGAATAACATCCTGATGCATAATATTAAGGAATCCATAATAGTTAGTAACCAAGTAAAAGCATAGATAAACGCATCAAAGGACTCAAGTCTCCGTTAAGAATTCTACGAAAGTAAGAGCAGTTGGTGCTCAATACAATGTAGTGGTATCCTCTACAGGGTGAAGAAGGGGAAATATTAAAAGAATAGAGTAGCAAGTTAAATTAGTAAATAATATGCAGGTTATAGAACTAAACAAGAAACTTAAATATGCAGCTTGTGCTAAACAAGAAGCTTATTAACTATTCAATGATAAAGGGGTTTGCAATCTTATAGGTACCACATCAATTTCTAGGTTTTATACACTCACAATGTAAAAGATTTCACTCCATTCCACGACTACCGACAGGCTATTACTCTATTTTCTAAATTATACATTAAGCCTTGTTATGTAGAGTTATCTGCAATTACAATTACAGTATAACATAAAAAGAATCTATATATACTAGTCTCGAGATTAATTTTAGGACGAGCTTATCACATGTTTGGTTGGGCTGAAATCATGGGATAACTTATTTCGGCATTAGTTATCCTGAGATGTAGTGTTATTTTTATCTCACATGGAGGGTGGAATAACAATCCCGGAAAACTAATTCAGGCATAAGTTATTCCAGGATAACTTGTTCCCCAACCAAACGAGCCCTCTAGTGCACAAAACTTGGAACTCAATTAAATCAGGCAAATGGTTGTTATACTTACTTTACGACCCAGAAGTGCATAATGAACTTTACTGATATCATCCCTGACGTTGATACCAACAGATAAGTAATCAATACCAACGAGTTTGATGTCAGTATTCTGGACCAGATACTCTGCTCCATCTGCGGTGAATGCAGTATAGGAGGGCTCAAATTCTTTCTGGTGCATCAGTCTCCTGTTTATGCATGCAACATATATATTCATTCAACACCACACGTATGATAAAATGAACAAACAACTTATGTAGGTAATTTAGCAGTCTTGAATCAAATCTATGCCTCTAGTGGACAAAGGAAAGCGTACTTGTCTGTGTTTGATGTTCGGAAAAGAACACGTTTCACTCCGCGTGGTATGTTCAATGACCTCATAACTTCGGCTGATGAACAAAAGGGCGAGCAATAATTAGTTATATATCATTTGGTGCAAAATAAGCAAGGAGCCAAGCAGGATTTCATCCCATAAATTAGGAACCTACCTGTAATATTCTTGTCCCGTGGGGTGTCCACTACAAGAACTGGACCTGGATTCACACCAAAAATGTGCCAATTGTTTTTTCAAAATGAGGAAAAAGAAAAACAAATTATGGCTAAATTGCAGGTAAACTAGTATATATAGGCAGAAAGTGCAAGTGCATTCAGTATATCGAGCTTGAACAACTACAGATAGCCAGTGTAATCCCATTACCTTACTCCTGCCTTTGTGGGTGGAGAGACTGTTACTGACAGACCATTAACAACTTGGAATATTTTAAAGGCATATAAAGAAAACTCGGATCAAAGAAAACTAGATTGACTCGAGAAATTCCAACAATGTCACTTAAAATGGAAAGGAGAGACTAGAAAGTAGTTTAAATAATTCTGCATCTACTTGTACTATAAGATGCCAGAGACATTACCATTCAAAGTTCGGAGGTCAAGCGAATCGGCATCACAACCCATGTCAAAAAGCTTGTCAATGAAATGCCCAGGAGCATCAGCATGTGTACCACTATGAGTACTAAGCTTAAATGTAGAAAGATTTACGAGGCTACCATTCTTGATGCTACCCACAAGATTTAGGAAGTCGCCCAGACCCTTTTTGGAAGCATAACTAGGCAAATCAGGAACATACTTGTGGCTAATGTCAATTACTTTCTTTTGCCTGTAATAACTCTCTTCTTCCTTAATTTTTTGGAGATCATAGGTGCTCACTGTCCCGTGGGCGCTAGCTAAGGAGACAAGCGCCAGTAGCGACAGCAGGAGGAGGGAGGAGAACAGTGAGGTGTTGTGATTGGTCATGTTGATTATTGGAGAAAGTTGATAGTGGTTAATAGTAGATCAAGAACTGAAGGAGAGACACACAGTTGTTGAAAAAAAGCAGCATGAAAGTCTTGGACAAATCCAATAATTTTGAATTTATCAAAATTTTAATTTCTTAACCTGAATGAAAAAAAACATATGGTTAATGAAGAACGTTCAGTTGCAACCTTCACGTCAAAAAAACGAACAATTCGTCAATAATTTTACAGTGACGTTAGCCTTCGATTTAGAAAAAAATAAATTGCAATAATATGACGATTAAAGTTCTAGACCATATAAGGCTCATGCAAACTAAGGTACTTTTAATCAAATTATAATGACGCCCTTACCTTAGTAAGCCTTCTCCATAAATATCTTTAATGAAATTACAAAGACGTCCCTTACCTTAGTAAGCCTTCTCCATAAATATCAACAACGTCTTCGTTTCTTTGAATAGATTCGGTCACCCCTTCGTTCATCATTGTACAATAACTTTATCCTTAAATAGATGCTACAAAATTTGTTCGATACACAACAAAAAAAAAAACTTCCACAACATTATTTGAAGGGTGAGGAGCACTTCTATCCGAAAAATTTGTCTAACCAGTCAAATCAGAAAACGCATTCTAAAATGTAATTTTTTGCTTTTTATTTATGTATTCCTTTTTTAATTGTGTGTTAATTATCTAACACATTTATTTATTTGTAATCTCTTAAAAGGCTAAAGCAATGATCAAATAAACAGACTGAATCAATAAATAAACCTGGTAAAATTTAGTAGCCGTTTGGCCATGAAAATTAAAAATTTTCCGAGTTAGAGTTGAAATTGGAGTTGACATGTCTTTTTTGAATTTTTTTTTTTTTGACTTTTGAAAAAACTTTTTTAAATATGATTTTATGCCGTAACTTTTACAAACTATCAAAATCACCCAACTAAAATTTACCTACTAATGGAAAATGAACACAATTAGTCACTATTATAAAAATAATTACATATACATGGCCATATTTAATGAATTTCAATTATGACATATATAATATTTACATTAATAGCCGTTTTCTCATATTTGAAAATTTTAAATATGGATGTTATATTAACAGATCATTGCTTCCTGTTTTTTAGGTAACAAATATTATCTTTCAAACAAATTTATTTTTTTAGATATTTATTTAATTTATTTCCTTCATTTTCCATTCCTAAAAAATAGGAAATGATGAGTTGTTATTAAATTTTAGGGTGCCGCTAATTTATTTCTTTAACTTTCTTATACATGAAAGATTTTACTGTGTGTGAATAAATTATTTCTATGTCAAACATGCTTTGCATATTTATGGTATATTATATCATATACCATAAATATATAAATATGCTTAGTATGTTTCTTAATACTTTGTATATTTATGTATGTGTGTATATGGTATATACGTGGTATAAACTTTATATATAACATACTTTATATATTTCTATTATAAATATAATACTTTATATATTTATGGGTATAAATATAAATTAACAGTAAAATAATGTCTTAAATAAGGGAGAATATTAAATAAGGGATAAAAATAATGATGAGAGAGAAAAAGAGAGATATATTAATTAGGATAGCATTAAGTTTGAAATTATAATTATCTTATACTTTAAAACTGTTATATACATAATATTGAAAAAATAATGTTATAAGGAGAGTTTTATGTAAAAATTTAAAAGATTGGGGTTATATGTAATAATAATAAAAGTTGAAATTGAAGTTGGAAAATTGTGAAAATAACATGTTAGAGTATGATCCCTACTAATTGCCTATCTGTGGACCAAGTAAGTATACGTGGTTCACAGAAGTAAAAACTGAACACAGTAATTTTTACGTGAAAAACAACAGGCTCAAAAAGGTGTAAAAAAACCACGACCTGTACCTCTATAGGATTTAACCCCAATCTTCACTATAACTTTGAGCCTCAACAATCAACACAATTACAAGACTTCTTGTAAACAAGGAATTAAATCTTCTAACTCCTATTACTACAAAAACACAAATCTTCTCAAGATAAGTATTCTCAAGTTTCCGAGTTCCCTAACTTGAAGACGTGATTCCTAACTCAGCTTATAGAATACTGAGACTAGAACAATTTACTCATTACAACTCAAGAACCTTCCTATTACAAGCAGTCTAAAACATACTAAGTGAGAACTAGGTTCTTCTTCAAGTTGGTGAACGATTTTGCTGATTGTTGATTTTCTTATCAGTGCTTGATCGTCATTTGATTGCAGCTTGTCGTCTATATATGCTCCCTCAGATGCAATCATTTTTTTCTTTACTTGTATCTTCTGTAAGACTCTTTCAAGTAACTCACTCCTTGTTGTAACCATCTCTCCTTCTTCTAAATTGAGTAGGACTCTTTTGCTTTATCCTTCTACCTTGTAGGCTTCTTGATCTACTCAAACTCTAACTGCTCTAATTATCTTCATATAGCCGTGTGAACATCCTTTGCTTATCCATGTGTTGACAGCTTATGTAATAATTTTAGCATGTAATGATTTCAGTATGCACTCCATATGTCCGAAGCAGTTTCACTTGTATGGACCAGCTTGCACAACATGTTTCATTTATCTGTCTATCAAGAAAACAAGAGGTGTATTTAAGAAAGTGAGAAGGAAGTTGAAAGATGAAGGGACTGTGATTTTGGAGAAACGTGCTGATGTAGAGGTTCAGTGCGGATAGGAAAGGTCTGGCAGCCTTTTGAAGAAGATGACTGTTGGGTTTTGGCGGTTTTAATCATTATAGAAAGAACCATGTAGATGACGTGTTTCTCTTAATGCTACTATGCAAAACAATAATCATACCTGTGTTTGATTAGTCCATGACCACTCTTGCCTTGATGATCCATCTATCAAAAAAAAACAACACATAGATATATCACATTGCTTTAAATCTTGGAATTAGGACACACAAGTAAATATGTAAGACTGAATTAATCAACAATCACTCAGGCATAGCATATTCTAGTCAATCATTGAAGGAGATTTATACAATTTTAATCATCCCCAATGCTAACCTATTTTTTTCAAAGTGTTCCATACTCAAAGCCTTAGTGAATACGTCAGCAATTTATTCCTCAGTTGAATAAAACATAATTGATATATTTCCTTTTTTAACATTATCTCGAAGGAAGTAATGACGGATATCAATATGCTTAGTTCTTTTATGTTGGACAGGATTTTTTGCTATGTTTATAGAACTTATGTTATCACAAAAGATGGGAACACAACCTACATCTACCCCAAAATCCAGAAGTTGTTGTTTGATCCATAACAATTGAGCACAGCATGACCCAACAGCAACGTATTCAGCCTCAGCAGTAGACAAAGCTACTGAATTTTGCTTCTTTGTGGACCAGGTAATCTAACATGATCCTAAGAAGTGTGCCATACCTGTAGTGCTTTTCCTGTTCACCAAATATCCTGCATAATCAGCATCAGAGTATTCTACCAAATTAAAGTTACTACCTTTAGGATACGACAACCTAAGATCACTAGTTCCTTTCAAATATCTAAAGATTCTTTTTACAGACTTCAGATGGGATTCTTTTGGATTAGCTTGAAACATTGCACACAGTCCTACACTAAACACAATGTCAGGTTTGTTTGTTGTGAGATACAATAAGGACCCTATCATACCTCCATACAATTTTTGTTCTACATCAGAACCTGTTTCATCTAGATCAAGTTTTATGGCAGTGGCAATAGTACTTATTTCTTTAGTTTCCTCCATGGAGAATTTCTTGAGAAGCTCTTTGACATACTTTTGTTGATGGATCATTGTTCCTGATGCTGACTGTTTTATTTGAAGACCCAGGAAGTAATTCAACTCCCCTGTCATGCTTATTTTAAACTCACAACTCATGAGTTTAGCAAAGTCATGAGTCATATTCATGTTGGTTGAGCCAAAAATAATGTCATCCACATGCACCTACATAACTAACAAATCCTTTCCATTAGTTTTTAAGAAAAGGGTATTGTCAATTTTACCTCTGGTGTGTCCATGCTCCAGCAAAAACTTTGAGCAAGCAACCCAGCCATATAAATTTTGTTCAAGGTAATAAATATATTGGTTTTCCGTTCTCATTAAATGCAGGACCATTGAAACATAGGCTTTGATACCACTTGTTGGGTTCAAAATCGAGAGGGCATCA
>NC_061114.1:207692417-207695115 GCF_002878395.1 Capsicum annuum
TCAAGTAATCCATAATCAATCCTAAGATAGGAATTTTTTCTAAAAACATGAGCATTTAAGACAACTCTACCCAAATTACAGTTTCAAGACCACTAGACTAACCCAACTAAGTTTAATCATACTAATCATGATTTCAATACTTTAACCACATCCCAAACCTAGCATCATATCATATTCATTCTACAAATTAGTCCAATCTTGGGAGAAGGAAATAGGATTCTAAAAGGTCATAATCATTCACCTTATGGGTCCAAAACCCTCAGCTAATTCCCAAAACATCAATATTCAATACCAAGTAATCACACATCATCTTCGGAGAGGAGTAGACAGAAACATACCTCAAGGCCAAACCGCAAAACCTTAAATCATTTTCCAAGCGCTCATCTTCACTTCACAATCCCAAAATTCCATCACACTATAAACATAGAAATCTTCTCATCAATACGAGTCTAACGATATCTATATTGACTACTTTTGGTTTGAGGTCAAAATGGACCCCCTGGAATGGGTTCCCGAAAAAGAATCGCAAAATCAAAACTTTACTTTAAAAATGTGTTCCTTATATTATAAAAAATTTACAGCTGAAAACCCAAGTCAAATCGAGTAAAAAATGAGGTTCAAATTAAATAAAAATTATTTTTGAACTTTATTGGGTAAAATCTTTGAAATTCGAATTAATATCAAGAATTGGAGTTGTTTTGAAGATTAAATTGATGAAAAACTAGTAATTCTAAGACAAAAAAATTATTCAAGTGAAAAGAGGTGAAATTGGGGTTTAAAATCAAGCCCTAAGATTTTTGGGGTTTTGAGAAATTAATCAAAAAATTTGTAAGAAAAGGTGAATTCTTACCTTAAATTCGTAATAGAATCAAGAAATAGATGTTAATCTAGCTTCTCGAGCTTTCAGAAGTTTCACTTTTAAGCTTTCACACTATTTTATGGTTTTAACTCTCTAGAGGAAAGATGAAAAATAAGCAAAATGAGCTCAAAACTGCTTTAAGTAGGGCAGAAAAATCTGCACAACTTTTTTTCCTTCCGGATGAACTTCGACGAGGTGCACAAAATTCGTTCGGAGTCCGATATATGCAAACAAACTATGTAACCACACTAAATTTGATGCTCCGGACTCAATGGAAATATCAGATTTTCGAAAAAAAATATTTTCACAAAGTTAACCCTCAAAATCCAAAATCATAATTTTTCAAACTGAGGATCGAAATGAGATTAAAAGTTGTAAAATCACACCAAATATGTTATCATCCAAACATTGATATTTTAGATATGGTGGAAAATTCAAATTTCTTATCCTAGTTTGGTTCAGCCAAATATGGGTCCCACACCCATATTCTCAATTTTTTAACTTTCCGACCAATAGGTCGAAATGAGCTCGGCTGTATTGGGACCCGAACCAAAGATTTACCTAGCCTAAAATCAATATTCTATATATGCTAGTGCAGTTAGAATTTGCATTCAAGATTGTTTCACTAAAGTTTTCGCCTAGTGGCCATTTGAAATGAACAAAGACTTCAAAATAGGAAATTGACTCTAAAATCAAATAAACTGCCCGGTAACCGAACCGTCAGTCCCAAAAAGTCATAAATGACTTGAGAAAGATATGAAGAAGCTCAAACGGAGGAAATAAGCATAAATATGGAAAATGACCTTAAGGGTCAATACACATCCCTCGTCCAAAAAATCCAAAACTCCCCCTAGACATCCTCTTTACCCCTTAAACATGAATCAACTTAAAAATCTAGGTCTCGAGGTCGGGAAGATCGATTTATAAATCATTGAAGTTTATGAGCTTAAAATATGGCTAAGTCATTTCAACACTTAGAAAAATTTTCAGTTGTAAGCTACCTATGTATGCTACTAAGGGTGGTACTAAGTCTAGAATATTATGAGGTGTTACATTATCCCCCCTTTGGGATCATTCGTCTCTGAATGATCGCTCAGAACACAGACAAGAATGATTGGAAACACACTATTAAGAAAATAAGAAGAGTAGCAAATGATTTGTACCTTTTATGTCGTCATCCATAGTTTTAAAGAGGTTTGGGTATCTAGTTCGCATGTCATCTTATGACTCCCAAGTAGGTTCCTTCACTTTTTGATTCTTCCACAACACCTTATCCTAAACTAACTCCCTACTCCTCAGCTTTCGAACTTGGCGATCCAAAATAGCAATGGGTTCTTCTTAGTATGACAAGGAGTCTTTTACATTGATCTTCTCTAAAGGCAACATAAGAGAGTGGTCTCCAATACACTTCTTTAGCATTGATACATAGAATACAGATTGAATATAAGCCAGACTTGTGGGCAAATCTAATTCATAAGCAACCCCACCTATCCTTCTCACAATTTGATATGGTCCTATATAGCGAGGAATAAGCTTCCCTTTCTTCCCAGATCACATGAATCCCTTTAAAGGGGAGACCTTTAGGAATACCCAATCATTAACTTCAAATTCTAGATCTCTCCTTCTAACATCGGCATAAGACTTTAGGTGACTCTGAGCTATCTTAAGTCACTCCCTAATGGTCTTCACCTTCTCCATTGCCTTATGAACAAGGTCAGGCCCAAACAACTAGGTTTCATCCACTTTATACCACCCTATTGGTGATCTACATCTCCTCCCATAAAGTGTTTCAATAGGAGCCATCTGAATACTGGAATGGTAGCTATTAAATTCTATCAA
>NC_061114.1:207698115-207701641 GCF_002878395.1 Capsicum annuum
ATCAACAAATATTCACTTATTTGTCCTTAAAAATTAGATTTGGACATAAAAAAAATATCCCCAAGCATGTTTGTTTAAACAACTCCATTACTTCTAAATTCACATAATAAGTACAAATTTACAGTTACATGAATTATCAAACCTCAGAGGATGAGGTGGAACAACTCTGATAACATATTCCAACCCCTGCATTCAGATACATTGTGCATAATGTAAGAACAAAGAATAAGAAAGAAATATTAATTCATATGATACATAACTTAACAGAAAAGAACATGATTATATTAAATGTATCAGGGGCGAGAAATTCATATCAAATACATAGAAAATTATGTATTAGTGAACAAAAATCAAAATCTCTTTAGGTTGGATCTATGTATCAGAAAATTAATTATAATGTATTAGGGGAGAGAAATCCATATCAAATTATGTATCAGTAAACAAAAATTGTAACCTTTTTAAGGTAAATCTATGTATAATAAAATTCATTATATTGAATATATTAGGGGAAAAAACCTATGTCACATACATCACAAACTATGTATCAATGAACGAAATTGAAACTTATGTAGTTAAGATCTATGTATCAGAAGCACTACTATATTCCCGTGTGTTTTATTTTAAAGCAAGATACATAAATGTTATATATCTAAACAAAATAAATCTGTCAGATACATAAAAATCATACCTTTGATACTTGATCTCTTTTCACTACTTGATCTCTTTTCACTACTATCTTTTTCTCTCTTTGAAACTGCAACAACAAGCTTCTTACCTTTACTATGGTATCCTCCTGTAACTTCTTCATCGTGGCTGGATTGTTTTGATATTTAGATATATTATCATGAAAATCATTATCTTCATAATTAAAATGAACAGACACAAACTCAATACCAACTTTAGTCAAAGTTGTTGCTGCAATTGAATAGGACCAATACTAAAAGATGGTCTTGACTCCATTAATGAAGTTAAAATAGTGAAAGAACAGAAAATCTTAAATAGATGGGCTTCAATTTCTGAACTAATAAATGAAAAAAATTGAAACAAACTAGCCTCCAAAATAAATTTGAAGAAGAAAGTTAATGAAGGTTGTATGTGGAGGTTGAAACTTCAATATTGATGGAGGGGAGAAGAAAACATTTATGATTCAAACTAGGCAACTGGCATTAACTGTGGTATTTCTATCATGATTTTGGGCAAAAAATTTGGGATATTGGGTTGTGTAATGGAGTGGGTAGTAATGTATCGGAAAATAGGTCATTTTAATTATATAGAAGGTATTTTGTAATTAGTTTAGTGGGATGAGATTTTAACTAATATTGAAAATTTAAAACATTGTTTTAAGTAATTTTTCCTAATTTAATTGGGATGTGTTTAAAATTAGTGAGATAGAGTAGTGATGTGGCTTGTTTAATTGGAGACCACATATATTTTTTGGCTTTTAAAAATCAATTGTTGAGCTATTTGTGAAGAGTGACTAGAAAGTGACATTTGGTCCAACAAGGGTATAAATAGGCTCAACTATTAAGTGATGACATGAATGAGTTATCTTTGACAGTTCAATGATATCTCCTTGTGTGGCGAGTTCTTTTGATACTAATTATGATCATAAGAAGCATCTAGCGTAAAGTTGATTTGACAGCATTACAATCAATTGAGATTTAGTATAATTCTTACATGGGTCAACTTCCAATAAGCATTTCTCCTAGAAATGCTATATGCTTTCCAGTAAGGGATAGCGATAGGTCTGTGGCACGGAGCTGAATCTCTGTGATGGAGGTGTGCCATGGAGGAGGTTGTCAGTTACGGTCCTCTCCAAATTCTAACTAAAACTTGAGGGATTTTTGGTCTTTTCTTTACTAGAAATTGTCCCCAATCATCTTAAAATATTTGTCACTCATTTATTTTACCCTAAATCATAATAATAGTCACCCTCTCATCCTATCTAAAGTTCAAAAACTTTCAATCTTCAAAGAAGAAGGATCCAAGGTTCTATTTCAAAATTTTCTTGTAAATTTTGTTATAAAGGTATGTAGAACGATTCTTTTATCTAATTTTGAATCTATGGTTTATAAATCCTTATGTATGTATATGTATTTTGAATATTGATTTAGGATTACAAATTTATATTATGAAATTAGAAGCTCGAACTTGCAAACCTCTTTTCTTAAAATTACTTTTGATTATCTGAGGAATTGAATTGGAGAGGGTCACTTTAACTATTGTACTTCCCATTCTTCTAAGGTAGGTTATATAATGTTTTTGGTCAAAATTCTTACTACTTGATAAGTTTTTTGATATACTAATGTTATGATGAAATAAGATGAATTGACCTATGCTTTTTTCTTTATACAAGTTTTTGAGAAAATTATGGCTCCTAATTAATGGTTTTTGTAAAAGATTTAAAATGGTTTTCAAAGAGAGTTTTATATTATCCTAGATCTTTAAGTTAAATATATTATGGTGGGGCAAAAGAGTTATAAATATTTACGATAATGATAGGAGATGCCATGTTTGACTTGCAAGTCTTGGTATGAGGTGATACAAATTTAATGAATGACATAAGAATATGAAATGTTCCTAAAGGATATTTATGATTTATAAAGGTTAAAAGATGGACTTAAAGAGAATAGATGGTTAACCGAGAAGGTATGAGTTTGAAAGGCTCATTACTCGAAATTGCATTTTACCGATCTAGGAATGATTTTATCCTGAAATATGGATAACCTCATTATATGCTTGCTTCACGCAATAGTACACAAAAGATAAGAGAAAGAGATATGATATGCCTCAGTCCATGTGACAAACATAGATTGAGGACTCAGTCGATCGAGCAATGGTGGGACCCACATAGCCCGTGTTACAAAGAGAAGTCGGTGATACCATCAAGTTCAGAATTAAAGAATAAGAAATGTTTTATGATTTCATTTTTGAAGACTCCATATATATTTTTATTATGTCTTAGTTCTCCTAATTATTTTGTATAAAGTATGTATTATTATTTTTCTATTCTGCGTACCAATACATTCCACGTATTGACCATCTCCGATTGCTGCATCATTTTATGATGTAGGTTTGGAGACACATTTTCGTGGTTATGTGCAGCATTAGAATTCATTTGGGATAGCTTTTGTAGTGGTGAGACCTTCATTCTTTGGAAGTCCTAGCTGATTCGTATGTCAGGATTCGTGTTTGTTTTATGGTATTTTATCGGGGTCATGTCCTCACTTAGATTTTTCTTGTATTTTTCACATTAGAGGCTTCATGGACCTACGTCAAAGTTGTGCAAATATTCTTAAGATCAAATTTTTTTAATTTCCTTTAACCATGATTTGAAATTCGCTTGATGAAGTGTCTTCCATAAATGTTTTCATTGGTTGCTCATAATGAATTCAAAGAGGTTATCTTGGGCCTCAAATGGTTCTTAGTGTTTGTTATGACCGGCGCCTAGCCTTGGGTCATGACAAACTCACACCCAAAGAGCTACCTTATGAGGAGCCTAGGGTTCCAGTACATTCATTCTGAT
>NC_061114.1:207704641-207730109 GCF_002878395.1 Capsicum annuum
AAGATTAGGAAAATTCTCCTGATGTAGTTGCTAGTATGTTACTGATCTTTTATGTGCATGTTTACTCTTTGCTAGATCCAGGAGCTTCTTTATATTTTGTTACTCCTTATATAGCAGTTGATTTTGGAATCAATCCCAAAATTCTAGCAGAGCCCTTTTTAATCCTTACCCCAGTAGGTAAAACCATCATAGCCCGATGGGTATATAGGAACTACCCGGTAATTATATTTCTAAAAGTCATTTCAACAGACTTAGTTGAATTAGAGATGACTGATTTTGATGTCATTATCTACATGGATTGGATTTATTCCTGCTATGCCATAATCGACTGCAGAAATAGAATAGTCCTATTTCAATTTCTAAATGAACCCGTCCTAGAGTGGAAGGGTAGTACTTCACCCTTAGAGGTCAGCATATTTCCTAAATTCGGGAAAGGAAAATGATATCTAAAGGATGTTTCTATCATCTTGTTGTCGTTAAGGACACTAGTTCCAAAACTCCCAAACTTGAAATAGTCTCAGTAGTGAATGAATATTTAGATATCTTTCTCGAAGATTTTTCAGGAATTCCTACTGAAAGGGAAATAGACTTCGACATTGATCTTCTTCTAGATACTCAGCCTATATCTATTCTGCTATACTGAATGGCACCAGATAAACTTAGAGAGTTAAAAGAGCAGCTGAAGTATCTCTTAGATAAGGGGTTCATCAGACCCAGTATTTCCTTGTGGGTGGAACCAGTTTTATTTGTGTGAAAGAAAAATGATTCTCTCAAAATGTGTATTGATTACCGTCAGCTCAATAAAGTCATGATCAAGAATAGTATCCTATTTACAAAATCAATGACTTGTTTGACCAACTTTAGGGTGATAGTTATTTCTCTAAGATAGACCTCAAATTCGGCTATCATCAGCTCAGAGTCAGAGAATATGACGTTCCAAAAATAACTTTTCATACTTGGTATGGTCACTTTGAATTCCTAGTTAGGTTATTTGGTGTTACTAATGCCCCAGCCTCTTTGATGGACTTGATGAATCGTGTGTTAAAGCAGTACTTGGACACGTTCATTATAGTATTCATAGATGATATTCTGGTCTATTCCCGCAGTGAGCATGATCATGCAGACCACCTCAGAATTGTACTTTAGATTCTTAGAGATCATCAACTATTGCCAAATTTAGTAAGTGTAAGTTTTAGTTATGGTCCGTAGCATTCCTTGACCATATCATTTCAGGTGATGGCATTAGGGTTGATCCTCAAAAGACCGAAGCGGTAAGAAACTGGCCCAGGCCTGTCTCTACATCAGGTATCAAGAGTTTCTTTGGTTTGGCTAGCTATTATAGATGGTTTATTGAGGGATTTTCATCTATTGTATCCCTTATGTCTATATTGACTCAGAATAAAGTAAAGTTTCAATGGTCAGATCCTTACGAGAATAGTTTTCAAGATTTAAAGACTCGACTCACCTCTGCTCTAGTCCTAGCTTTTCCAGATGGTTCAGATAGGTTCATAGTGTATTATGATGCATCCAGAGTAGGTTTGGGTTGTGTCATCATGCAGCATGTCAAGGTCATATCCTACGCCTCTAGAAAACTTAAACCCTATAAGAAGAATTATCCTATCCATGATCTTGAGTTCGCATTCGTAATCTTTGCCTTGAAAATTTGGAGGCATTATCTATACGGTGTTCACGTAGATGTTTTCACAGATCATAAGAGCCTTCAGTATGTATTTTCTTATAAAGATGTCAATCATTATCAAAGAAAGTGGTTAGAGCTCTTGAAAGATTATGACATGAGTATCTTTTATCATCCGGGCAAGGCCAACATTATGGCCGACGCTCTTAGTAGACTGTCTATGGGTAGTGTTTCTCATGTGGATGACAGTAAAAAGAAGTTAGATTAGGAAGTCCATCATCTTTCCAAACCAGGCATTCACTTAGTCGATTCATAGGAGGGTGACATATGGGTTCAGAGTAGTTCAGAATTATCTCTAGTTTTTGAGGTGAAAGAAAAATAAGATAGAGATCCCAGTCTAGTCAAGCTGAACAGTCAGTCAAGGATTAGAAAGTAGAGGTTTTATCCTACGGGGGAGATGGTTTATTGCATTGTCAGGGTCGTCTCTGTGTTCCAAGTGTTGATAACCTAAGGCAGAAAATTCTTACAGAAGCGCATGGTGCGCGCTACTCTATTCATCCATGACCACAAAGATGTACCACGAATTACGAGAAATATATTGGTGGAGTGGGATGAAGAGAGATGATGTAGAGTTTGTGGCTAAGTGCTTAATATGTCAGCAGGTTAAGATAGAGCATCAGAAGCCTAGTGGTCCCACGCATTTGTTCATTTTTCCTACTTAAAAGTGGGAAAAAGTGAACATGGACTTCGTGAAGGGTTTGCCTTGAAATCGTCGTCAGCATGATTTAGTTTGGGTCATTGTAGATAGAATGAACAAATCAACTCATTTTTTTCCAGTACATACCTCTTATTCAATCGAGGATTGTGCCAAACTTTACATCAGAGAGTTGGTCAGATTGCACGGTGTTTCGTTATCTATTGTCTCAGATAAGGTACCATTTCACCTATTATTTATGGAAAGTGTTCTAAAAGGGTCTTGGTACCTAAGTTTATCTTAGTACCACCTTTAATCCTCTGATAGATGGACAAGCAGAAAGGACCATTCAGACTTTAAAAGATACGCTAAGGGTATGTGCAATTAATTTCAAGGGTAGTTGGGATGACCACTTTCTTTGATTGAGTTTGTATACAACAACAACTATTATTCAAGTATTAGTATGGCTCCATTCGAAGGTCTTTATGGTAGGAGATGTAGATCTCTAGTTAGTTGGTTCGAAGTTAGTGAGGCCTCAATCATAGGGCCTGACTAGCATTCAATGCCTTACAAAAAGTCCAATTGATTAGAGAAAGACTCTGGGCTGCTCAAAGCCGATAGAAGTATTATACAGATGTGCGTAGAAAGGATCTCAAGTTCAAGATTCGTGACTCTGTCTATCTAAAAATCCCTTCTATGAAGGGAGTGAAAATGTTTGGCAAGAAGGGAAAGCTTCGTCCCTGATATGTCGGTCCCTTCAAAATTCTCAGTCGTTTCGGCAAGGTAGCTTATGAGCTCGAATTACCTTCAAATATAGCCTCAGTTCATCTAGTCTTCGATGTCTCTTCTCTCAAGAAGTTCATAGATGAACCAGTATTTGTAGTCCCTATTTAGAGCATAGATGTTTTGAACAGCCTATCTAATGAAGAGATTCCAATCAAAATCCTAGATTATCAGACTCGTAGACTAAGGAACAAAGAAGTCCCTCTAGTCAAAGTTCTTTGGTAAAATCAGTACGTTGAGAGAGCTACTTAGGAAACAGAAGTAGACATGCATACCAAATATCCTCACCTCTTCTCATCCAACTCAGAACAAGCTCAAAGTAATAGTTCTCCTTAAGCTTTTTAGTTTCATGTTCAGGTTTTAGTTACAAGCTTGGTATCCATTTCATATTCAGAATTCCATTATAAACTTGGTATAAAATACCATTGCATATTCAGTCATACAGCCATGTATCAGTTCAGTTATATAATTATGCATCAAATATGGATTTTCATAGTGAGAAACTTAGTTCATCAGAACACTCAGTCATGCATTCATAAATCAGTTACACATGCATCAGATATGCATGCTCAGTATGATATGTTTAGTTATTAGTCAGGTCAGTCATGGGATCATGTTACAGTTATTCATGTTCAGTATGTACGTCGATTTATCTTCTCCTCTCATGCCCAGTATCATTAGAGGACGAATGTTCTCAATGGGGAGATATTGTAATACCCCTTACTTTTTCCTAGCTGGAGATCATCCTAAAAATGTTAGAAGCTTTCTTTGAAGTATGAATCCATTTTTGTACATGTGGAATTTTAAAATTTTCACTTTTTGTCATGTGGCAAATTGAATAAGCTTTCCATCGATACCAATTTCATCAAAATTTGACATCGGAAGAGAAAGTTATGGCCGAAATATAGAAGACAACAAAACTGCCCAGGGGCGACGATGGAGGCCAACGGTCCGTTAGGCTAGCGATGGACCATAGCCCATGCTGTCGCAGCGAGATAGTGTGACTACATTTTTCCTAGGAGTAACGGCCCAGGCTGATGGACCATCGGACTAGTGATGGACCATCGGACTAGTGATGGACCTTCGCTCAGGCCATCGTAAGGGAGACAGTGAGCCCTCTTTCTGCCTAGGTGCGACGGTCAGGACCGTCGGCCCCCAACGAAGGACCATCGTGCATTCTACCTAGTTATTTCAATGTTATTTTAAAGGGGTATTTTGGTAATTTACCACCCATTTATATACCTAATAATATTCGGCCAAGTCTCCTAAATTCATTATTCTTATACAACATTAAAACTAGGGTTTTCTCCCTAAGAGCAATCCTTAAGCAACAAAATCCAAATCTTCTTAAAAAAAAATGATTCAAATTCTTCAAGCTCAAGAACTTAAAAAAGCTCCTATTAGGTATGCATATTTTTCATTCATGGACTCCTTCGTCCATGAAGCCAAAGAATCTTTTTTTTCAAAGTTCATGTGTATGGATTTTTTTTGTGAATTCCATGTTGGATTTGTTTTGTTCATGTTGATGATGACCAATTGAATTCTATTCCATGTTTTAGTGGTAAATATTAAGGGGAATTTATTATTATAGGTGTAGCTTCATGTGATCCATGGTTAAACCCTTGAATGGTGAAATTAGACTTGAATCAAGATGTTTATTTATTGTATAATGTTGTCTACATATACTACGCCTACCATGTGTTTGACTAAATTCCTACATGAAGGAGAATTGCCCAACTAGTATGACATTATATGTAACGCCCCGATTATCTAAATTGGAATGCTACACGGTGCTCATGACCCCAAAGGACCACAAGCTAACCCATGAATGATATCTATACCGGTATACTGCATAATAAGACATAATAATGCGGAAACATACACTAAAAGGCCGTAAGGTTCAATACTGAATGAAACTAAAGAACATAATATATGTGTGGGGAAATTGAATAGCCAAAACAAAATTGGAAATACTAAAGTCTAAAACATAAAAATCTTTATCTAGTTTGCATCTAGCCTGAAAGCCTCTACTGTCTGAATAATCTGAATAAGGAGTTGATGGGACATGTCCCCAATTAAATCCAACTAATAACTAATCAAAATATAGTGAAAAAATAATCATGTCCTCAAAGGATGAGGACTCACTTCTAAAACTCATAGTATTGGAATGCTACTATTGTTGCTGTTCTGGAAGTCGTGTCTTTGAACCTATAGTGTAACATAAAAAGAAAGCACCATAGTACAAATGCGTCAGTACAAAAGAATGTGCTGAGTATACGTGTGAGGTAGGCTATATGCAAGGGTTCCTATGCATGAGCAATACTTACCGACTGGCTAATATGAATGTGAAAGTGTATACATGAATACATAGTAACTGAGATCATGAAAAACATGATACTAAATCTATATACTGATGACGTTATTTTACTGATATCTAACATGACTGATACTAGAGTTCTAATAACTGATAACATGAGTGACTATGTTTGACAGTCCTGAATCTAATGGAACTATTTGAGTTTCGTACTGTAATTGAGTTGACTGTATCTGACAGTCTTGATATATTGAAATCTAAAAAACTATCTGAGTTTTTTTACTAAGATTGATACTGAAACTGTGGAAATAGTTATTTAACTGACATTCCCCAAATGAACTAAAATAGCTTAGCTGGGGGTCTAATCTGTGCCCTAATTGGAAGGGTGTCAATATCGTGCCACTGGTAAAAGAAAAACTATGGGTAACCCTCATCTGATAGTGTCCCCAAAAGAGAACGATGGGGCCCTTATATAACAGTGCTTATCCACCTCATCAACCCTCATCTGACAGTGTTGATGTCTTAACCTATGCTGGCTACATAGTTCTGGAACACAAGTATGACTGCTAAGAATCACACCCTCATTTAACAGTGTGTGTTCCCATCCTTGGGTTCACTCGGTGCTAATTTCTACTCCCATCGGAAGGGACTGAACATTATAAACTGACTGTACATAGACTGAGCTTATTGAATCCATTGATTAACAGAATACTATTGATATCTGATAACTGACTGAGTTTAAGAGATTACTGATCTGACAGAGTACTGAGTTCATGAGATTTCTGAGAGTATTGAATTACAGAGATTATTGAAGTTAACTGAGATTAACTGTGTTTACTGAATTTTCCTGAGTCACATGGCTAACTGAATTCTATGGATCATGGCTTGACTAAAAGTATCATGAAAACATGACTTTGGCTCTAGGCACACGACTATATTTTTTGGGCACGAGTACCCCCCGGACTCAATAGAAATAAACTGACAAGGCATGGCATTCTTGAATACATGACCAACCTTAACAATCGATAATACTTCTTGATCAAAGGAATAGAGTTCATAATTCATAATGCCATAAATAAGGGATTTCATACTTCACATGGTTATCATAATCTTGATCATGGAAGGGTATGCATATAACATGTACATACTTGCATGATTTCAATGTCATAAACATGGAATAACACGGCAATCAACACACAACCATAGTATGGAAATTGGGTTGAATCATAAGGGGTTGGATGGACTTGTCATTTAGCTACTTTTGAGTCCTAAAGAATATGATTTTATCATTCTAGGAATTTTATCAAATACCTTACATGCACACTTTTTGGAATAGGTGAAATCATCAATTTAACAATCTAAAACTACCCAAATTCATAGGTTTCCAACCAACAAAATCACATATTTCATTAAAAGTCATCAAAACACAATCTTGAAAACATAAATAACAACTATCAACATGAACATGATCAAATCACAACAAGAAAACCATAATATTTTATTTAAAACATGATTCTTGGACTCCACGAATGAAATGGATCCGTTGATGAACACTATGCATACTAAAGGTTGATGATTCGTGAAAGTTAGTGGTGAAATTGACTTGAATCTTGAAGTTCCTAATTGAACCCTAGGTTTGTTCTTGATAATTTTAGACAAAGAGTATATTTTGGTTCAATTTAGGATTAATTCTGTGTTATAGAGCTTATATATAGGTGGAAAAGTACAAAAATGTCCTTTAAAACACAGAGGTGGAATGCTAAAAAATTGGACACCCACCGGAGTTGCAGGGCGATGCCTACATAGTCCCCCACTTTAGCCAGGGCAACGCCTTTCTTAGAGTAGTGCTCCAGCCTAGGAGGCATAGGCAGATTGCCCTGAGCTACTAGTTTAGGCACCCAAACGTGCCCATACGCTACTCCAAAAATTGTGAAACTCACTTGGAATGTACCACGACCTTGCCCCCTGGCAATACAACCTGAAAATTAGAAAATGAAGGTCGGGATAGTTGTCAAATAAATTCCCAAAGTTCAGAGGTCAAAAATAAGACTAAGTGTTGAACACTTAGCTATGATTTTCTAAGTGTTGGACCTTATTTTGAGCTTCAAAGAGCCAAATGAGCTGAATATGAACTATACAATTTTTTTGGGGTCTTACAATATCTTCCCCTTGAGAACATTCATCCTCGAATGAGACTGACTAAGAGAGGAAACAACAAGCTGAACATAACCTAGACATATATGATTGAAACATGATCTCATGACTGATATGATTGATAAACTAAAAATATCATACTGAACATGCGTATCTGATGTATGTGTAACTGATTCATGAATGCATGACTGAGGTTTCTGATAACTGAAGTTCTTGCAATGAGAATGTATATCTTATGCATGATTATATACTGGACTGATACATGTATGCATGAATAAATAGGCAATGGTACTTGATACCAAATTTGTGATGAAACATGAGCATGAAACTGAATACCAAGTTGTGTTGAATACTGAATGTGAAGCTGAATAGGCTTAAGTAGAACTATTACCTTAATCTTCGTCTAGATTTTCGATGAAGAGGTGAGGATACTTGGTACGCATGTCTACTTCTACTTCCCAAGTAGCTCCCTCGATGGACTGATTTCTCCAAAGAACCTTGACTAGAGGGACTTTTTTGTTCCTCAATCTACGAGTCTGACAGACTAGAATTTTAATCGAAATTTCCTCATAAGAGAGACTATTCTGAATATCAATGCTCTGAATAGGGACAATGACTGATGGGTCACCTATGCACTTCTTGAGTAAAGAGACATAAAATATTGCATGAACTGAGGCTAGATCTGAAGGCAACTCGAGCTCATAGGCTACTTTGCTGAATCGACTAAGAATCTTGAAGGGACCGACATATCGGGGACTGACCTTTCCTTTCTTTCCAAACCTCTTAACTCTCTTCATGGGAGAGATCTTGTGATAGACAAATCACCAATATTAAACTCAAGAGTTTTTCTATGCACATATGCATGAGACTTCTGTCGGCTCTGAGCAGGCTGGAGTCTTTCTCTGATAAACTGGACTTTCTCTAAGGAATCAAACACAAAGTCAGGCCCTATGGCTGAGGCCTCACTAACTTCGAACCAACTGATTGGAGATCTACATCTCCTACCATAGAGAGCTTTAAATGGATCTATCTAATTACTGGAATGATAGCTATTATTGTATGCAAACTCAATCAAAGGCAAGTGGTCATCCCAACTACCCTTGAAATCAACTGTACACGCCCTTAGCATATCTTCAAGAGTCTGAATGGTCCTTTCTGCTTGGCCATCTGTCTGAGGACGAAAGGATTTACTGAGATAAACTTGGGTACCAAGACCCATTTGGAATGATTTTTAGAAGTAAAAGGTAACCTGGGTCCCTCTATCTGAGATGATAGATTGTGGAACACTGGTAATCTGACCAACTCCCTGATATAGAGTTTGGTATAATCCTCGGCTAAATAAGAGGTATGAACTAGAAGGAAATAAGTTGACTTAGTCATTTGATCTACTATGACCCAAACTAAATCATGCTGATGACGAGTTCGAGGCAAACCCATCACGAAAGTCATGTTCACTTCTACCCACTTCCAAGTAGGAATGATGAACTCCTGCATGGAACCACTGGGCTTCTGATGCTCTATCTTAACCTGCTGATATGTAGAGCACTTAGTCACCAACTCTGCAACATCTCTCTTTATCTAACACCACTAATAGACATCCTACAAGTGATGGTACATCTTTGTGACCCCTGAATGAATTGAGTATCTCGCACCAAGCGCTTCTGCAAGAATTTTCTTCCTTAAGTCATCTACACCTGGAACACATAGACGATTCTAGAAACAAGGAACACCATCTCCCCTTTGGAAGAAAACCTCTACTTTCTGATCTCAGACTGACTCTTTTAGCTTGATCAGTCTAGGATACCTGTCTTTCTTTTCTTTCACCTCAGAAATAAGAGATGATTTTGAACTACTCTGAACAGATATACCCCCATCCGAAGAATCAACTAAGCAAACTCCTAGCCTGGAAAGCTGATGAACTTCCTATGCTAAGTTTTTCTTGCTGTCCTCAACATGAGAAACACTAACCATGGAGAGTTTACAGAGAGCGTTGGCCACAATATTGGTCTTGCCCAGATGGTAAAGTACACTCATGTCATAATCTTTCAAGAGCTCTAACCACCTTCTCCGACGAAGATTGAGATCTTTTTGGGAATAAATATATTGGAGAGTCTTATGATCTATGAAGACATCTACATGAACTCCATAGAGATAATGCCTCCAAATCTTTAAGGGAAATACTATGGCTACAAACTCAAGATCATGAGTAGGATAATTCTTCTCATGGGTCATTAACTTTCTAGAGGCGTAGGCTATGACCTTACCATGCTGCATGAGGAAACAACCCAAACCTACTCTGGATACATCACAATATACTGCGAATCCATCTGGAAGTGCTAAAACTAAAGCTGAGGTGAGTCGAGTCATCTATTCTTGAAAACTCTTCTCGCAAGAATCTGACAACTGAAACTTGACCTTCTTCTGAGTCAATCTGGACATAAAGGATACAATAGAAGAAAATCCCTCAACAAACCCTCTATAATAGCCAGCCAAATCGAAGAAACTCCTGATATCTGATGGAGATACGGGGTGAGGCCAGTTTCTTACCACTTTGGTGTTTTGAGGATCTACTGTAATGCCATCACTAGAAATAATATGACCAAGGAATTTTGCTGACCTCAGCCAAAATTCACACTTACTGAATTTGGCGAATAACTAATGATCTCTAAGAGTTTGAAGAATAATTTTGAGATGATCTGAATGGTCTTGCTCACTGCGGGAGTAAATAAGGGTGTTATCTATAAAGAATTGAACACATGGTTCATCAAGTCCATGAAAGATCCTGGGGTATTGGTAATACCAAATGACATAACTAGAAATTCAAAGTGACCATACCGAGTATGAAAAGCTGTCTTCAAAATGTCATATTCACTAACTCTGAGCTAATGGTAGCTTGATCTAAGGTCTATCATAGAGAAATAACTAGCTCCCTGAAGTTGGTCAAACAAGTCAGCAATTCTAGGAAGAGGATATTTGTTATTGACCATGACATTATTGTGTTGACGGTAATCTATGCACATCCTGAGAAAACTGCCTTTCTTGTGCACAAATAAGACCAGTGTTCCCCACAGGGAAACACTGGGTATGATAAATCCCTTATCTAAGAGATCCTTCAATTGTTCTTTTAATTCCTAGAGTTCTGCTGGTGCCATTCTGTATGGAAGAATAGAGATAGGCTTAGTATCTGGGATGAGGTCGATGCTGAAGTCTATTTCCCTTTCGGGAGGAAGGCCTAAAAGATCTTCGGGAAAGACATCTGAATATTCGTTAACAACTGGGACTGATACAAGATGGGGAGATTCAAAACCATAGTCCTTAACATGAACGAGATAGTAAGCACATCCCTTAGATATCATTTTCCTTGCCCGAAGGTAGGAAATAAGCTGACCCCTGAAAGCGGATACGCTACCCTTCCACTTTAGGATGGGTTCATTCGGAAACTGAAACTAAACTATTCTATTTCTGCAGTCAACTATGGCATAGTAGTAATGAAGCCAATCTATGTCAAAAATGATATCGAAATCAGTTATCTCTAACTCGACTAAATCTGCTGACATGACTTTCTAAAATATCATAATCGGGCAGTTCCTGTATACCCACTAAGTTATGATGTTCTTACCCATTGGGGTGGATACTAAAAATGGCTCTACTAGAATTTCGGGACTGACTCCAAAATTGCCTGCTATATAAGGAGTAACAAAAGATAAGAATGTACCTAGATCTAGCAAAGTGTAAACATGAATATGAAAGATCTATAATGTACAAGTAACAACATCAGAACAATTATCCTGATCCTATTGGGTATGAAGAGCACACAGATGATTTGGGCATTGCCTACTAGTAAAACTAGAAGTGGTAATATGCTGGTTCGAGCGATCGGACTAAGCTGTATAACGGTTCTGCTGACCCTGATAAACCGACTGGGGACAATCACTTACTCTATGACCTGGCTTACCATAACCAAAACAAATATTGCTACTAGCTCTATAAGAACCCTTGTGGTTCTTACCACAAGTCTGACATAGGGGATTAGTTCGGGCATTACTGATACTGCCCTGAGACTTAGAGCCTGGCACTCTATCTTTGTTACCCTCTCTGAACTTAGGAACTGGAGCACTGGTTGTAGAAGGAACTGGAAATGATATCTTAGGATAAAATTGGGAATGGTTTCCTTCTTCTGATTTAGGCTGACTAAAATTAAAGCTACCTGTCTTAGCTTTCTTCGTTGCTTTTCCCTCTGCTTAATTTTTTACTCCTCTATCTGCTGAGCGAGAGCCATGAGTTGGGCTAAAGTCATGTCACTATTTAGCATGGTGGATCTGCACTCATTAACCACGCTATCATTTACCCTTGAAGCAAACTTACTCATCTTATCTTTGTTGTCTGCAACCACGTGAGGGGCATATCTGGCTAATTGAGTAAACCTAAGAGAATACACTTTCACCTTCATATTTCCCTACCTAAGGTTGATGAAATCTAGGACCTTATCCTCTCTCAGCTCTTGGGGAAAGAATATGTGTAAGAATTCCATGACAAACTCCTCCCACTCTATAGGAACTGTATCATCTACCCTTTCAGACTTCCACTACTTGTACCAAATATGAGCCATATCTTGTAACTGGTATGCGACTAACTCAACACTCTCAATAGTAGTCACCCCCATAACATCTATCACCTTATGGACCTGATCAATGAATTCCTGAGGGTCTACATCTACCTTAGACTCAAGGAATAATGGAGGATTCATTCGGGTGAAGTCCTAAATCCTAATAGTAGCTGAGTTGGCCACTGGGTTAGCTGGAATAACTATTGCCTGCTTATTATTGGCAGCTACTGACTGAGTAAGAGTTGTAAATGTGGTTCTAAATTTCGCATGAGAAACATAATTGCCCAAAGATCTTTGGGCTGAGGAGCTGGCTGGTTTCTTCTCTTTGGAGGCATATTTTGAAATCAATAGGAGAAACAGAGTAGACTGAGAGATTAACTTGTGATTATGCTCACAAGCACGACATGAATATTGAAAGAGGGGAAATTTTTTCTTAAAACATCTTATAGACTCTTGCACATAAATGTGGCGAGCAACACACCCACGCATAAGACTATTAGATGCATCTTTTAGAATTCCTAGGACTCTATTGAACCTTATGCTATGATACCAAGTTTGAAATGCTCCGATTATCTAAACCAGAATGGTACAGGATGCTCATGACCCCGAAGGACCACAAGCTAACCCATGACTGATATCTGAATCGGTATATTTCATAATAAGACATAATAATGCAGAAACATGCACCAAAAAGCTGTAAGGTTCAATACTAAATGTAACTAAATAATATAATATATGTGTGGGATAATAGAATACCCAAAATAAAATAGGAAATACTGAAGTATGAAGCATGAAAATCTGTATCTAGTTTGCATCTAGCCTGAAAGCCTCTACTGTCTTAATAATCTGAATAAGGAGTTGATGGGACATGTCCCCAACTAACTCCAACTAATAACTAATTAAAAGATAGTGAAGAAATAATCATGTCCTCAAAGGATGAGGAATCACTACTAAAACTAATAGTACTGGAATGCTACTATTGCTGCTATTATGAAAGTCGTGTCTTTGAACCTATGGTGTAACATAAAAAGAAATCACCATAGTACAAATGCATCAGTACAAAAGAATATGCTGAGTATACGTATGAAGTAGGCTATATGCAAGGGTTCCCATGCATGAGACATAATTACTAACTGGCTAATATAATTGTGAGAGTGAATACATCAATACATAGTAACTAAGGTCATGAAAAACATGATAACTAAATTAATATACTGAGACAAGAATTTACTGATATCTAACATGACTGATACTAGAGTTCTGATAACTGATAACATGAGTGATTATGTCTGACAGTCCTAAATCTGATGGAACTATCTGAGTTCTGTATTGTAACTGCGTTGACTGTATCTGACAGTCTTGATATATTAAAATCGAAAGAACTATGAGAGTTCTTTTACTGAGACTGATACTGAAACTATGGGAATAGTTATTTAACCGACATGCCCTAAATGTGCTATAATAGCTGAGCTAGGGTCCAATCTGTGCCCTTATTAGAAGGGTGTCAATACCGCACCACTGGTAAAGACAAATTGTAGGTAAACCTCATCTAATATAGTACACAAAAGAAAACGGTGGGGCCCTTATCTAATAGTGCTTATGTAGCTCATCAACCCTTATTTGATAGTGTTGATGTCTCAACCTATGCTGGCTACATAGTTCTGGAACACAAGGATGACTACTAAGAATCACACCCTTATCTGACAGGGTGTGTTCCTATCCTTGGGTTCACTCGATGCTAATTTATATTTCCATCTGAAGAGACTGAACATGATAAACTGACTGTACATGAACTGAGCTTACTGAATTCCATTGACTGATGGAATACTACTGATATTTGATAACTGACTGAGTTTATGAGATTACTGATCTTACTAAGTACTAATTTTATGAGAATTTTTAGAGTACTGAATTATGGATATTACTAAAGTTAACTGAGATTAACCGAGTTTGCTGAATTTTCCTCAGTCACATGACTAATTGAATTCTATTGATCATGGCTTGACTGAGAGTATCGTGAAAACATAACTCTGGATCTAGGCACATAGCTATATTTTTTAGGCACAAGTACCCCTAGGACTCGATAGAAGAAAACCGACAAGGCATGACATTCTTGAATACATAACCAACCTCAACAATCCATAATACTTCTTGATCATAGGAATAGAGTTCATAATTCATAATGCCATAAATAAGGGATTTCATGCTTCACATGGTTATCATAGTCTTGATCATGGAATGGAATGCATATAACATATACATATTTGCATGATTTCAATATCATGAACATGCCATAACACAACAATTAACACACAACCATAGCATGGAAATTGGGTTGAATCATAAAAGGGTAGCATGGACTTGTCATTTAGATACTATTGAGTCATAAGGAATATGATTTTATCATTCTAGGCATTTTATCAAACACCTTATATGCACACTTTGTGGCATAGGTGAAATCATAAATTTAACAATCTAATACTACCCAGATTCATAGGTTTTCAACCAAGAAACTCACATACTTCATGAAAAGTCATCAAAACACCATCTTGAAAATATAAAAACAACTATCAACATGAACATGATCAAATCACAACAAGAAAATCGCAATATATTATTTAAAACATGATTCTTGGACTCCATGAATGAAAGTAATCTGTGGATGAAAAGTATGCATACCTTAGGTTGATGATTCGTGAAAGTTAGTGGTGAAATTGACTTGAATATTGAAGCTCCCAATCGAACCCTAGGTTTGTTCTTGATGATTTTGGAGAGAATTTCAGAAAAAGAAGTATATTTTGGTTCTATTTAGTCTTAATTCCATATTATGGAGCTCATATATGGGTGGAAAAGGAGCAAAATGCCTTTTAAAATACGGAGGTAAAATGCTGAAAAATTGGGTACCCACCAGAGTCGCAGGGTGATGCCCAGCTAGTCCCCTGCTCTAGCCAGGGCGGCGCCTTTCTTAGAGCGGTGCTCTAGCTTTGGTAGCATGGGAAGATCTCCCTGAGCTACTGGTTTGAGCACCCAAACGTGCCTTTACGCTACTCCAAAAATTATGAAACTCACCCCAAAGTTTGGAGGTCAAAAATGAGACTAAGTGTTGAACACTTAGCTAAAATTTTCTGAGTGTTGGACCTTATATTGAGATTCTAAAATCCAAACGAGCTGAATTTGAATGCAATATTTTTTGTGGGGTCTTACAATACCATCTCTCTTGAGAACATTCGTCCTTGAATGAGACTGAATGAGAGGGGAAACAGCAAGCTGAACATAACCTGGACATGTACGACTGAAACATGATCTCATGACTAACATGACTTATAAACTAAAAATATCATATTGAACATGCATATCTGATGCATGTGTAACTGATTTATGAATGCATGACTAAGGTTTCTGATAATTAAAGTTTTCACAATGAGAATGTATATCCGATTCATAATTATATACTGGACTGATACATGTATGCATGACTAAATATGCAATGGTACTTGATACCAAATTTTTGATGAAACATGAGCATGAAACTGAATACCAAGTTGTATTAAATATTGAACATGAAGCTGAATAGGCTTAAGAAGAACTATTACCTTGATCTTGGTCTGGATTGGTGGTGAAGAGGTGAGGATACTTGGTACGCATGTATGCTTCTATTTCCCAAGTAGCTCCCTCAACGGACTGATTTCGCCAAAGAACCTTCACTAGAGGGACTTCTTTGTTCCTTATTCTACGAGTCTGATAGTCTAAAATTTTGACCGAAATTTCCTTAAAAGAGAGACTGTTCTGAACATAAATGCTCTGAATAGGGACCACGACTAATGGGTCATCTATGCACTACTTGATCAAAGAGACATGAAAGATTGGATGAACTGAGGCTACATCTAAAGGCAACTCGAGCTCATAAGATACCTTGCTGAATTAACTGAGAATCTTGAAGGGACTGACATATCGGGGACTGAGATTTCCCTTCTTGCTGAACCTATTCACTCCTTTCATGGGAGAGATATTGAGATAGACATAATCACCGATCTCAAACTCGAGATCCTTTCTCTGGACATCTACATTAGGCTTCTATCAGCTCTGAGCAGCCCGGAGTTTTTCTCAGATAAACTGGACTTTCTCTAAGGCATCAAACACTAAGTTAAGCCCTATGGTTGAGGCCTCACTAACTTCAAACCAACCGATTGAAAATCTACATCTCCTACCATAAAGAGCTTCAAATGGAGCTATCTGAACACTGGAATGATAGCTACTTGTATGCAAACTTAATCAAAGGAAAGTGGTCATCCCAACTACCCTTAAAATCAACTGGACACACCCTTAGCACATCTTTAAGAGTCTGAATGGTCCTTTTCTTGACCATCTGTCTGAGGATGAAAGGCTGTACTAAGATGAACTTGAGTACCAAGACCCTTTTGGAACACTTTCCAAAAGTGAAAGGTGAAATGGGTACCTCTGTCTGAGATGATAGATAATGGAACACCATGTAATCTGACCAACTCCCTGATATAGAGTTTGGCATAATACTCAGCTGAATAAGAGGTGTGAACTAGAAGGAAATGAGCTGACTTGGTCATTTGGTCTACTATGACCCAAACTAAATCACACTGATGATGAGTTTGAGGCAAACCCATCACAAAATCCATGTTCACTTCTTCCCACTTCCAAGTATTAATAGTGAACTCCTATATGGAACCACTAGGTTTCTGATTCTCTATCTTAACCTGCTGATATATAGAGCACTTAGCCACAAACTCTACAACATCTTCCTTCATCCTACTCCACCAATAGACCTCCTACGAGCCACGATACATATTTGTGGCCCTTGGATGAATAGAGTATCGTGCACCATGAACTTCTGCGAGAATTCGCTGCCTCAAGTCATCTATATTTGGAACACACAGACAATTCTAGCAACAAAGAACACCATCTCCCCCTTGGGAGAAAACCTCTACTTTCTGATCTCTGACTGACTCTTTTAGCTTGACTAGGCTAGCATCCCTATCTTGCTTTTCTTTCACTTCAGAAACTAGAGATGATTCTAAACTACTCTGAACATATATATCCCACTCTAACTAATCAACTAAGCAAATGTCTAGTCTGGCAAACTGATGAACTTCCTAAACTAACTTCTTCTTGCTGTCCTCAATATGAGTAATACTACCCATGCAGAGTCTACTTAGAGCGTCGGCCATAACGTTAGCCTTTCCCGAATGGTAAATGATACTCATGTCATAATCTTTTAAGAGCTCTAATGACCTCTTTTGACAAAGATTGAGATCTTTTTGGGAAAATACATACTGGAGACTCTTATGATCTATGAAGACATCTACATGAACTCCATAGAGATAATGCCTCCAAATCTTCAAGGCAAATACTACGACTGCTAACTAAAGATCATAAGTAGGTAGTTCTTCTCATGGGGCTTTAACTGTTTGGAGGCATAGGCTATGAACTTACCATCCTGCATGAGCATACAGCCCAAACCTACTCTCGATGCATCACAATATACTTAGAATCCATTGGAACTATCTAGGAGTGCTAAAACTAAAGCTGAGGTGAGTCGAGTCTTCAATTCCTTAAAACTCTTCTCGCAAGAATCTGACCACTGAAACTTGACCTTCTTCTGAGTTAATCTGGACATAGAGGATGCAATAGAAGAAAATCTCTCAACAAACCGTCTATAATAGCCAACCAAACCCAAGAAACTCCTGATATATAAAGGAGATACAGGGCGAGGCCAGTTTCTTACCGCTTCAGTCTTTTGAGTATCTACTCTAATTCCATTACCGGAAATAATATAGCCAAGGAATACTGCTGACCTTAGCCAAAATTCACACTTATTGAATTTGGTGAATAACTGATGATCTCTGAGAGTCTGAAGAGCAATTTTGAGATGATCTAAATGGTCTTGCTCACTGCAGGAGTAAACAAGGATGTCATCTATAAAGACTATCATGAACATATCCAAGTACTACGTGAACACACGGTTCATAAAGTCCATAAAAGTGGATGGGGCATTGGTAAGATTAAATGACATGACTAGAAATTCAAAGTGACTATACCGAGTATAAAAAACTATCTTCAGAATGTCACATTCTCTAATTCTGAGCTGATGGTAGCCTAATTTGAGGTCTATCTTTGAGAAATAATTGGCACCCTAAAATTGGTCAAATAAGTCATCAATTCTGGGAAAAGGATACTTGTTCCTAACTGTGACGTTAATAAGTTGACAGTAATCTATGCATATCCTTAGAGAACCATCTTTCTTGTGCATGAATAAGACTGGTGCACCCTTCGAGGAAACACTTGGTCTGATGAATCCCTTATCTAAGAGATCTTTCAACTGTTTTTTCAATTCTTGGAGTTCAACTGGTGCAATTCTGTATGGAGGAATAAAGATAAGGTGAGTATCTGGGATGAGGTCGTTGTTGAGGTCTAGTTCCCTTTTGGGAGAAAAGCTTGGAAGATTTTTGGGAAAGATATTTGAATATTCATTAACAACTGAGACTGATTCAATACTAGGAGATTCAAAACCAGAGTCCTTAACATGAATGATATGTTAAACACATCCCTTAGATATCATTTTCTTTGCTCGAAGGTAGGAAACAAGATGACCCCTAAAAGCAAATACGCTACCCTTCCACTCTAGGATGGGTTCATTTAGAAACTAAAATTGAACTATTATGTTTTTGCAGTCAACTGTGGCATAGTAGGAATAAAGCCAATCCATATTGAGAATGACATCGATATTAGGTATCTCTAACTCGACTAAATCTACTGACGTGACTTTCTGAAATATCATAATTGGGCAGTTCCTGTATGCCCATCGAGATATGATGGTCTTACCTACTGGGGTGTATACTGAAAATGGCTTTGCTAGAATTTCAGGACTAACTCTGAAATCGCCTTCTATATAAGGAGTAACAAAAGACAAGAATGCACCTAGATCTAGCAAAGCATAAACATGAATATGGAAGATCTATAATATACCAGTAACGACATCAGGAGAATTATTTTGATCCTGTCATCTCTAAAGAGCATAGATATAATTTAGGCGTTGCCCACAAGTAGCACTAAAAGTGGCGCCCTACTAGTTCGGACGACCAGAATGAGCTGCGGAACGGTTCCGCTGACCCTGATAACTCTACTGGGGACAATATCTGACTCTATGGCCTAGTTTACCACAACTAAAATAGACATCGCTACCTAATCTGCAAGCACCCTTGTGGTTCTTACTACAAGTCTGACAAAGGGGATCAGTTCGGGCATTGCTGACACTGCCTTGAGACTTAGAGCCTGGTGCTCTATATTTGTTACCTTTGCTAAACTTAAGAACTAGAGAACTGGCTGTAGAAGGAGCTGGAAATGATGACTTAGGATAAAACTGGGAACAGTTTCCTACTTTTGATTTAGGCTGACTAAAATTGAAGCTACATGTCCTAGCTTTATTATTCTACTTTTCCCTCTACTTAATTTTTTGCTCTTCTATCTACTGAGCATGAGTCATGAGTTGGGCTAAAGTTATGTCACTATTTAGTAGGGCAGATCTGCACTCGTTAACCACGCTATTATTTAACCCTGAAGCAAACTTGCTTATCTTAGCTCTGTTGTCTATAACCAAATAAGGGGCATATTTGGATAATTGAGTAAACTTGAGAGAATACTCTTTCACCGTTATATTGCCCTACCTGAGGTTCATAAACTCTAGTACCTTAGCCTTCCCCAGCTCTTAGGGAAAGAATCTGTCTAAGAATGCCATGACAAACTCCTTCCACTCTATAGGTCCTGCATCATGTACCTTTACAGACTTTCATTGCTTGTACCAAGTAAGAGCCACATCTTGCAATTGGTATGCCACTAAATCAACACTCTCAATAGTAGTCACTCCCATAATATCTATCAACTTCTGGACCTGATCAATGAATTCCTAAGGGTTTTTATCTACCTTAGACCCGAGGAATGTTAGAGGATTCATTCGGGTGAAGTCTCAAATCCTAGCTGTGGCTGAGTTGGACACTGGGTTGGCTGGAATAATGATTGGACGCTCATTATGGGCAGCTACTGACTGAGCAAGAGTGGTAAATGTGGTTCTGAATTCTACAAGAGAAACATGATCACCCAAAAGATCTTTGGGCTGAGGAGCTGGCTGGTTTCTTCTCTTTGGAGGCATGTTCTAAAATCAAGAGGAGAAACGGACTAGACTGAGAGATTAACTTGTGATTATTCTCACAAACACGACATAAATACTAAAAGAGGGGAAACTGTTTCTTAAAACATCTCATAGCCTTTTGTACATAAATGTGGTACGCAACATACCCATGTACAAGACTCTATTAGATGCATCTTTCAGACTTCCTAGGACTCTATTGAACATTAGGATCTGATACCAAGTTTGTAATGCTCCGATTATCTAAACCAAAATGCTACATGGTGCTCATGACCCCGAAGGATCACAAGCTAACCCATAACTGATATCTGTATCGGTATACTGCATAATAAGACATTATAATGCCGAAACATGTATTAAAAGGCTGTAAGGTTCAATATTGAACTAACTAAATAACATAATATATGTGTGGAGTAATAGAATACCCAAAACAAAACTGGAAATACTGATGTCAGAAATATGAAAATTTGTATATAGTCTTCATCTATCCTGAAAGCTTCTACTGTTTGAATAATCTGAATAAGGAGTTGATGGGAAATGTCCCCAACTAGCTCCAACTAATAACTAATCAAAAGATTGTGAAGAAATAACCATTTCCTCGAAGGATGAGGACTCACTGCTAAAACTTTGAGTATTGGAATACTGCTGCTGCTACTGATCTAGAAGTCATGTCTTTGAACCTATGGTGTAACATAAAAAAAAGAACCATAGCGCAAATGCGTCAGTACAAAAGAATGTACTAAGTATATGTGTGAGGTAGGCTATATGCAAGGGTTCCCATGCATGAGTAATACTTACTGACTGGCTAATATGAGCGTGAGAGTGCATACATGAATACATAGTAACTAAGATTGTAAAAAACATGATAGCTAAATCTATATACTGATGATATAAATTTACTGACATCTAATGTAACTGATATTAGAGTTTTGATAACTGATAACATGAGTAACTGTGTCTGACAGTCATGAATCTGATGGAACTATCTAAGTTCCATACTATAATTGAGCTGACTGTATCTGACAGTTTTGATATATTAAAATCTGAAGAACTATTTGAGTTCTTCTACTGAGACTGATACTGAAATTATAGGAATAGTTATTTAACCGACATGCCCCAAATGCACTAAAATAGCTGAGCTGGGGTCCAATCTATGCCCTGATTGGAAGGGTGTCAATACTGCGCCACTGGTAAAGACAAACTATGGGAAACCCTCATCTGAAAGTGTTCCCAAAAGAGAATAGAGGGCCCCTTATCTGACAGTGCTTATCTACCTCATCAACCCTCATTTGACAGTGTTGATGTCTTAACCTATACTGGCTACATAGTTCTGGAACACAAGGATGACAGCTATGAATCACACCCTTATCTGACACTGTGTGTTCCCATTCTTGGGTTCACTCGGTGCTAATTTCTACTCCCATCTGAAGAGACTAAACATGATAAACTGACTGTACATGGACTGAGCTTACTAAATTCCATTGACTAAGGGAATAATACTGATATATGATAACTGACTGAGTTCATAAGATTACTGATCTTACTTAGTACGGAGTTTATGAGATTTTTGAGAGTAATGAATTACATATATTATTGAAGTTAACTGAGATTAACTGAGTTTACTGAATTTTCCTGAGTCACATGACTAACTGAATTATATGGATCATGGCTTGACTGAGAGTATCATGAAAACATGACTCTGGCTCTAGGCACACAACTATATTTTTCAGGTACAGGACTCGATAGAAATAAATTGACAAGGCATGGCATTCTTGAATACATGACCAACATCAACAATCCATAATACTTCTTGATCATAGGAATAGAGTTCATAATTCATAATGCCATAAATAAGTGATTTCATGCTTTACATGGTTATCATAGTCTTTATCATGGAAGGGAATGAATATAACATGTACATACTTTCATGATTTCAATATCATGAACATAGAATAACACAGCAATCAACACACAACCATAGCATGGAAATTGGGTTGAATCATAAGGGGTAGCATGGACTTATCATTGAACTACTATTGAGTCATAAGGAACATGATTTTTTCATTCTAGGCATTTTATCAAATACCTTACATGGACACTTTGTGGCATAGGTGAAATAATCAATTTAACAATGTAAAACTGCCCAAATTCATAGGTTTCAACAACCAAACTCATATACTTTATTAAAAGTCATCAAGACACCATCCTGAAAACATAAATAAAAACTATCAACATGAACATGATCAAATCCCAACAAGCAAATCATAATATGTTATTTAAAACATGATTCTTGGACTCCACAAATGAAAGGGATTCGTGGATGAACACTATTCATACATTAGGTTGATGATTCAAGAAAGTCAGTGGTGAAATTGACTTGAATCTTGAAGTTCCCAATTGAAACTCTAGGTTTGTTCTTGATGATTTTGGAGAGAATTTCAGCAAAAGGAGTATATTTTGGTTTAATTTAGGGTTAATTTCATGTTATGGAGCTTATATATGGGTGGAAAAGGACCAAAATGCCCTTTAAAAAATGGAGGTAGAATGCTTAAAAATTGGGCACCCACCGAAGTTGAAGGGCGACGCCCAGCTAGTCCCCCACTATAGCTAGGGTGACGCCTTTCTTAGAGCGGTGCTCTATCCTGGACGGCGCGGGCAGATCACCCTGAGCTACTAGTTTGGGCACCCAAACGTTCCCTTACGCTACTCTAATAATTTTGAAACTCACCCGGAATGTACTACGACCTTGCCCCATCGCAACACAACTTGGAAATTAAAAAACAGAGGTCAGGAAGGTCGTCAAATAAATCCCCAAAGTTCGGAGGTCAAAAATGAGACTAAGTGTTGAGCAATTAGCTAAAATTTTCTAAGTGTTGGACCTTATATTGAGCTTCAAAGAGCCAAATGAGCTGAATATGAAGACAACATTTTTTACGGGGTCTTACATTATGAAATCTCCATTTATGTACAAGTTTATGCACATCACATGTTTGATAAAATGCTTCAATAAATGAATTATTGATTGTGATGATTGGTCATGTATTAAAGAAAGTCATGTTTTGTCACTTTCTTTCCATTGATTCCTGGGGGTACTTGTACCAAAAAGATTAGCTATGTGCCTAGAGCCATGTCATGTTTTTAAGATACTCTCAGTTAATTTTGTACTCTAGGCACATAGCTAATCTTTTTGGTACAAGAACCCCCAAGATTCGATGGAAAGACTTCAGACATGGAAATACTTTAGACTTCAGATAGTCTTATGACTCAGGAAATCTCAATAATCTCATGAACTCAGTCAGTTATTAGGTATCAGTAGTATTTCGTCAGTCAATGGGATTCAGTAACTCAGTCCATGTTTAGATTAGTTAATCTTGTTTAGTGTCTATTCAAGTGGGAGTAGGATTCAGAATCAAGTGAACCCAAGGATGGGAACTCACCTGCTAGTTAAGGGTGTTTCTTAGAAGCAATCCTTGCATTCTAAAACTTCATAGACAGTGTAGGTTGAGACATTGTTAGTTTAGGGTAGATGAGGTGGCATAAACTGCTAGTTGAGGGTTCCTACCATTCTCATTAGAGTAACCTACTAGTTGATGGTCACTCATATGTTGTCCTCACCAGTGGAACGGTATTGACACCCTTCCAATCAGGGCCCAGACTGGACCCTAATTCAGTTATAATGCATCATTCGGGGCATGTCAGTTAGATAACTACTTCCCACAGTTTCATTATTAGTATCAGTAAAAGAACTCAGATAGTTCTTAAGATTTCAGGAATGTCAAATATAGTCAACTCAGATACAGTACGAAACAGTAATACCCCACAAAATCTTGCATTTAAATTCAGCTCGTTTAGCTTCTTGAAGCTCTTTAAAAGATCCAACACTTAAATTTTTTTTGATAAGTGTTCAACACTGTCACGACCTGAACCAGGGCCTAGCCGTGATGAGCATTTCAAACCATTGAGGCCTGAAACAGCCCTATCTGTCTGGTAATCATGCACCTAATTCATATGATCAAAGAAATGCGGAAAAACACAATAATTCGGAAACATGGTCATAAATATGAAAAGAGACAATAGCGGTGAGATAAGGTTCCCTCAACATCAATTATCCTCTGAACAACTACCTGCGAAAATCTCTAACAAATGACTGAAACAATGTCTATTTGAAAACTGGGACAAGGCCCCTAGTAGAATCATAAACTAAAAATAAGATAAAAGGACTGCAGGACATAAGAGCTTCCGAAACATAAAAGGCTCACCACTTGTCTCTACAGCTCTGTCTAAAAGTTCTACTGATTCTCTTAACCCCTAGACTAGGCCTCTGAACCTGAGAGGTTGGAGAGGAGAGGGGGTCAGCACAAAAGTACTGGCACGCAGAGATATCAAAACAGAACATAATATTTTTACAAAGTTTAGTTGAGAGCCATTATAAAGCAATTTCATATCAAATCATTTAAAAGCACATGGGTGTCATGCAATAGTTTTTCTCAACAATAATGAAATGCAACTGAGCTAGGTGGAATACCCTACATAATTTACACCAACTGTCAAACCTCGATTGCCGCCGATATTAGAGTATAAGTAAGGGAGAGACACTCAAGACCACATAACATGGTGTCTCGACCCAATGGTAGTGTCAAAGATCACTTGGCTCGGGCTCCTACCTATAGTCCCAATTTGGGAATGACATAAAGTCAAGTACACAGATCGCTTATCCTGGTACCAATATTTCGTGTCGGCAAACACGTTATTCCAGCGATGAGCCCTTGTTTCTCAAACGCCTTCTTTGGGCATCCACCTTTCTCATATAAAATCAATGTATTCAAATTTTATTTAATTCAATCACATATCATATTCTATAGGGTATCGTCATACCCGACTTGCAAGTCATCAATATCACATCCACATATGCATAATCATGTAAAAACCAAGGTGCTTCATCATTTACAAGTGGTAAACAATATTTATTTCAAATTCATGCTCTCTTTTGTTGATCACAATATAATATGGAGTGTCAAAACATTATCATGGGAGTTTGAAAATAATTTATCATTCATATTTATCAACTTCCATGGAAAATCTCAAATCACATATGCATGGTTTCAACC
>NC_061114.1:208096570-208331719 GCF_002878395.1 Capsicum annuum
ACTATGCATTTTCGATGCTTTTCCTTTTGGTCAATATTTATTTTCAGTTAAAAGAAATTTATTAAATACCAAATCTTTTGTAAACTTAAGATTATTGTGTAGGAACAACATAGTAGGAGATGGTACTGATTTTTTCATGAAAAAATGGTGTTTTGCTCTAGTTGCATGAATATCACTTATTTTATTAAAGACCCGTTTGAAATGTGATAAACAAATTTTATATGACTGATTATAGGTATTGCTTCTAAAATGGAGTCTTAAAAATACATGTGTAAACTTTTGTTAAAAATTTAACTTTTTTTTTTTAGTTTTAACCTCATTGGAAATATATGCTTAGTTTGATGACCATATTGTCCAAAAATATTTAAAAGTTATTTAGTGATATATTTCTATAAGTTAAGTGACCACATTATTAAAAAAAAATTAAAAATTACTTTAATGGGTATTCCTACAAATTCAGTGACCATTTTGGGAATTGACTCATTAGAACTTTCTAATAAAACGATTAGTTTCTGGTTTGTGACTCTTTGCAATGGACTTTGTTTCCTAAAGATGATTAGATTTTTTAATTTAAAAATAGAAGAAAAAGGTAACCAATAAAAAGTAGAAAATATGAGGTAAAAAAAAATAAATCATAGGTGTTGGATGTGCAAACAAAAGTCTCACATTGATAGCTGAAAAATCTGAAAGGCTATTTATGAGGTGTATGATGTGAGGCCTTTTAGGAAAATCACGCAAACTTGATCCGAGACAGATAATTCCATATCGTGATAGTGTATCTTTGGGTTAGTTAAGCCCAACAACTAGTATCAGAGGACAGGTTCGATGAGATGAACATAAAGATGTGGCGAAGTGATAGAGTGCCCTTTACGATCTTAGAGAGGTATACATAAGAAGAAGCTAATAAAGAGATTTGGTAATTAGAAAAATTCATATCATGTGAGTGATACACAATGAACTTCGACGTCTTAGTGGAGTATATATAGCAACTATAGCTAATGGAGGACTTTAATTGCTACATAACTTTTTGTTAGTTCTGGGAACTAAAATATACTTTATTGACGTATGCCTAACCTAGCCTAACCCTGCTATGGTCATCTTGGCCGTCGGTCAGCCAATACTGATGGCTAATCAGGCTTCTTTATCTCATGCACCTTTAGTCCATTTTCCCTATTTTCCAACCCAAAAAATGATTCCTTTGATCCCTAATAAAGCCAGCTCATTAAATTAAAAAAAGGTTACTCAAAAACAAAGATTCCATTGTTAAAAATCCTATTGAATTGAAAGTTATTGAATTGATGGATGGGGAATCAATGGTGTGATGGACAAAAGTGAAAGTGACATGAATGAACATCATTGAGAATCTTTAATATGTAGTGGAGGGGAAATTCTCTTGTGGCATCCCAATAAGGATAAACTGAGCAATATAATTCCGTAACAATGTGGAACAAAAGGATATTGCCAAATAGAGTACCAGTGAAACAGACAGATTCTAATTAGATTCAACAACTTTGAAGATTTTGTGAATAATATGTCAAAGAGTGTGTATTACATCACTAATTGAGAGGGATATAAATATGAGACATAACCTCTTATATATGATGCTAAATTTAAATCTGCAGAAGATATAACCCAATCCATGGTGTTGATTTTTTCCCTAATCTTCTTCTAACATTTTTTGTCTAAGAGTTATTATTTACACTTGCTCCAGTAGTTGGAAAGACTATTTAATTTGATATGGCTATAGTCAACAAAACTAGGACAAGTTGTACTAGAGTGAAAATTCAAATTAACCTTTTGGCTAAACAATTAAAGCAATTTATCATGCAGATTGAGGATGAACAAACTGGAGGAGTGAGGAAAGAGATAGGGAAAATCAAGTATGATTATTTTCCTATCTACTGTACTGAAAATAAAATGCAACGTCATAGCTACGACGAACGCAGAAACTTACACACAGAGCTAGCTAAAAATGAGGCTATGAATGAAGTAGAAGAGTAAAACAACTAAAACGTTGCACAAAAGGAAGGCAAAAAAATTCAAGTGGATAGAAAGCAGGTTGTTAATAAATTTCCCATTAAGTTCTTGTCAAGTGGTAGAGTTATGGGGGACCTTAAAGCATGGAATATAGTGAAAGACAATAGAGTTAAATCAAAGCCTAAATCCAGTGAATGCAAGTTCAGACATTCAAATCGGTAACATGTTTGAGGCATTAAATAAGGAAGTAAAAGCTCAAAAAAACATAGAGGGGCAATCAAAATTTAATGATACTCCAGGTTCAAAGGAAAGTAACAAAGTTCATGTTGATATGGTGCATAATCAGAAGGAAAAATTGGATAATGTTATGATGGAAAACAAAGAAGAAATCAACAAATCAAGATATGACAGTCCAGTTAAAAGAAAGACAAATAGAATTAAGACGGCAAAATGGGGTGATAGAGTGAAAAGAGATGAAGAACAATTCTATTTAGAAAAGAATGAAATAGATATAGAAAACTAGGGGTTACTTGTTCTGTTAATGATAATTTTAGTAGTAAAGAATCTGAAGAAGTGAACATCAATTTTTCAACTAACAAGAAGGATCACATAGGAAATTTGAAGAATGTTAATGATAAAAATCATGCAAAGGTGGCGAAAATTGCTCTTGGTATTATTTTAGCCAATAAAGATATGCCCATAGCTTTATACCCCACTATATATTTGGAGGGTGGGTGATGGACCGATTTCTAATGGTATATTTTACATTCTTACGATGGATAGTTGTTTGTTTTCTAGCAAATGTTAGTGGTATTTGATGTGTTTTGTTTTTTTTTCTCAGGAGTTAAACTTAGAAGCATGAAAATTTAGAATGTGAAGAATCTGAGACTTTACGATGTGTTAATTGATTGATCATCGAAGTCCCAATGGACTGTCAGATTGATCGTTTCCCTTAAGCAGAATGCCAAAAATCTTTGAGATGGACGACGTCCCAAACAACGGATCATCAAGGTTGCAATGGGTATCATCACGTTTGTCGGAGTTAACTAGTGTATGCAAAATTAGGAGTTAGTGATGAAAGGAGCAATGAGTTATCAGTCCCGTGATAGACCATTTCTTAGGCTGTCATCAATAGCCACGTAGCAATAAAGCATTGGAACATCAGTGATAGTTCAACCACTGAACTTTTATGGCCCCCGATGACCGCCTGGCAAACCATCGACATTAACGCGGTAGCCTAAATTTGAATTATAAATACCAAATTTTTGGGAGCCTATAAACACTCATTTTAGGGTTAGAATAAGTATCTTTTGGCTGTTGTTTAACTTTATAGCATAAGTTTTACTGAGAACAAGTTTAGAGCTAAAGAATACATTATTTTTCTTTAGATTTGAATTGGGAATTTTTTATTTCTTTTTCATTATAAGTTAAGCCTGCAATTTTATGAAATTAGCTTTTTCATCTATATTTCTAAGAATGCATGTCTAAAGCTCCATAACTAGGGTTATGAAAGTCTTGGTAAATGCTCAACTCTAGGTTTTGGAATGCTCAATTTTTATTGACATTGTGATTATATCATATTCTCTTTATTTTAACGACTTCTCATGGTTTCGAACTTGAGAGTGTGCCCTGAAATATAACTTGCTTGAACAAAAAAGTTATTGTTGAGAGAAGAGAATAGTGACAAGATATTGGAGTTTTTACTTTGTAATTTACATACTGATGCCTTATTCGAATTAATCTATTGGAAAATTTTCTATAATGTATATTGGCATCATTTTGAGTTTGAAGAAATTAAAGTGAATCCATCTTTGAAGCTTAAGAAATATTTGGATGAAAATTTTATGTAACTTCTCTATAATCACAAGTGTTGATATGAATTCATGTAATAAATAACCCAAGAAGAGTTGATACACCTTGGCAAACTGTAATGCCCTGATTTATGAACCGGAGCGCTACACGGTGCTCATGAACCCGAAGGACCACAAACTAACCCATGACTGATATCTGTACCTGTAATTGCATAATATATGTATAAAATGCGGAAACATGAACTAAAAGGCCATAAGGTTCAGTACTGAACAATAAAATGTCTGATTAAGGTAGTATCACAATAACAAAACAAAACTAAGAATACTAAAGTCTAAATCTGAAAACTCTGTAAACGTCTGAAAGCCTCTAAACTGTCTGAAAAAGAAGTTGAAGAAACATGTCTCCAATTAACTCCCTAAACTGAAAATAAACTGAAATACTGGAATGATAAATGAAATGATCATGTCCTCAAAAGATGAGGACTCACTGCTAACTGAACTACTACTACTGATCTAGAACCTGTGCCTCAGAACCTATGGTGTAACATAAAAAGAAAGCACCATAGTTCAAATACGTCAGTACAACTAAAGTTCAGAGTATATGTGTGGGTAGGCTAAATGCATGGGGTTTATATGCATGAACATGCTAACTAATATCAAAGTGAGAATACACACATACATGCGTAACTAATACTAAACTCCTAGAGATATTGACTACTGAATTTAAATTCTGACAACATGAGTTGAGTGATACTAAGAGACTGATAATATGGATTATTGTATCTAACAGTCCTAATTCTGGTAGAACTATCTGAGTTCCATACTGTGTCTGAATATCTAAGGGTAAGATTAGTCCTAGCTAACGGATGATCTCTGAATAAACTAATAAATAAGAATGACTTAACTTAGTATGAGATTAGTCCTACCAAATGGGTGATTAAGTCTGATAATACTGATACTGATTTGCTATTATTGAGATCAGTCCTATCTAGTAGGTGATCTCTAAATCTGATGTTACTAATACTGAAACACTTGTTGAGATCAGTCCTGTCTAATGGGTGATCTTTGAGTCTATTTAAAATGATAAGGATTAACTATATCTAACAGTCCTAAATCTATATTACTGAGCTGAATTGACTGTGTCTAACAGTCTTGAGTTTGTACTACTAAGCTGAGTTGACTGTATCTGACAATCCTGATTTTTGTAACTGAAACTGTAGGATGTATTCATGTAACCGATATGCCCCATGCTAAGATGACTAGGGTCTAATCTCTGCCCTGACTGGAAGGGTGTCAGTACCGTGACACTAGTAAAGACATCTGCTGTAGAGTCAGTCCTAATCTAGTGGGTGACTCCTAGGACCTGTCCTATCCATATAAATGCGCTAACGGGTGATCCCTGAGTATGCCAGTCCTATCTAGCGGGTGACATCTCGTACCTACGCTGGCTATGTAGTTTTGGAACTTAGGAACTGCTTTTAGGGATCTCAGCCCTATCTAATGGGTGAGCCCCCATCCCTAGGTTCTCTTGGTGCTGAATCGTACTCCCATCTGAATAACACTGAACATGATTATCCACTGAACTGACTAACTGAACTAAACTAATTCTCAGTTTACTGAGTTCCTTGGATTGATGGAACACTACTGACATATGATAGCTAACTAAGTCATGAGATTACTGATCTTATTGAGTACTGAGTTTATGAGATTAACTGAGAATAACTGAGATTACTGAACTACTAAGACTGTTAAGATTTCTGAGTCACATAAGTAACTGAATTCCTTAGATCATGGCTTCACTGAGAGTATCGTGACAACATGACATGGCTCTAGGCACATAACTATTTTTTTGGGTACAAGTACCCCCAGGACTCGATGGAAGGAAACTGACACACATGACTGACTTGATCATAAAAGTAGAGTCCATAATTCACAATATCATAAGTAGGGATTTCATGCTAAGCATGGTTCTCAATAATCTATCACATGGACGAGAATGCATAAGACATGTATATACTTGTATGGCTTCAATATCATAGTCATTCCATATTACAAAAATATCATGATCATCTCATACAACATCTTCAATTCAAGATAATGGCATAGGAATCACGTAGAACATAAATTAGAACATAGAATAGTCATTTAGGATCTATTATGTCATAAAAGCATGATTTCTATTCTCTTAGGTATTTTTACAAACACCTTACATGCATATCTTAGGCATAGGTGGATTCATCAAGATTACAAGTATTCAACCACAATATCACATATTTATACATCATATTCCACCATAGCTTCACACAACATACAAAAATCCCATCTTAGGCATCATCAAACTCCAACAACATGATCATCAACCATCAACAACATTAACATCACAATACATAATTTAGAAGATGTTTCTTGAGCTTCATGGATGAAAGAAGTCCATGAATCAACTCAAGCATACCTTATTTTGTGATTTCAAGAAGCTTTATGGAGAGAAATCCTTGTGCTTGAATCTTCTATAAAACCTTAGCTTGAGTTTCTTGAGAGAATTTGAGAGTAACAACAATATTTTGGTGTTTTAGAGCCTCAATCCCATGTTTAAGAGCTTATAAAGGGATAGAAATTGACCTAAATGCCCTTAAGGACACGGAGCTGGAATGCAGAAAATTGGGGTAGCACTGGACTTAGAAGGCGGCGCCTGCCCTAGTCCACCGATATAAACCAGGCGACGCCTTCCCTATAGTACTGCTATAGGCCAGGCGACACCTGCAGATCACCTGGTCCCACTGTTTTGAAATCCAAACGAGCCTTAAATGGATTTCAAAAATTCTAAAACTTACCTGGCATGTACTACGACTTTGCCCTATCATAACGCAACTTGAAAATTGAAAAACGAAGGTTGGGAAGGTTATTAAATAAATCTCCAAAGTTTGGAGGTCTAAAATGAGACTAAGTGTTGGACACATATGAAAATTTGCTAAGTCTTGAGGCTTGTAAAGCCAAATGAGCTGAATTCGGACGCAACGATTTTTTGGGGTCTTACACAAACATAATCCTAGTTTTACCATTTTGCATTTGTCAAATTATTATAAGGAAAACATTGGTCATTAATGATCTGCAATTACTAAATTAATAATTTATTCAACACCCCCTATTCAACGAAAACATATGATTAAAATTCAATTAATTTGCATACAACTTAATTATCACCTTATTCCCTCTGGATTCGACCCAAAAATTTGCTTATACTCTTTTGGGAAGTTGTAATTTGGCCAATCAATAGGAGAGAGATATTAGGGGAGGAGTTACTTCTAATCACAATATTTTCACATCTCCAAATAAGGTATTACATGATTTAGTGACTCACAAGATTAATCCTCCATAAATACAGAATGATAATATTGAATTTGAAGATAAAGACAACAACGGCAGTGACATAAAAGGGCACTTGATAAACCTAAAAGGAAGGTTGGTATTTCACCTAAATAAAATTATAAAGAGGTGAAAAAGAGGAACAACAGGTATCTAAGGATAGAAAAATCATAATATTCCAGGATTTTAACAGGGATTTTGGCTAAATCAAATCAATTTGATGATTAAGTCTTTTGTTTGGAATATTCAATCAGTAAAGACACATCAAGCCTTTTATAGGCTTCAAATGTTACACAGGCATCATATATTCTTTATTATTGAACTAATGGAACCTTTTATACAATCAAAGCATATTGAAAAGTATAAAATAAGACTGAGTATGAATGTTGATAAAATAAAACCGAGTATGAATGTTGCAGAGGATAACGTCAATCGGAAGATCTATTTTTTTGTGGTTTGTGATATCCAGGTGGAGGTGACAGAAGATAGACCCCAACAAATAATTTTGAAGTTGTTTCTTCAAGAACCTAATATGTAAGTTATGATGACTATAATCTATGTAAAGTGTGATACTAATCAAATTCTAAAACTTTAGGATGATATTTACCAATTGGAAAATAATATTAGGCCCATAGATGGTAGGAGGGGACTTCTATTGTGATGATCGAGAGAAAAATATTAAAGATTTTCCTATACAACCTCATGATGTATAAGATTTTTCCTATTGTATAAATGCATATGAACTGAAGAAGATTATCTTTAAAGGGAGACTCTTTACATGGTGGAATGGAAGGGCCGGAGAAGATTGCATTTTTGAAATAATGGACAGAATACCTGTGAAGCAACAATTACAAGAATTACAATAATTTGGGCACATGGATTTGGAACACCTACCTAGAACTAGATCTAATCGTGCCCCTATGTTATGCTCTTTTGGTATTCAGGCCTAAAATTTTACCATACCTTTAGGTTCTTGAAATTTTGGAATGAATATGTTATGTTATTAGATAGAATTGGTATGCAGAAAAGGGGCCAAACCCTTTCATCACCTTTTAAAACAAGCTAAAGAAGATGAAAAGAGTCTTGACAAAGTGAAGCAGGAAAGAATATAGTGATATCATTAAACAACTTATCATTAGGGAAGAGATAATAAGATTAAGAGGCCTTATTTAGGGAAGATCCAAGTTACAACAATAGAATCATTCCTTAACAAAGTCAGGCGGAATTAAAAGATACTAACACTTAGGGGAAAAGTACTGGAGACAAAAAGTAGGCATTTATTGGTTTATGGAAGAGGATAGGAACACTATATATTTTTATAATCTAATAAGAGGGAGAAGAAATAGATTGAAGATAAAAATAACCAAAGACATGAATGATAATTGGATAGAAGATGAATAACAAATGGCAACTAAAGTTATTGAATAGTACATTAACCAATAAGAAAAAGGCACTAGTAAAGATTGTAATGACCCTCCAGATTATTTCCTTGATTTGCATGCATTTCTAGAATTTTAAGCCTTTCACAATGGCTATAAGGTCATTTATGACTTGTCAAAACTGTTAGTTTGGTGATCGAACAATTTATTTAGATTTTAGGCTCATTTCCCTATTTGGAGCTTTCATTATTTAGGATTTGGTCTAACACCAAAACTCCTAGTAGATGACCTCAGACGAGACTTTTGATAGTGCCATTAATTTTGGAATGTCGATTTTAGGCTAGGTAGACCTTTAGTTTAGGCTCCGAGGCACCCGAGATTATTTTGACCTATTGGTCAAAAAGTTATCAAATTTGAAATATGGGTGTGGGACCCACATTTTATTGAAATGACCTCGAATGGAATATCTTATTGCGTCATCACATTAGGAATGTTGAGTTTGGCATAGTTACATCGTTCATTTACATATATGAGATTCCGAATGAACCCTAAAGACTTGAAGGAGACTTGGATGATTTCTAAGTTCTCTGTTGTCAGCTAGTAAAAGTGGCGGCGATCGCCAGCCAAGGGCTACAATTATGGTACCTTTGGAGGGCAAGGTGGTGTGATTGTAGAGCCTAGGGCGTTATCACACTTCCCATGTACAATCTAACATGTTGAGATCGCGAGGCTTTGGCCGCGATCACGGTCTGCCTGTACAGCCAAAATATGTGGTGATTGCACACCTCTAGGTCATGATAGAAACTCCTAAGTACCTGTACTAGGTATAAAAGGAAACGTTTTTTTTCAATTTTTCTCATTCTCACCTATTCTCTTAGAAGCTAAAACCCTAAATGGTAAGATTAAGTAGGATTGAAGCTTGTACATAATTTGGGAATCTTGGCCATTGATTATTCCATGATTTCCCTTCAAATTCTCGGTAAGATTCCTTCACTTTCTTGATAAATTCTTAGAAATTAGGGCTTTAAATTCCTAAAATTTAAGGGTTTATTTGAGACCCGATTTGTGCTTTATTTGTGCTCAAGTTTAATGTACAACTTTCTTGTCCTTTAAGGGACCTCATGACGGTTTTAAGTTTAAAATCCATTTATGGGCTTTGTAGCCCAGTTCTTGACCCAAAATTTGACCCAACCCGTAATCTAGAAATATTGGCCTTATTTGATTCCTAGTGACTCATAGATTAGGATTTTGATAGCATGACTGAATTTCAAAATTGTGAGTGAAGGAAGACATTTTATGGACGATTCAATAATTTGCGGTTCGGCTTTGAGGTAGGATTCTATCTACTCTTTTTCACAAGATGATATGTGTTATAAATTGTATGTGAATGTGAATATTAAGATTTATTATGGGATGAACATTGTGACTTAGTCTTGATTATTGAAGTTTCAAGGACTAGAAAAGGGTTCCTTTGGCTAACTTTAGGCCAAGACTTGTGTTTGCCCTTGAGGACTTACTTATGGAAGTTAGGCATGGTTGAGACCAATGAGCCTTTAGGATAAGATTACTTCATAATTATGAATGGTGATGATTTTCCCTGTGTTATGATATATGGCCTATAGATATATTATGCCTTATAGATATACTAAACCTCATAGATATGCTATGTCTTATGGATATGATTATTGAAATAAGTTTGGGATATTTATGTAGGCCTAAGGCCGTGATTATTATACTGTAATTATTCTAGACATATTATTAGGCCCACGGTTGTGTTATAATATTGGTTGGATTTTGTGAAATGGTTTATCCTTATAAAGATGTGGCCATAGTTTGTAGATGTGTTAATGTTTATAATTATGTTGTTTGAATACTGGTGGTGAAATTGATAGATTCGGTGCACAATCTTTGTAACTGTAAATGGTGAGATTCTAACTAAAATATGATTTTACTACTGTTTTTTCTAAAAGGGATAAAATCCCACTTTTTGCCTTTTAAATGGATTCTTCATAATGGAAATCATACCATCTTAATAGGTGATTTAGTGCATTGAGATTGAAAATGGTGTTTAAAAAATTTTGCCGAGATGGATTTTGACCTATGATTTTGATAATATTAATTACTTCGATCATGAGAGATTCCAATCCTTTTTACATTTTTATAATTATTTAGTCCTAAATTTTACCTCGGGCAATGGATTTACAACATTATTATAGATATTGTACGATGACCTTGTGTATCACATCATTATTATAGAGGTTGTGTGATGGTCTTGTATATACATCATTATAAAGGTTGTGCAATGGTCTTGGAGATTGTGCGATGACCTCGTGTATCACATAATTCATATAGATGTTGTGAGATCGACTCAGAGGTTATACGATGACCTTGTGTATCACATCATTATTATAGAGGATGCGTGACGGTCTCAAAGGTTGTGTGACGGCCTCGTGTATAATATAATTACTATCGAGAGTACGCACTGGTCCCATAGGTTATGTGATGACATCGTGTATCACATCATTATTTGTAAGACCCCACAAAATCCCAAGATTAAATTAGTCAACTTGTGCTTGATAAGGGGTCCTATGTTTAGAAAGTCAAGCTAAAGTTCCCAGACTTAGTTTATTTTGGCCTTCAAAATTTCAAAATATCATTTTGCGACCTTAATGTCCTCTAATGGCCCGTATTTTCATTTATTCATGATTAGAAAGGTCAATAGGTGTTCCCGTACAAGTTTCAGATTTTTCAGAACACATTTAGATCATATTTGGAGTGGCAAAATAGTAGACCAACGCAATCTTACCGCGATGCATTGCCGATCGCATTGGTCAACATTTGTGCAAGCTGCCAAAGCCAAAACTCCTGAGGCTCGACACGAACATGGAGCGATGCATCGAGTATCGCATTGCAGCCATCAACACGCCTCGTCGTTTGTAGCATTGGCATCCAGTGTTAGTCATTAAATATTTGCGTTCATAGGGGTAATTTGGTCATTTTCCCACCCCTATATAAGTGACAAACACGACATTGACTCCCATTTAGACCAAAATATACTCATTCTTCTCAAAATCCTCTCAAAAACACATAAGGTTTCAATTGGGGGATTCATGTTCAAGCAAATTCTACCATCAAATTTCAAGAATCTTTCCATCAATCTTATTTAAATCAAGAGCTAAGGTATGCATGTGTTCATTTATGGACTCTTTTCGTCCATGAAGTCCAAGAACCCTATTTTTAAACTATGTGCCACGATTGTTATGTTTTGATTTGATTGTTGATCTTATTTAGGTGCTGAATGATGTCAAAAGAGAATCTTTATGGGTTTGTATGAAACTAGGAGGGCATGTTAGTTGAAGTATATGAACTTTGGGTGATTTAGGTTATTGAATTCATGAATAAAACTATGCCATAAAGTGTCCATGCAAGGTGTTTGATAAAAGGCCTAAGAGCCTAGAATTTATGAATAATAGCTAAAGTATGACTTACATGATAAATGCATACTCCTCTCTCATGCTTAAATGGTTCCCATGTTATTGTTGTGACATGCATATATTGATAGAATGCTCATGATGCTAAAGTATGGAATTATTTTATGAATGTTTGCATTCTTATTCATGAACAAGACTATGATAACTATGTGTTGTATGTAAGCCCCAAGTTAGTGTATTATGGATTGTTGATCTTGATTATGTATTCTAGAATTGTCAAGTCTCATCAGTTTCTTTCCATCGAGTCTTGGGGGTACTCGTACCCGAAAAATATAGTTGTATGCCTAGAGCCATGTCATGTTATCGTGATACTCTTAGTCAAGCCATGATCTATAGAATTCAGTCAGTCATGTGACTCAGGAAAACTCAGAAATCACAGCAATTTCGGTAATCTCAGTATCCAGTAACTTTAGAAATCTCTATATTTCAGTACTCTCAGAAATCTTATGAACTCAGTTAGCTATCATATATCAGTAGTATTTTGTCAGACAAGGAACTTAGTAAACCCATAATCATATAAGTTCAGCTAATCAATTTAGTTCAGAGTCTTTCAGATGGGAGTAGGATTCAGCACCGAGTGAGCCTAGGGATGGGGACTCACCCGCTAGATAGGACTGAGATCCCTAGAAGCAATCTCTAAGTTCTAAAAATACGTATCAAATGTAGGTACGATATGTCACCCGTTAGATAGGACTGACATACTCAGGGATTACCTATTAGCATATTTATAAATATAGGACTGATCCCAGGGGTCACCCGCTAGATTAGAATTGACTCCACAATAGCTTTCTTTACTAGTGGCACGGTACTGACACCCTTCCATCCAGGACAGATATTGGACCCCAGTCAGCTTAGCATAGGCCATGTCGGTTAGATGAATATATCCCATATTTTTAGTTATAGAGTCAGGACTGTTAGACACAGTCAACTCAGCTCAGTAGTACAGATTCAGTACTGTTAGACACAGTCTATCTTTATCATTATAAATAGTATTCAAGATCATCCACTAGACAGGATTGATCTCAACTACAATTAATTAGTATCAGAATCTGTAGATTTAAAGATCACCCGCTAGAAAGGACTGATCTCATACTAAGTCAAATCATTTTTTATTATCAGTATACTCAAAGATCACCTACTAGATAGGATTGATCTCAGATTGAGTTACTCCATGTAGAAATGAAACTTAGATAGTTCCATCAGAACTAATACTGTCAGATATGGTTGCTCAGTATCAGTTACATTAGTTAAGTCGGTCATTTTAGTTATATCAGTCATCATAACTTACATTATCAGTATTCAGTTTCAAGACTGTTAGACACAGTAAATTAGATCAGTTTTTCATAATTTGAACTATCAGAAGTAGTAATTTATCTATTCAATACCTCAGTATCAGTAAAGTAATGTCTTCAGTATTTAGACGTAGTAGTCAGTATCACAACAAGATCAGTTATAGTTGCTTATGCATTTATGTATTCTCATGTTCATATTAGTCAGCATTGTTTATGCATATAAACCTTTGCATATTAGCCTACCTCACTCGTATACTCTGTATATTTAGACATACTGACGCGTTTGAGCTACTCTTTTATTTTATGCTATAGGTTAAGAGGCACGAGTTTTAAATCAGCAGTAGATTCCAATTTCAGCAGTCAGAGTTATAAGTGAATCCTCATCCTTTGAGGATATGATGATTTCATTACTATTTTAGTTTTCAGTTTATTTCAGTAGTTGGAGTTAGTTGGGGACATGTCCCATCAACTCCTTATTCTGAGAATTTTAGAGGTTTTCTAGACTATTATGTTCAAACAGTTATTTCAGACTTGTTTTGGTATTGTTATACCATTTTTAGAAATTATTATTATCAGATGTTTATTTATATTTGAACCTTATGTCCATTCAGTACTTGTTTTCGCATTTTCATATTATATTATGCAGTATACAGGTACAAATTTTTGTCATGGTTAAGCTTGTGGTCCTTCAGGGTCATATGCACCATGTAGCATTCCGGGTTATAAAATCGGGATATTACAAACTTGGTATCAGATCCAGGTTCAATAGTGTCCTAGGAAGTCTAAAAGCCGCATCTAGTAGAGTCTTATACATGCGTGTGTTGTGCATCATACTTATGTGCAGGAGGCTATGAGATGTTTTAGGAACGGTTTAATCTACTTCGTGAAGGTGAGCATAATCTTAAGTCAATCTCAGTCTAATCTACTTCTCCCTTTCTTCTACAGAACATGCCTCTAAAAAGAAGAAATGAGAACCAGTCAGCCCCTCAGCCCGAAGACCCTTTGGGCAATTATGTTTCTCATGTGGAGCTTAGGGATGCATTCACCACTCTTGCTCAGTCAGTTGCTGCCCAGAATAAATGACCAGCTATCATTTCGGCTAACCCAATGGATAATTCTATTATAGCTAGTATTTGGGACTTCACTTGAATGAATCCTCCTTCTTTCATAGGGTCTAAGTCAGATGAGGACCCATAGAAATTCCTAGATCAGGTTCAGAAGGTGACAAATATTATGGGGGTGACTACTGTGGAGAGTGTTGAGTTACTATATATCAATTACAAGATGTGGATCATATTGGTACAAATAGTGGAAGTCAGAAAGGTTAGATAATGTAGGTTCTATAGAGTGGAAGGAGTTTGCCTCTACTTTCCTTGATAGATTTTTCCCGCTAAGTGCTTAGAGAAGCTAAGGTGCTAGAGTTCATCAACCTCAGGTAGGGCAGTATGATGGTGAAAGACTATTCTCTCAGTTTACTCAATTATCTAGATATGCCCCTTATGTGGTTGCAGATGGTAAAGCCAAAATGAGTAAGTTCATGTCAGGGGTAAATGATAGTGTGGTAAATGAGTGCAGATCAACCATGTTGCTAGACTTATGACTCATGCTCAGCAGATAGAGGAGCAGAAGATTAGGATGAGCGAGAGACAGAGTAAGAGAGTGAGGACAGGTAGTTTCAGCTTTGCTCAACCTAAGTCACAGAGTAGTAACTGTTCTCATCTTAGTCAGAAGTTTTCAGTCCTATCTCTATCCTCAACTAGTGTACCAGCACCTAAGTCTAGAAATGACCGTCATGATGGGGAGCCAGGCTCCGAGGCCCAGGATAGTGAAAACAGAAGTCTTACTTATCTTCTTTGCGAAGAGTGTAGTAAGAATCATCTAGGTGTATATAGAGAAGGTAGTGATTTATGCTTTGGGTGTGGCAAGCCAGGCTACAGGATGCGAGAGTGTATAGTTCTAGCACATAGGGGTAAAGAGTTGTATCAGCAAGGTACCAAGAGTGGTCAGTGTCAGAATAGACTTTATGCACTCCAGACCCATCATGATCCAGAAAGTTTCCCTAACCTAGATTTGGGTATGCTACAAGTCTTTCATGTTCATAGTATGCATGGTTAGATCTTTTTCTCTCATTTAAGCTTATGTTTTAGCATGAGTTAGTTAGTAAAGCCAGCGAGTCAGTTTAGCATCGAGCAGTCAGATGTGTATAGCTTTTTTTCTTATCCTTGCATCTATTCATGCTATCCAAAATCTCAGAGAATGTAACTATTCCAAGGTAGAACCTCCTATTAGTTGCAAGTTTAGTTCAGCTCATGCATCATGCATTAGTTTCAGACTCCCGAGGTTTAGTTATAATTTAGTTCGTAGATGCCCTATGCATCGCCTAGTATCTCCTTAAGGTATGCATTCTTAGAGGGATATAGCATTCCAAGGGGAGATACACCACCTTTTCTTAATGCTCTCATGTATTAAGCCTTTCAGTTTCTCTTCGCATAATGAATTTAGTTTAGAGAATAGAGGGCACTCATAAGTTAACCTCAAGTTAAAACCTCAGCTATAAGTCAAGTATTCATAGGTTCAGTTCAGTTTATGATGTTCAGTCCATATGTCACGTAGCAGACTCAGTCATGTCCTCATGTTTTAGTTCAATATTAGTGCCTTTACCATTGCATATTCATGAGTTAGTTCAGTCATATATTCACGCATCAAATATGCGTGATTAGTTTATCAGACATGTCAATCATGAAGTCATGCATCAGATACGCAAGATCAGTATGAGTCAGTTTATTTGTCATGAAAGTCATGAGATCGTGTTTCAGTCATTCATGTTTAGTTCATGTTCAGCTTATTTTTTCCTCTCTCCGTCAGTCTCATTCGATGACGAATGTTCCTTAAGGGGAGATATTGTAAGACTCCGCAAAATCCTAATCTTAAATCAGTCTACTTGTGCTTGATAAGGGGTCCAATGTTTAGAAATTCTAGCTAAAGTTCCCAGAATTAGTTTAGTTTGGATTTTAAAAGTTTGAAATCTCATTTTGCAACTTAATGTCCTCTAATGGCCCATATTTTCATTTATTCATGATTAGAAAGGTCAATAGGTGTTCTCGGACAAGTTTCAGATTTTTCAGAACATGGTTAGATTATTTTTCAGAGTTCCAAAATAGTAGACCAATGCAATCTTGCTGCGCTGCATCGCCAATCACATTGGTCAACATTTGTGCAACCTGCCAAAGCCAAAAGTCCCGAGGCTCGATGCGATCATAGCGCGGCGCGTTGAGTATCGTGTTGTAGCCATCAACACATTGCGTCGTTCGTAGCATTGGCACCTAATTTTAGCCATTAAATATTCGCATTCATAGGGATAATTTGGTCATTTTCCCACCCCTATATATGTCACAAACACGACATTAACTCCCATTTAGACCAAAATATACCCATTCTTCTCAAAATCCTCTAAAAAACACATAAGGTTTCAATTGGGGGATTCAAGTTCAAGCAAATTCTACCATCAAATTTCAAGAATCTTTCCATCAATCTTCATTAAATCAAGAGCTAACATATGCATGTGTTCATTCATGGACTCTTTTCATCCATGAAGTGCAAGAACCCTATTTTTAAACTATATGCTACGATTGTTATGTTCTGATTTGATTGTTGATTTTATTTATGTGTTGAATGATGTCAAGATAGAATCTTTATGGGTTTGTATGAAACTACGAGGGCATGTTAGTTAAAATATATGAACTTTGGGTGATTTGGGTTGTTGAATTCATGAATAAACCTATGCCATAAAGTGTCCATGCAAGGTGTTTGACAAAAGGCCTAAGAGCCTAGAATTTATGAGTAATAGCTAAAGTACGACTTACATGATAAATGCATTCTACTCTCTCATGCTTAAATAGTTCCCATGTTATTGTTGTGACATGGATATGTTGATAGAATGCTCATGATGTTAAAGTATGGAATTATTCTATGAATGTTTGCATTCTTATTCATGAACATGACTATGATAACAATGTGTTGAATGAAATCCCCAAGTTAGTGTATTATGGATTGTTGATCTTGATTATGTATTCAAGAATTATCAAGTCTCGTCAGTTTTCTTCCATCGAGTCTTGGGGTACTTGAACCAGATAAATATAGTTATGTTCCTAGAATCATGTCATGTTTTCACAATACTCTTTGTCCAGCCATGATCTATAGAATTCAGTCAATAATGTGACTCAGGAAAAAACTTAGAAATCACAGCAGTGTTAGTAATCTCAGTATCCAGTTACTTTAGAAATATCTATAAGTTAGTACTCTCCGAAATCTCATGAACTTAGTTAGCTATCATATATCAGTAACATTCCGTCAGACAAGGAACTCAGTAAACCCATAATCAAATCAATTCAGCTAATCAATTCAGTTTAAAGTCTTTCAGATGGTAGTAGGATTCAGCATGAGTGATCCTAGAGGTGGGGACTCACCCGCTAGATAGGACAAAGATACCTAGAAGAAATCCCTAAGTTCCAAAACTACATAGCCAGTGTAGGTACAAGATGTCACCTGTTAGATAGGACTGATATACTCATGGATTACCCGTTAGCACATTTGTATATATAGGACTGATCTTAGGGGTCACCCACTAGATTAGGATTGACTCCACAAAAGCTTTCTTTAATGGTGGTGCAGTACTGACACCCTTCCAGTTTGGGCGGAGATTGGACCCCTATCATCTTATCATGGGGCATGTCGGTTAGATGAATATATCCCACAGTTTTTGTTATAGATTCAGGACTGTCAGACACTATCAACTCAGCTTAGTAGTACAGATTCAGTATTATTAGATACAGTCTATCCTTATCATTATAAATAGACTTCAAGATCACCCACTAGACAAGAGGGATCTCAACTATAGTTAATTAGTATCAGAATCATCATATTTAAAGATCACCCGCTAGATAGGACTAATCTCATACTAAGACAATTCATTTTTTATTATCAATATACTCAAAGAACACCCGGTAGATAGGACTGATCTCAGATTTAGTTACTCCATGTAGAAACTATACTCAGCTAGTTCTATCATAACTTAGACTGTCAGATATAGTCACTCAGTATCAGTTACATCGGTTATGCCGATCATTTTAGTTATATCAGTTATGTCAGTCATCATAGCTTACGTTATCAGTATTCAGTTTCAGGACTATTAGACATAGTTAATCAAACTAGTTCTTCATAATTTGAACTATCAGAAGTAGTCATTTATTTATTCAGTACCTTAGTATCAATAAAGTCATGTCATCAGTATTCAGACGTAGTAGTCAGTATCACTAACGAGTTCAGTTATAGTTGCTTATGCATGTATGTATTCTCACGTTCATATTAGTCAGCATTGTTCATGCATATAACCCTTTGCATATTACCCTACCTCACTCATATACTAAGTACATTCTGACGTACTGATGCATTTTTGTTATGGTGTTTTATTTTACGCCATAGGTTTAGAGGCACGAGTTCCAGATCAGTAGTAGATTCAAGTTTCAGCAGTCAGAGTTAGAAGTGAGTCCTTATCCTTTGAGGACATGATGATTTCATTACTATTTCAATTTTCAGTTTATTTTAGTAGTTGGAGTTAGTTGGGGACATGTCCCATCAACTCCTTGTTCAGAAGTTTTAGAGGCTTTCCAGAATATCATGTTCAGACAGTTATTTTAGACTTGTTTTGGTATTGTTATACCATTTCCAGACATTATTCTTATCACATGTTTATTTAGATTTGAAACTTATGTCCATTCAGTACATGTTTCTGCATTTTCATATTATATTATACAGTATACAAGTACAAATATCAATCATGGGTTAGCTTATGGTCCTTCGGGGTCATGAGCATCGTGTAGCATTTCGGTTCATCAAATTGGGGTGTTACATTATTATAAAGGTTATGCAATGGTCTCGAAAGTTGTGCGATAACCTCATGTATCACATCATCATTATGGAGGTTATGTGATGGACTCGGTTACTTATGGTATTACAATGATTCTTTTGGGCATTCATTCCTGCATACCCATTGGCTATCACCAGTGTACACCTATATCTATCAACCTTATGAAGGGTTGCATATGGATGATGAGTAGGACTATGGTGTGTGTATATTAGTTTAACCTTCTGAGCCTGAGGTTGGTGGGTTTTCATAAAAGGCTTGGCTTTGTATTGTTTGTCCAGACTAGTTGGTTACTTGTATTGTCATTGCTATTGTTATTATTATTGTGATTTCATTGTTATGGCTAGTTTGTGGCAGTTTTGTTAACGATTTGGTATTGATATTTAAGGTATGATTTTAGCCTATTTCTTTAACATCCAAAGTCTGTACCCCAGACGCTACACGGTGCTCATAATCTCGAAGGGCCATAAGGTAACCCATGACTGGTACCTGCTGCAATAACTAAATAATAATATGGAGTTAGTTGGGGGATTGTCCCATCAAATAAGGTATCACAATTTTATGCTTTTAAAAGAAGTTTCTTAAACTCCAAGGGTGGAAGGGACCCTTGGATGAACACTTTACATACCTTATTGCTTGAATTTGGAAAGATTGATGGTGAAATATTTTGAATTTGATTCTTGGATTGATAGCCCTAGAATTTTTGTTCTTGAGGAATTTATGAATAATGATTGTAATATGCCTCTAAAGGGGATAAATTTCATGTTATAGGAGCTAAAGAGCATGGGGAAAAAGACCCAATAACCCCTTGAGACACATTTCTTAGATGACTGAAAACTGGATTACCAAGGCACAGGTCGATGTGGCGCGTCAATGGCATCAATGCGATATCCAACGTGTTATGCCAAGTTAGCATCGACTCACTAGAATTTGACGCTGGTAGATGGGAAATATATTAATCAACTTGATAGTCGACATGACATGCCAAGATCGAGTTGGCTCACTGTTTTAGGATTCCAAAGGAGCTTCAAATGAAGTCCGAAAAATCAAAAACTTGTGCAGGTTGACCTATTGACCTTCCTAATCATGAATTAACTTAAATATAGACATTTAAAGGACATTAAGGTCAAAAAGTAAGAGCTCCAACTTTTGAAGGCTAAAATATAACTAAGTCAAAATACTTCACTAAATATTCTAAGTATGGGACCCCTTGACAATCTTAAAGGACTAAATTAAGCTAGAAATTTTTTGTAGGATCTTACGGGAATATTCATCCTCGAATGGGATAGACTGAATTGAGTGTACTAGTAGGCTGAATCTACTTACTGGACACGGACGTTTGGGACATAAGTATAGGACTGATATTATTGATATACTGAATTACCTCACTGAACATGCATATCTGATGCATGAGTACATAACTGAGCTAATTCATGAGTACATGACTGGGATTTTTGATAAGCTAAGTTTCTTATACTAAACATACATATCTGATGCATGGATACATGACTGAACTGACTCATGAACATATGATTGAACATGCAACAGTATTTGATACCAATTTCGTAACTAAAATTAGAACATGAAACTGAATAAGCTTAGGGAAAATGATTACCTTGGGTTGACTTGAGTTTGTAGAGAAGAGGTGAGGATACTTGGTCCGCATATCTGCCTCTGCTTTCCAAGTAGCCCCCTCAAAGGACTAATTCCACCGAAGAACTTTGACTAGAGGGTCTTCTTTGATCCTCAATCTGCGAGTCTGATAGTCAAGGATTTCTACTAGAATCTCTTTGAAAGAAAGGTTGTTCTAAACATCTATGCCATCTATAGGGACTCCAACTACTAGGTCACCTATGCACTTCTTTTGCAAGGAGACATGAAACACTGGATGGACTGAAGCTAGATCTGGAGTCAATTTGAGCTCATAAGCCACCTTGCCAAAATGACAGAGAACTTTAAAGGGATCAACATATTGGGGAATAAGCTTTCCCTTCTTGCATAAACTCATAACTCCCTTCATGGGAGAGATTTTCAAATACACATAATCGCCAATCTCAAACTTGAGATCCTTTCTGTGCATATCTGCATACGATTTCTATCTACTCTGAGATGTCTTAAGCCTTTCTCTAATAAATTTAACTTTTTCTAAGGTATCAAATACTAGGTCAGGCCCTTGAACTACGACCTCACCCACCTCAAACCAAGCAAATGGAGATCTACATATCCTACCATAAAGAGCTTCAAACGGAGCTATTTGAATACTAGAATTATAGTTGTTGTTATATGCAAGCTTAATCAAAGGCAAGTGGTCATCCTAACTACCTTAAATCTATCTTACACACTCACAGCACATCTTTCAAAGTCTTAATGGTCCTTTCTACTTGACCATCTATCTAGGGATGAAAGGCTGTACTAAGATAAACTCTGGTACCAAGACCCTTTTGGAATGCCTTCTAGAAATGAGAGGTGAACTGGGTACCTCTATCTAAGATAATGGACAACAGAACACCTTGCAATCCGACCAACTCTTTGATATAGTGTTTGGTTTAATCCTTGGCTGAATATGAGGTGTGGACTGGAAGAAAATTAGCTAATTTGGTCAACTTATCTACGATGACCCAAACTGAATCGTGGTAGCGACGAGTACGAGGAAAACCCATCACAAAATCCATGTTCACTTTTTCCCACTTCCAAGTAGGGATACTAAAGTCCTGTATGGAACCACTTGGCTTCTGATGCTCAATGTTAACCTGCTGACATATTGAGCACTTAGCCAGAAACTCTGCAATGTCTCTCTTCATCCCACTCCACCAATAGATCTCCCATAAATTATGGTACATCTTAGTGGCCCCTAGTTGAATAGAGTAACGCACACCATGCGCCTCTACAAGAATTTGTTGCCTCAAGTCATCTACCCCTGGCATACATAGACAACCTTGACAATGCAAAACACTATCTATTTCTTGGGAGAAAACCTCCACCTTTTGATCTCTGAGTGACTTTTTCAACCTAAACTAAGAGGTCTATCTTGCTTTTCATTTACTTCAAAACTAGAGATGATTTGGAACTATTTTAAACCCACACACTACCTTCTGCTGAATCGACTAAGTGGACACCTAGTTGGGCAAGTTGATGAACTTCCTGAACTATCTTCTTACTATCCTAAATATGAGAAACACTACCTATAGACAGTCTATGGAGAGCATCAGCCACAACATTGGCCTTGCCCGGGTGATACAAAATATTTATATCATAGTCTTTCAACAACTCCAACTACCTTCTCTGATGGAAGTTTAAGTTTTTTTGAGAAAACACATACGAAAGGCTTTTGTGATCTGTGAACATATCTACATACACCCATACAAGTAGTACCTCCAAATATTTAAGGAAAACACTACTGCTGCTAACTCAAGATCATGAGACAGATAATTCTTCCCATGGGGTTTAAGCTGTCAGGAGGAATAAGCAATGAACTTACAATGCTACATAAGTATACAACCCAAACCTACTCTAGATGCATCGCAGTATACCACAAACCCATCTGAACTAGCTAAAAGATTCAAAACTGGAGCTGAGGTGAGTCGAATCTTCATCTCCCAAAAATTTTCTCACATGAATTTGACCACTAAAATTTGACTTTTTCCTGAGTCAATCAGGACATAGGGGATGCAATAGATGAAAATTCCTAAATGAACTGCCTTTAATATCCAACCAAACCCAAGAAATGCTTGATATCTAATGGAGATATAGGTCTAAGCCAGTTTCTCACCGCTTTGATCTTTTGGGGATCCACCCTAATGCCATCATCGAAGATGATATGACTAAAAAATGCTACTGACCTTAGCTAAAATTTGCGCTTACTGAATTTGGTGAACAACTGATGATATCTAAGAGTCTACAATATTATTCTGAGATGGTCTACATAATCACGCTTACTACAAGAGTAAATAAGAATGTCATCTATAAAAACTATGATGAATATGTCCAAGTACGGCTTGAACACACGGTTTATCAAGTACATGAAGGATGATGGGGCATTGGTAAGACCAAAGGACATGACTAAGAATTTGAAATGACTATATCGGGTTCTAAAAGCTATTTTTAGGATGTCACATTCTCTGACTTTGAGTTGATGATAGCCTAATATGAGGTCTATCTTAGACAAGTAACTGGCTCCCTAAAGTTGGTCAAAAAAGTTATCGATTCTGGGAAGGGGATACTTGTTCTTGATTGTGACCTTATTGAGCTAATGGTAGTCTATGCATATTTTGAGAGAACCGTCTTTATTACGAACGAATAAAACTGGCGCACCCTATGGGGACACACTGGGTCTGATGAATCCCTTATCTAAAAGATCCTTCAACTGTTCTTTTAATTCTCTGAGTTCTACAGGTGCCATTCTGTATGGTGGAATAGATATGGGCTGAGTTTCCATAAAAAGGTCTATTTTGAAGTCAATTTCCCTCTCAAGAGAAACTACAGGAAGATCTCCTAGAAACATATCAGAATATTCATTCACCACAAGAACTGACTCAAGACTGAGAGTTTTTGAATTAGAGTCTCTGACTTGTACAAGATGATAGACATATCCTTTAGATGTTATTTTTCTTTCCTTTAGATAGGAAATAAGATGGCCCTTAAAGGCTGAAGTACTACCTCTCCACTCTAGGACAAATTCATTCAGAAATAGAAACTGGACAATTCTATTTCTACAGTCGACTGAGGTATAGAATGAATAAAGCCAATCCATGCTGAGAATGACATCAAAATCGGTCATATCTGATTCGATTAAGTCTGTTAAAGTGACTTTCTAAGATATCATAACCAGACAGTTCCTGTATACCCGTAGGGCTATGATATATTTACCCACAAGGATAGAGACTGAGAAAGGCTCTTCTAGAATTTCAGGACTAACTCTGAAATCAACTGCTATATGAGTAACAAAAGACAAGGAAGCTCTTGGATCTAGCAAACCGTAAACATGTATACGAAATATCGCTAACGTACCAGTGACCACATTAGGAGAATTTTCCTGATCCTGGTGGACTGAAGAATATAAAATCTATTCTGGTGCTGCCCGCCAGCATTGCTAGAAGATGCGCCCTGAGCTTGGGCTGGGCGAGTCACTGGAATTGGAGTACTAACAGTCTGAGTCTGGGTCTGAGGGCGATAGTCATGACGCCCTTGTCCATCCTATGGACAATCTTTAACTCTGTGACCCATGTCACCATACCAGAAACAACCCCTCTTCTCACCCGAACACTCACCCGAATGAGCCCTACCACACTTAGGACACAGAGGATGATTTGGATTACTGCCAGTACTGTACTGGGACCTGGATTCATATGACCTGCTACCTTGATCTTGCCTACCTCTAGGAATGGGAGCACTAGCAGATGACGGTACTGGCATAGACGAATGATCCTGATAGTGAGGGCGACTCCCTCCCTGTGATCTAGTCTGACCCTGTCTGTGCTGCTCGGACCTAGCTCTCTTATTCCCTCTTATTCTATCTCTCTTCTTAATCTTGTCTGCCTTAATCTATTGGGCATGAGTCATCAGCCTAGAAAGATTCATCTCACTATTCAGCATAGCAGACCTACACTCCTTAACCATATAACTAGACACTCCAGTCACAAACTTACTCATACTAGCCCGATTATCAACCAATAAGTCAGAAGCATACTTGCACAATAGATTGAACTTTAGACAGTACTTTCTAAAAGTCATAGAGCCCTATCGCATGTTCATAAACTCTTCCACCTTCACCTCCCTCATCTTCAAAGGGAAAAACTTATCCAAGAATACATCCTAGAACTCTTACCAAGTTGTAGGGATAGCTCCCTCACCTCTACCCTTCCTCCAAGCAACAACCTAGTCATAAGTAAAGTCTTTCAAACTCTACGTAGCCAACTCCACACTATGTTCCTCAGATACATGCATCACCTAAGTAAGCTTCCGCACCTCCTCTAAAAATAACTGTGGATCCTCATCAGACTTGGACCCATAAAATTCTGGCAGATTCATCCGCATGAAGTAACAGATCCTGGCAGTAGATGAATTACTTCCCTACTGTTGTGGAGCCGGGGCTGGGTTGGCCTGAATATTTGCAGTAACAGCTTGGGCCAGCATGTGAAAGGCTGCCCGAATTTCAGCATGAGACATATTTTCATTCAATGGGTCAGCGGGTTGAGGTTGCTGACCATCATTATTTCTTCTCGCTCGATGTGGAGGCAAATTTTTGAAAGAGAAGAGCACGAATCAATAGCAGAAAGACACATTTTAAGCATGATAGACTTTTGAAAGAAAGAATCACACTTTTTCCTAAAACGTCTTGTATCCTCTTTCTCATAGATGTGGCATGCTACACACCGATGATCAAGACTCTACTTAACGTGGTTTATCAGACTCCCTAGGAAAACTTAAAACCTTAGGCTCTGATGCCATGTTTGTAACGCCCTGGAAAATGAGTCCTGGAGCATCATACGGTGCTTGAGGCTACGAGTAGCCCCAAGCTAACCCTTTGAGCCATTTTCATCCGGTTCAACACAAATCAACAGGGTTTCCATAAATAACCCTCAAATATCAATAGAGTAATCATCATCCAAGAATAAAAGAATTTTAGAAAGATAACAAAATACGACTTATTGGACAACTCCCAACATTTATACTAGTCTGACAAGCCTCTAAGAAAATCAATAAAACCAGCGAGCCATGGAGACATGCCCCAACTGACTCGTACTCAGTTATCAAATGTAAATAATTCCATAAAACCAACATCAGACATCACGTCCTCGAAACATGAAGACTCACCACAATCGAGGATGTAGAACAGCGTGCCCAAAGAATGATTGTTGAACCTAAAACTGAGCACCTGAACCTACATTTTGAGAAAATGCAGCCCACATTCAACTATGTGGGTTAGTACCATGGAAAGGAACCGAGTATATGGGGGTGCATGCAGTTGTATAAATATCATCATCATAAATATTTATAAGAAATATGTAGGATGTATGAAAGACTCACATTGCCCGAAGAAAATCATCATAATCATGAAAGGATGAAATAAATAAAATAACACATGTGAGTCATCATATAATTTGTCAATCACTTTCAGTTCATCAAGAATATCAATTCTCACAATGTATATATCATTTAAATCTTTTGAAAGAATAACTTTCACAATTTCACTTTCAAATCACTTTACCATGCACCATAGACACAAGGAAACACACACACACTGGGAGATCCTATAACCGACATAAACTATGTGAGCTACATGGAGTCCAACGTACAACCTATGTTAGGGAGAGCCATCCTATCCTTGCTATCAGAGTAGGACTATCGATATTAAATCCATATAAACTAGTGATCACTATATAAATCAGCCTCAGGCTCACTCCTATAGGTGCACGTAGTTCTAGGAAAGTAAGGTCACTTTATACCTCCCACTTGGTGCAAAAGATTTCTCCCGAACTTAGCTCAGATCATTTCAAAGACAATCCATAACAAAACAATTTTAGTAATATATAAATATACATCAAGAGTCATCATGATTCCTATCTATCAAAATCAACCACGTTGTGGATTTCTTTCACAATCGAGTTCAAAACAACTCCATTAAGACCAAAAGGTCAAATCATTCAAAATATCTCAAATATTTAACATCAACGTGTTTATAACACACACTTTCTCAAAAAAAATACAATTTCCAATGGGGATTCATGACCCAAATATCAAAATCATGATAAATATCGTTCAAGATTCATGCTTTAAATATCCACACATATAAATTCATCTTTCAAAATCATAAACATCAATATTTCATAATAATCATCATAAGATATGGGTTCATGCTTCAAATTTATAAAAGTCAAATAAAAATTATGCCTTTGTAAAGAAAATTACTTGTGGGCACAAGAGCGAAAGAGAGTTCTTGTTGAAAAACCCTACATACCTTGAATGATGAACTTTAGATCAACACTCATTTTTGAGATGTTAATCCTGCCTTTGAATGATGTTTCTTGGAGTTCTTGAACTAGGAACTTGAAATCTTGAATAAATTTGCAGAATTAATGGTGAACTTTGGAGGTTCTTGAAGTTGGATATAGGAGCTTAGGGTTTTCTTTTTGACGGAATTTGATGACATATAATATATAATGCTTCTAATAGGCTTTAATATAGGGTTTGGATGGATTTTGGGTGAGATTAATGACCAAAATGCCCCTAAAAATTAAAGAATTCTCGAATCTGTCCTTTGGTGGACTATTTTGATAGTCTGAAGTAGATCAACCATAACGTTTTACTCCGATATCCAAATTGGATGAAACTAATTTCAGTAGAAAGAGGACTCTCATATCTTTCCATTGTTATATAGTATCTCAGCTATATCATTATGTATGTGGAGTTATGATTGTTTGTAGTTGACCCAAAAATTCGCTTTTGATAGGCTGAAGTAGATCGACCATAACATTTTGCTCCGATAGACAAATTGGATGAAACAAATTTCATTGGAAAGAGGACTCGAAGGGATTTCTATTTATATATAGTAGATCACCCAGATTATTATGTACAAGAAGTTATTATTGTTTAAAGTTGGAGTAAAAATATGCCAAGCCTCAGTACTTTTTCCTGCACGTTTTACTATTGACTACTATTCTCGGTTCGATTGAAATGTTTATAACTCATCCCTCGGGTGTCCGTTTTGGATGATCCAAATATCGGTGGAAAGCTTATTCGATACTCTATGCAATTCTTGGTCATAATCCAAGACATTCTGTATGGAAAGTTTATAATTCATTCTAGAAGATAGAACCCAACATATTTATGCACAAAATTTCAATAAAAAATTTTCTTAGGGTATTACAGTGGGTGGTTGAAGTGGACGGGTGGGGTGGGAGGTGAAGGAACCAATTTTTATTTTTTAAAAAAATTTTAATTAGTTTTTAATAATTATTGGACCCACAATACCATGTTTCAACTTTTTAGTAGCCCTTTTCGCTACATCATCGCATGTGTATTACACACACTTGAGCTTTTAGCTAATTGGACAAAAAGGCCCAATTGAATTCAAATTCAGGTGGGTTAGGAGTCTGATAGGTACAAGCCTTAGTTGAGGGGTCTAAGTGAATTTTTGGGACAAGTTTAAGGGCTTGTCGATGACTTCAGCCTAATTAAAATGAACGGTTATGATGTTCCCGATATTATCCACAACTTGTACTAGACATAGCTATGTTTTCCAAAAATAAATAAATAATATAAAATACAATGAAAAAATAAAAAAATGAGAAAGAACAAAAAAACAAAAAAAAGGGAAACTATAAAGGAAAAAGAAAAAAAAGAAGTAGATACTAAAGATAGAAATGAGAAAAAAAAACAAAAAAAAGAATGAAAAAAAGAAAGAGAAGAGAAATAGATGCTAGAGATAGAAGGGGGGGGGGGGGAATTGAAACAAATAAGAAAAAAATGAAAAAAGAAAAAATGGAAAAAAAAGAAAGGAAAGATATGAATTGTAATTTTAAAAGTTAGGCTAAAATATTTCCATTTTATTGAAACATAATCTATTTTTGGCAAGTTTCCTGACATTTTTTGTTTGACAACAGATTCACATAACATTTACAATTGTAAGTATTATTTATAATTTTAATATTTGTGATTTATACGTGAAACTTAAAATACATTTGCTTCTTTTCTAGCAAAAGCTGATCCTTTACCTACTCCACTATATCAAATGTATAACTATATATTTGAATTTAAAACTTAAGTAAAGAGGGTGAAAATACCCCTCTATTTTCATTGATTGATTAAGTTTATCCAACGTTATACTTTTGAGATAAAATGCTTCTATTGCTATATTATTGGCTAAAAATACCTCTGCCATAAATGAACTTAACATTTATACCCCCCAATTGGATGAATTTCCCCAAATTAATCAAAATTGTCCATTTTTTCTTAAATAACCCACCAAACCCACTAAATTAAAAACCATACAATTTTAAAGTAAAAAACAAAAACCAACCAACAAAAATAGAAAATATATCATTTCTCTGTTCTTTCGTTTCTTTCATCAAATACCATGATTGAAAAAATAAGTCCATATTTGATGTAAATACATTAACAAATTCTCGGAAAAAATCATAATTTTTTTACATCCAAACACAGAGAATGTTGATATTGGAAAAATTTATACTTTCTTGATTTTACTAAATGAAGAATTAATGAAGAATGGAGCTAGATAGTATTAGATGTGTAGTCCTTTGATGATATATGTGACGATGCGATACTCTTACATTTTTTGATCATTTCTGAGCCTGTAAGAAGGCTTGAGTACTGATTCAAAAACTATTACTTATTTCTGAGTTTTAAAACATCCGAAGTTCATAAGAGCTTAGAGATTGTCATCGTGGAATGATTCAATCGTCAAGACAATAACAATCAAACTAAATTATGGTGATTTGTTTTTTGATTTAGAGATAATACATAAAGATATTGGTTTCATTTTTATGAGCTTGAAGCCGAACGAAAACCACGATGAGTTTCCAATGAAGCTCTATTAAAGGTTCAAAACTTAAATTTTGATTTTCCCAAATTAAATTGAAAGACGTAGTGAATTTTTGATGATTTTATTTTTTACCCTCCAACATTCGTAATGTTAATTTTTTACTTTAATTATATTTAGGGATGTTAAAAGGAATTTTAGAAAAGTTTCAAACTTTTCGAAAGAAGTTCAGGGCTATTTTAAAACTCAGAGATAGTGTGCCTCCGTAATAGTGATGGAAAATAGAGGTAGCCTCATGATAGTGGTATGTCACAGAGGTTAGCCTCAGTGATAAGGGCATGGCACAGAGGATACCCTCTGCGATATTGACGTGCCACTCTGTTGTGTTAAATTCATCCAGTTTTATTTTTTTCACTTGGAATGAGGCATTTTTGGTCTTTTTACCCTTTACACAACCTTTAGACATAAAATAACCCCATGCCCTTTAGTTTAAAAGATCAAACTCCATTATTTCTCTCTTAAACTCAAAACTCAAGAAAACTCAAAGGTTTTTATAGAGAATTCACCATCTAAGCTCCAAACTTTGAATTGTCTTCAATTTCTTGTGTATTTCGGGCATATATCTCATTTCCTAACTTTACTTTTTGATTGTGGCACTTATTTTCTCATTATCAATGTGGTTTGAATTAATGGGTTTAAAATTGGGTTGATGGGTTTTGATTGGTATTGCTTGAATTACTTTTTTCATGTTTTAAATTTATGATTTATGCTTTAATTATGGTTTTAGACTAAACTGGTGCATTATGATGGGAATTGGAATAGGGAACATGGATTTTCCCAAATTGATGACTTTTGACTTGGTAATGGCATTAACCTCAGTCCACTTTGTAAATTTAGTTTTTGAACATGGATAATGACATAATTCTAATTATTTATGAACCCTTGTACATTGGATTAATGGAAAATTGGTTAAAACAGATTTGAAAGGTCCTTGGTAGTCTTGGCTTGGATTTTTAAATAAAACTTGAGAGTCTAATGATTATGTGAATTGGTTTGGTATGATTGTATGAGCTTGTAAGCATAATTGGTATGACTATACCAAGAGGTTAATGCCGTAATTAAAAGTCTCTTAGGTTAATGAGTTAGATTATATGCAAACTGTTTTAAATTGGGCTTAAAGGAAATTGTGTAACTCATCGTAAGGGAGTATTCCTGAGAAAACTAACACTAGAAACCACATTTGCTGACGTGGGTGTCTATGTCACTGTGTTTTTAGTTTACATATATATTTTAGGATGGCAAGGGCCTTGGTGTCTTTAGACTTTCCTTCGGATTCCTCAATTCGTGCGGCTAACATGCACTAGGGCCCTTTTAGCAGGGGAAGCTGAACCTATATATCCTATGGGTGACTTAGGACAAACCAAGATATAAAGTTTAGGTTAATGATTTGAAATCTAATGTTCAGGGCCCTTGTCCCTATCCGACATCCTATATATGTTTATATAATTATTGTGGCTACGACCTTAACTGATTTTTGGCATTGACATTTATTTTATAACTTTCCTTAAGTTACATCCCGTGCTTACCCCACTAACCATCCCTTGACTATATATCATTTTACGATGTATGGTCTAAAGGGTTTTTTTTGTTGCTCCTATGCAGCGTTATGTGGCTAGATATTGTTATGGATCTGTTGTGAAGTGTCGAGCCTCTATTCTTTTGGAAGGCCCTGTCATTTCACTAGTTTCTTTATTCACTTTGTATTTCTTATTGGATACTTTTGTCATTATCGGGGACATGTCCCGACTTAGTTGATATTCTTGTTTTAGAGGCTTTTATGGACAAGTGTGGGTTGGATGTTTGTTTTGACTCTTAGAACTCTCATTTGATTTATCCATTTTTCTTATCATCATGTTTGGTTGTATTTTCCATTATTATTTTATTATGTTCTAGATGTTAGGCTGACGGGGTAGTCTTTCGCTCACAATGGGCTTGAAGTACCCGACACGACTAGGCCCTAGTTTGGGTCATGACAAGCTTGATATTAGAGCACAGTTCATGGTCTTTAAGTGTACAGAAAGTCATATTGAGTAGATCCCCTCTTATTGGTGTGCAGACTCCACACTTATAAGGGGGAGGCTACAAGGTATTAGGAATGTTTTCCTTTCTTGTGTTCTATTTTGGGCTATAGATTCAAGTTGTATTGAAACTTCTCTAAATCTTTGCTTACTCGTGTTTCAGATCAGATATCTCCAAAGATCTTATGCTTGTAGAAACTCTGCTAGGACCTCAGTCCTACCTAAGGAAAATATGAAGGGAATTTGCCTTACTCATGGAAAGCAGACCCGGTCTTGGGTCCCTGCTCTTGATTATACTGCCCTACAAAGGGTTCTATCGGTCCCTACTAGTCCTCCTCGGGCTTTCTGAGTTCGAGATTCTTATGCCTAGACACATTAGGGAGATATCTCTAATGCGGACCTCCATCATTCTATTCATATTCTTTCTCAGTTAGTGGCATCACAGCTTTATCAGTTTTATTAGGTTGGCTCTATTTCTCCTTCATCATAGGTCTTTTAGAGTTATTCATATTACTGATTCTAAGGGTCTAGAGTTTATTATGTATCAATTGAAAGATGTAGCTTATCAGTAGTATGAGAAGTGGGAACAACTAAGAGGTGATGATGCTGAGCTAGAGGTATGAGATATGTTTTTGAGAGACTTCCTTGGTCACTTCTTTCCTCAAGAGTTGAGACAATCTAAGGATGAAGAGCTTATGAACTAGAAGTAAGGGAAGATAAAGTGTAAAGGAGTATGCTCTAAAATTTCATCAGTTGTCCTGTTATGTTTTTGAGTTAGTGTCTAACATTAGATCCAAAATGAGGAAATTTGCTTTTGGTTTATCTCGTGATTTGTTATTGGAGTGTAAGGTTATGATGTTGAACAATGATATGAACATCTCCAAGTTGGTAGTTTATATACAATGGGTGGAGGCTGAGGAAAAAAATAGGTAAAGAAGGAGGGGAGGTAGAATAAGAAGTTCAGATATTTAAAGTAGGGTGTTGGTCAGCAAAGAAATAAGAGAGATCATAAACAGAGGACTAAAAGAAGAATTTGGTAAATTCTTAATCGACCTCTTGTACTCCTTATCCTAAGCTATTTGGTGATTGTTATTTTTAGAATCGCAGTGGTCCTAAGGCACAAGCCGCCCAGTCAGGTTAGTGGAGCTCAGTTAGTCATAATTTATCTTCTTTGTCAATTTTGTGAATAACTTCATCGTGGTTATTGTGAGGAGGAGTGGAATTTAAGTTTCAATTGTGGTAAGCCTGATTATCTACAAAGAAATTATCCTATATCAAAAGTTTCCACTAAAGGTAATAAGGTTCTGGTTGCTAGTTCTTCAGCTCCAGCACCTAAGGACACCATTTTAGGTATCGAAACTGCCTAGAATCATCTCTATGAACTTGTTACTCACTAGGAATTTGAAGCATCCCCCAATGTTGTTGTTTGTATGTTACACCTTTTCTCTTGTGATATTTATTGTTTATTTGATCCGAGTTCTACCCTATCTTATGTGATCTCTTATGTGATTGTACACTTTGGTTTTGGTCTTGAAAATATTTTCTACCCTTTTTGTATATACTCCGGTAGGTGGTTCTATTATTTCTATAAAAATCTATAGGGGCTGGGCGATGTCCATTCTTAATAGGTAAACCTTGGTCGATTTGATAGAACTTGACATGGTGGACTTTGATGTAAATGGTATGCTTCTCTAGATTTTATGAACCAAAAGTCAGTTTTCAATTCCCTAATCAACCGGTGATTGAATGAGAGGGGAGTCCCTTAGTACCCAAAGGGAGGTTTATCCCATATCTTAAAGCTCAAAAATTGATTTCTAAGGGATGTCTGTACCATTTAGTTAGGGTTAACGATTCTATCTCTGAATGTCTCTCATTATATTTTATCCCTATGGTTAATGAATTTCCTGAGTGTTTCCTGATGAACTTCTCAAAATTCATACAAATAGGGAAAATTTTTTTGGGATTGATCTTCTATCTGATACCCGTCCTATTTCCCTTCCTCCTTATAGGATGGCTCCAGCTGAATTAAAGGAACTTGAGAAGCAGTTGAAGGATCTTATGGATAAGGGTTTCATTCGCCCTAATATTTCTCTGTGGGATGCTTGTGCAAGAAAAAGATAGGCTTTTGGAATGTGTATAGACTATCATCAGTTGAACGAGGTTACAGTGAAGAATAAGTACCCTCTTCCTCGGATTGATGATCTTTTCAATCAGATTTAGGGTGATAGATCTTTCTCTATGATTGATCTCCATTCTGGCTATCATCTGTTGAAAATTAGGGAGGTTAATATTCCCAAAATTGCTTTCTAAACCTGGTATGGACATTATGAGTTTCTGGTTATGTCGTTTGGGTTGACTAATGCTCCGGCTACTTTCACGGATCATATGATTTGGTCATTCAGGCAGTTTTTAGATTTATTTGTTATAGTCTTCTTTGATGATATCCCAATGTACTCTAACATGGATAAGGATTATGTGAATCACCTCCGAATTGTGTTGCAGACTCTTAAAGAGCAGAAACTATATGCAAATTTTGCTAAGTGTGAGTTTTGGTTAAGTGATGTGACCTTTCTTAGGCATGTTATTTCTGGTGTGGGGATCAAAGTGGATTTACTGAAAGTTGAGGTAGTTAAGATAGTTTTGGTTATATGCCGATCGTGTTTCTTTTTTCACTTAGTATTTTTTTTTGATATTTTTGTCATAGTTGGGGAAATGTCCCGACTTAGTTAATATTTTTGTTTTAGAGGATTTTGTGAACAAGTCAAGGTTGGATATTTGTTTTGACTCTTAGAACTCCTATTTAGTTTATCTATTATTCTTATCATCATGTTTTGTTGGCTTGCATTGTATTATTTTATTATGTTCTGGATGTTAGTCTAAGGGGGTGGTCAGTGGCTCACAGTGGACGTGAGATACCCATAAGACTAGGCCTTGGTTTGGTTCATGATAAGGTTGGTATTAATGCGCAATTTAGGGTCTTTGGGTGTCCACAAAGCCTTATCGGGTAAAGTCCCTATTATTGGTGTGGAGTGCCACACTTATAAGGGAGGGATACAAGGCATTTAGGAATGTTTCCCTTTCTTGTGTCCTATTTTGGGCTATAGAGTCTATTTATCTAGAAACTTTTCTAAATCCTGGATTACTTTTGTTTCATATCATGCCTTCCCAAAGATCTGACGATCGTAAAAACTTTGCTGGAACCTCTATCTCACCTAAGGAAAATATGGAGGGAATTCGCCCTTCTTATGGAATGCAGACTCGGTCTAGGGTCCCTGTTCATGATTGTACTGCTCTACGTAGAGTTTCATCAATCCTTACTAATCTTTCTTGGGCTTCTAGGGCTGGAGATGCTTTTGTACAGATGCCTCAGGGAGATATCTCTAATGTGGAGTTCCGTCAGTCTATTCATATGCTTACTCAGTTGGTAACATCACAACATTGTCAATCTGATCGTGTTGGTTTTGTTGCTCATTCATCTTAGGTCACTCGATTTGGTTCTGCCCCTGTGGTTAATGTATTTTCTCAAGTGTTTCCAGATGAACTTCCTAGAATTCCTCTGCATAGTGAAATAAATTTTGGGATTGATCTTCTACCTAGTACCCATCCTATTTCAATTCCTCCTTTGGTTAAATTAATGGAACTTAAGAGGCAGTTGAATGATCTTCTGGACAAGGGTTTTATTCATACTAGTGTTTCTCCATGTGGTGGTCCTACACTTTTCATGCGAAATAAAGATAGGAATCTTCGAATGTGTATAGACTATTATCAATTGAACAAGGCTATAGTGAAGAATATAAACCCTCATTCTAGGATTGATGACCTTTTCGATCAGCTTTAGGGTACTAGATGTTTTTCTAAGATTAATCTCCTTTTGATCTATCATCTATTGTAAATTAGGGAGGTTGATATTCCCAAGACTGCTTTCTAAACTCAGTACAGACATGATGAGTTTCTGGATATGTCATTTGGGTTGACTAATGCTCTGTTTGCTTTCATGGATCATATGAATGGAGTGTTCAGGAAGCTTTTGGATTTGTTTGTTATAGTCTTTATTGATGATATGCTGAAATACTCTAAGAGCAGGGAGGATTATGCCTGTCACATTCAAATTGTGTTGCAAACTCTTAAGAACCAGAAATTGTATGAGAAATTTTCTAAGTGTGAGTTTTGGTTAAGCGATGTGACCTTTCTTATGCATGTCATGTCTAGTAAGGGGGTCAAGGTGGTCTACAGAAAGTTAAGGCAGTTAAGAAATGGCCTAGATCCATGAGGGGATCAAGGTGGTCTACAGAAATTTAAGGCAGCTAAGAAATGACCTAGACCCATGACTCTAGAGAACATTAGGAGATTTTTCGGCTTGGCTAGGTATTTTCGGCGGTTTATGGAGAGTTTATCGTCTATTGCTTCTCCATTGATGAAGCTAACATAGAAAATGGTTAAGTTCTAGTGGTCCGAAGCTTGTGAAGGTAACTTTGAGAAGTTGAAGTATAAGTTGAATTGTACGGCATTTTTGACCCTGCCCGAGGGTACAAATGGGTTTATTGCATATTGTGATTCATCCCATGTGGGTCTGGGGTTGTGTTTTGATGCAACATAGTAAGGTTGTAGCTTATGCTTCCGGGCAACTTAAAGTTCATTAGAGAATTACCCTACTCACGATCTAGAGTTGGTAATTGTGGACTTTACGTTAAATATTTAGCCCCATTATTTGTATGGGGTGCATGTTGACATTTATTTAGGCCATAAGATCTTGCAGTATGTGTTTACACAGAAGGAACTGAATATCAGGCAGAGGTGGTGGCTCGAGTTACTTAAGCATTACGATTTGAGTTTGCACTACCTTCCAAGTAAAGCTAATGTAGTTGTTGATGCTCTTAGCAAGTTGTCTATAGGGAGATTATGTCACGTTGGTTAAGAGAAAAGAGGGTTGGTGAAGGATATTCACAGATTAGCTAACTTAGGAGTCCATCTCTGGGACTCTGAGGATGGGGAAGTTATTGTTGAAGAAGTGGTTAAACTATCTCTAGGTGTTGAGGTGAAGGAGAAGGAAGTTTTGGATCCCATACTTACGCAAATTAAAGGCGATGTGGGTCAGCAAAAGGTTATGGCTTTCAAGATTGGGGGAGATGGCATCTTGAGGTATCAAGGGAGATTGTGTGTTACTGATGTTGATGGGCTGCGGGAAAGAATTTTCATTGAGTCTCAAGAGTCTCTATATACAATTCATCTAGTGACATGACCCGACCCTGGTCCTGTTCATAATGGGCATCCCAAGTCCAACCAGGACCAAGGACCGCCCCTTGTTCCTAACCCAACCACCTATATCTAGCCATAGATAGGCTGAATTTTGAACATATCACAAGACAATGTGTTTTTCTCATAAAGACTCTAGGGTAGGGTCAAAACCGTGAACGACCAAACCGAGTCCAATCCTACCACACCAACCGCCCAACCATACCAAATTGAACCATAGACCATAAACTCAAGGGAATATCAAAACATAGTATGAAAATCAATCCAAAAATGTAATACAATGGAATAGTGAGAAATCATGTCCGATGAAGCCAGACTCAATATCAATACCAATGGTAAGGCTGACACCTCTACCGATCTTGCCCATACCAACCCCCAGAAGTACCACAAAGCCTTTATCCAAAAGAGTAAACAAATCTGGTTAGGACATGCCCCCAACTCTGGCCAAAACCAATATCCAAAATAAAAGAAAAGTGTCTAAATAAATCCATAACATGAAATGATACCTTCTGAAAGGATGGAAGATCACTACTTCAGCATAAAGGATGATACCGAATCCGCGTGCTAAACAGGAGGAGAGAATCATTGGTTCCTACATATCTTGGGTATACAATCACTAGTAGACGGGGTTAGCGAATGACCACTGGCATGAATCTCAAGATAAGGATAAAAAAATGCCAGTTATAAAACCAAGTAAAATCATCCTTAATGCATACAACCATACATATATAAGTGACGGGAAAGGGAACCAGATTTAGCATATTGTGCTACACACCCCACCAGTAATTCCTAATTAAAATCATTTCCAAATAACCAACCAAATCATTTTACCATTTTATTAACCAAGGCCAATATTAGTGGTATTGTCATACCACCCCTTACATGTAAGTAATATTCATTGCCAAACAATTTAGGTTAAGGGGACCTTAGGTGCCCTTCCAATTACCATATTAAATCCACTTGGGTGACTTTCATGTTCTCCATAAGCATAACCATTTATCCTTTTTTATCTTTTTCAGACCATTTAAACTATGCATATATCCTTTATCCACTTTCAAACATGCAAGAGTTCCATTAAAAGAAGTCAATGCAATGAACATATCTTTATAAGCATTTTATCAAACACCTTGGGGGCATTATATAACCAAATCCAATTCCAAAGACCATTAAATCATTACCATGCAATCCAATTTTCCAAATACACCATTGATGCATATAAATGCATAAGTAAAACAATAGGATACCATAACCAAGCATTTAATATCAAAAACCCCAAATAATAGTTGGAAACCATAATCATGAAATAGTAAAATCATGAAATCAATCATATAAACCATGCCATTAGTTGAAATTACAATCAGGGAAGCATGACTTATACCGAAGAATTGATGGAAGAAAACCACGAAGATAATCTGCAAAACAATCAACAATATGAAACCCTACCCTTCTTGCCCCAAAAGCTCTTAAGAGAATTACGTGATGTTTTGGAATAGTTTCTAAGTGTTAATGAATAGAATAATAGGGAAAATAGCCTCCAAAGTGTATTAAAAGTCGTGGGTCCTATTTAAGGTAAGTAGGGAAATGTCCAGAATACCTCCACTTAAATCCCATATAAACACATCACAGGAATATAACTGACCTATATGAGTCGTAACCTCATATACGATTGGTATACACCCCTCGAATCTAAGCCTCACCCTTTGGATCAAACGTTGTCCAGTAAACGACTTATCCAACCAAGTCGTAATCCCATCATACGATTCGTACCCATACCCCATTTCCTTGGCGGAATAAGATACAAGGAGGATAAAAAACTACCCACCATATGAGCCCTTGATATGACTCGTACCAAGCCCTACGACTCATAACCCTAAGTCTTACCCATTCTAGTGACCAAAACCATCCCACTCACTAACATTGGTCAGCATATGACAGGACTATACCACTCATACCCCAGTATACGGCTCGTACCCATAAGTCGTATTGGGTCCAGAGAACGGATTTCTAGGAAATTTTCTAAGGGTCAAAACCCAGGATGTTTTGGTCTCCCCCACTAGGAACATTCATCCCCGAATAACGGACAAGGTACGGGTAGCCACACACAAATTCATTTGCATTATCAAACATCCCTTCAACAAAGTTTGAAAACAAAGAGACAAAAATGTTAATCTTTATTTTAACAAACTCAGAAAATAAAGATGTGTTAAAGACACATACCTTCTGTACGAATCTTAGGAGCAGAAAACAAATACAGATACTTAGACTTTATGTCCTCTTTCGCTTCCTAAGTAGCTTCTTCCAACTTATGGTTTTGCCATAGAACCTTAATCGAAGCCACATCCTTGGTCCATAATTGACGAGCTTGCCTATCTAATATCTCAATTGGGACCTCTTCATAAGAAAAAGAATCTGAAATCCCCAATCCTTCCTAAGGAACAACCCAAGAATGATCACCACGACACTTCCTTAACATAAAAATACTAAAGACTGGATGAACCAAACTTAAGCTAGATGAAAACTCCAACTCCTAAGCAACATTGCCAACTCTTCGTAAAATCACATACGGACCAATAAACTGAGGACTGAGCCTCTCCTTTTTTCCAAACCCACTACTCCCTTTATGGGAGACACCTTAAGGAATATCCTATCCCTAACCTCAAAATCTAGGTCTCTATGCATAACATCCACATAGAACTTTTGTCGACTTTAGGCAGCTTAGATCCTATCCCGAGTCATCTTGACTTTCTCCATCACCTAATAAACGAAATTCAAACCAAACATGTCCACTTCTCCAAGCTCAAAATACCCAATAGGAGATCTACACCTCATACCACACAATGCCTTAAGAGGAGCCATAACAATACTCGAATGATAACTATTGTTGTAAGAAAACTCTACTAAAGGTAGATGCTCAACCCAATTGCCACCATAGTCAATCACACAGACCCAAAGCATATCTTCCAATAATTCTCTGCACTTGGCCATCTCACTATGGATTATAAGCGATACTCAGACTAACCTTACTCCCCAACCCTTTCTGGAAAGACCGCTAGAAATGAGACATAAACTTGATACCATGATCAGAGATAATCGAAATAGGTACGCCATGCATCTTTACAATCTACTGAATATACAACCGCGCATAATCCTCCGTTGAAAAGATAGTTCGCACTGGAAAGAAATATGCAGATTTAGTCATCCTATCCATGATGACCCAAATTGAATCATACTAATTCTGAGACCGAGGAAGACCAATAACAAAGTCTATATTGATCGCTTCACACTTCCATTTGGGCTAATAAATTTCTTGATACAACCCTCCTAGGATAATGCGCTCAACCTTAACCAGTTGACACACCATACACTTAGCCACAAAATCAGCCACATCCCTCTTTATTCCATTCCACCAGTAGATCTTCTTGAGATCATGATACATCTTAGTCGAGCTAGGATAAACAACATAGTGTGAAAGTACCATCACCACTGATCTCAAACACTACTGCCTTTTGCCCACTAATATCACCTTTTTTTTTATTAAGATAGAATTTAACACTTGCTTCTCTTTAATCTCTACACCAAGAGATAATCAAACCACTTTTTCCATTGTCACACCACCATCCTTAGAGTCCAATAGACGAACTCTAAGATTAGCCAAGCGGTGAATATCCTTTACCAATTCCTGCTTGCCTTCCTCCACATAAGCCAAACTACCTATGGATAACCTACTAAGAGCATCAACAGCCATATTAGCCTTACTTGGGTGGCAGTAAAGACTTATATCATAATCCTTGAAAAGCTCAAGCCACCTTCTTTGCCTGAGAGTAAGTTCTTTCTGAGTAAATACATACTGAAGACTCCTGTGATCAGAAAAGATATCCACGTGAACACCATAAAAATAATGTTGCCATATTTTTAAAGAAAGTACAACCGCCAACAACTCCAAATCATGAGTTGGATAAAACCTCTCATGTAACTTCAAATGGTTGGAAGCATAGGTAATCACCTTCCCATGCTGCATCAAAACACAACCAAGCTTTGCCCGAGATGAATCACAATAAACTAGAAACCCATCATTACCTTTCAAACAAGTCAGGATTAGAGTCGAAGTCAACTTATCCTTCAACATATCAAAACTCCCTTCAAAAGCATCCGACCAAGAAAACTTAACCTTCTTTTAAGTTAACTTAGTCAAAGGAAAAGTTATTGAAGAATAGCTTTCCATAAACTGCCTATAATACCCAGCTAAACCTAAGAAGGTCTAAATTTTAAATGGGGTCGTGGTCCTAGGTCACCTCTTCACCACAGAAACCTTCTGCAGTCCACTATGATCCCTTCACTAGAAATAATATGGCCCAAGAAAGTCACAAAGATCAACCAGAACTCACACTTAGAGAATCTGACATACAACCATGGCTTCTTTAAGGTTTGCAACACCATATGAAGGTGATTAGCATGATCCACCTTACTCTTTGAATAAACCAAATGTTATCAATAAATACAATAATGAAGAGATCTAAATACTGCCTGAATACCTTGTTCATCAAGTCCAAAAACAACCCAAATGACATCACAATAAACTTAAAATGCCCATATCGAGTACGAAAATCCATCAGGTATATCCATCCCCTAATCTTTAACTGATGGTACCCAGACAGAAGATCTATCTTAGAGAAGAACTTGTCACCCTGTAACTGGTCAAACAAGTCATCTATCCAAGAAAGAGGATACCTGTTCTTGATCGTCACCTTGTTCAACTTCCTGTAGTCGATGCGCATCTGAAGGGAACCATTTTTTTTCGCACAAACAACACCGGTTCACCCTATAGAAAAAAACAAGGACGATTAACTCCTTATGCAGAAGATCCTTAAGTTACTCCTAGAGTTCTCTCAACTCATCTAGAGCCAGTCTATATGGAGGAATAGAAATAGAACAAATGTCCAGAAACAAACTAATACCAAACTCTATTTCCCTATCTGGAGGAACACCAAGAAGATTATTCGGAAAGACTTCTGAAATCTTATTAACCATAGGGACCAAAGACAAAGAAGGACCTTTCGAGTTAGAATCTTTAACCCAAAAAAAGTGATAAAGACAACCCTTAGAGATTAACCTTCGAGCTCTAAGATAAGAAATAAACCTCCCCCTAGGAGCTAAGGAACTACTTTCTTATTCAATAACTGGTTCACTAGAAAACTTAAAGATAACCCTACGGGTCCGATAATCCACAGATGTATAACAAAAATGCAAATAATCCATAACTAGAATTACATTAAAATCTACCATATTAAACTCAAATAGATACGCCAAGGTCTGCTTTCTACCAACTGATACAACACCTCCTATAGACTCTCTTAGCAATAACCGAGTCACCATAGGGGTAGAAATAAAAAAAGTATCCGATATAACAATCGAATCAAAATCAAAATACATAGCCACATATGGAGTCACATAAGAAAAAGTGGACACCAAATTAAGAAAATAATATATGTCTTGAATGAAAAGCTATAACGTACCAGCAATGATAGCAAGTGATGCCTTAGATTCCTGTCAGTATGCCAATGCATACAACCTATTTTGACCAACACTAGAACCAGGAGCAATAATAAAAAAATATGCCACTCCACCAGGTATAAGAGTAGAAGATGAAGCCACAAGAATCTTATTCACCCCCATAGCAACCTTATTGATTGGACAATCCCTGAGCCGATGGCCTACCTAGCCACACTTTAAGTATTTGTCCTTTTCTTCCTCATAATAGCCCCAATGAGTACAACCATAAAATTAACAAAGAGGACACGAAGAATTGACTGTTCTCCACTCGTTTGAAATTAGGCAACTTATGCTCAAGAATTTTCACCACCTTGATGATGTCTGTCTCCCAACTGATAAGGAGCACTAGAAGAAAAGAAGCCAGAACTATCCCACTTCTTTTCCTGCCACTTACCACCATCCCTAACACCCTAAGACTTAACACCTCCTTGATAAAAAATTCTGCACCTCTTTCCCTACTTATCCCCAAACTCTTCCTGCTTCCTTTTTTCATCCTCAACCTACAACCTATACCCCGAAATACTTTTCTTGTGCTCCAAAGTTAGGAGGCATGATCTGAAAGGCAAACAAAAAAGAATTAGAGGAGATACCAAGATTGAGAACTCAAACTTAAAGATAGAATACAAAGAAAGTAAAATATTCCTAAATATCTTGTAGCCTCTTTTTATAAGTGCGGCATGCTTCACACCCCTAAAAGAGGCTCTACTCAACACAGCTTTGTAGACTTCCTAGTTGACTATGAACCTAGGCTCTAATACCAACTTGACATGAACCAACCTCAAGATTTATCGTAATGGACATCCTGAGTCCAACCAGTTCTTGGGACTGCCTCTTGTTACCTAACCCAATCACCTATATCCAGTATTAGATGGGCTGAATTTTGAGCATATAATAAGATAGCATTATTATTGTCATTAAGATTTTGGGGTAGGGTCAGAACCATGATCAACCCAATCGGGTCCAACCCTACCACACCTACCATCCAACCATACCAAACCAAACCATAAACAGAAGAGAGTACCAAAATATAATATAAAAATCAACCCCAAAATATAATACGATAAAACAGTGAGAAATTATGTTCGATGGTGCTACCCTTAATATCAATACCAATGCTAAGGCTGACACCTCTATTGATCCCGCTCATAGCGACCCCTAGAAGTACCACAAAGCCTCTATCCAAAAGAGTAAACAAATTTTGTTGGGACATGCCCTTAACCATGGCCAAAACCAATATCCATAGTAAAGGAAAAATGTCTAAATAAATTCATATCTTGAAATGATACCTTCCAAAATGATGAAAGCTAACCACTTTAGTATAAATGCTGATACCAAATCCGCATGCTAAATAGAAAGAGTGGAATAGCTAGTTCCTGGATAGCATGGGCATACGGTCACCAGTAGATGGGGTTTTGGAATAACCATTAGGATGAATCTCAGGATAATACCCCTAAATCATACCCATTCAAGTGACCAAAACCATCCTATTAACTAAAACTAGCCAATATACGATAGGACCATACCACTCATACCCTAGTATATGGATCAAACCTTTATGTCATATTAGGTTTGGAGAATGAATTTCTAGGAAATATTCTAAAGTTCAAAACCTAGGATATTTCATCTGGGTTCGACTAAGATGTATCATGACTTAAGGGAAATCTACTAGTGGAATAATATAAAGAGAGCTGTGGAAAATTTCAATGCTAAATATATGGTTAGTCAGTAAGTCAAGGTCAAACACTTGAGGACTAGTGGCATGTCTCAAGTGATAGAGTTGCCCACGTGGAAGTGGAAGATGATTAATACGGATTTTATTATTAGTCATCCGCGTTCTCGCAATTAGTATGATTTTATTTGGGTTATTGTAGATAGAATGACTAATTCTGCTCAGTTCTTATGTTTGAGGACTAACTACTCAAGAGAGGATTATACCAAGTTGTTCATTTAACAGATAGTCAAGTTACATGAAATGCTTGGGTCCATTATTTTAGACCGAGGCACACAGTTTTCCTCTTATGTTTAACGTACATTTTAGAAAGGTTAGGGTACTAAGATGAACCTTAGCACCTCTTTCCACCCTTAAATAGATGGACAATGGAGTTGACTCTTTATACTTTGGAGGATATTCTAAGGGTCTGTGTAACTTAATTGACTTTAAGGATAGTTGAGTTGACTATTTGCCTCTTATTATGATTGAATATAATAAAAGTTACCTTTCTAGCATTCAAATTGTTCCTTTTGAGATTCTCTATGTTAGAAGCTGTAGGTCTACTATTGGGTGGCTTGAGGTAGGCGAGACTAAGCTATTTTGTCCTGACTTGGATTACCTATTTATGGAAAAGGTGAAGGTGATTAGAAAAAGTCTTACGACTACCCAAAGTCACCATACCAAAAGTATTGTGTGGATTTTTGGTGAAGAGAGTTAGAATTTTGATGTAAATGATTTGGTATTCTTCAAGGTATCTCCTATGAAAGGAGTCATGGAATTTGGGAAAGGGGAAGCTCAATCCTCATTATGTTGGTCCATATAAGATTCTTAGGAGCATTAGGAATATCGCTTATGAGTTAGACTTACTATCAAGTTTGGGCTTTATTGATCTTATTTTCTAATTCTCTATGTTAACAAAGTGTATGAGTGACCCTTCTTCGATAATTCCTGTTGAGGATGTTGGTGTTTCAGATTCATTATCTTATTAGGAGGTCCTAGTTGATATATTGGATAGACAGGTTCATAGATTAAGGGCAACAGACATAGCTACGGTGAAAATTCTTTGGAGAAATCAAAAGGCAGAAAAAGCTACATGGGAGACTGAAGAAGATATAAAGACCAAGTACCCATTATTATTCCCTAGTTTGGATGAAAGTGCTTAAGGTATGATTTTTGCTTCCCTTTTATCATTTTTCAAATTTGTCCTTGGAATCTACTGTATTCTTGGTATTATCGTGCTAAAAACATCCTAACTCATCATTCGGGGACAAATGGTCCTAAGGGGGAAGGATAATGTAAGAACTCAAAAAATTTTGACAATTTAGTTTTTGACCCTCCCGTATTTGTAATGTCAATTTTTTACTTGAATTATGTTTAGGGATGTGAAAAGGGTGTTTTGGGGAAGTTTTAGAATTTTTGGAAGGGTTCGGGCTATTTTGGAACTCTGAGGCAATATGCCTTTGCGATAGTAGTGTGGCACAGAGGTTAGCCTTCACAATAAGGGCATGGGATAGAGGCTACCCTCTGAGATATTGGTATCCAATGTTGCTGTGTTAAATTTGTGTGATTTTTTTTATCCACTTGGGTGAGGGGCTTTTGGTCTTTTTATCCCTTACACGACCTTTAAAAATAATATAACCTCATTCTCTTCAGTTTCAAAAGATCAAACTCTATTATTTCTCTCTTAAACTCAAAACTCAATAAAATGCAAGGGTTTTATAGAGGACTCACCATCTAATGTATTTCAGATGAGTATCTCATTCCCTAACTTTAATATTTTACTGGGGTACTTATTTACTCATTATCCATGTGGTTTGAATGATAGGTTTGAAATTAAGTTGCGAGGTTTTGATTGGAATTACACAAATTACTTTTCCCATGTTTTAAATTAATAATTTATTCTTTAATTTATGGTATTGAACTGAATAGGTGAATTGTTATCGGAATTGGAATGGGAACATGGATTTCCCCAAATTGGTGACTTTTGACTTGGTAATGATATTAACCTCAACACACTTTGCAAATATGATTTTTGAACATGGATAATTGCATAATTCAACTTATTTATGAACCCCTTTGCATTTCATTAATGGAAAAAAGGTTAAAGAAATTTAAAAGACCCATGGTAGCCATGGCTTGGATTTTTAAATGGAACTTCAGAGTCCAATGGCTACGCTGATTGGTTTGGCATGATGTATGAGCTTGCAAGCATAATTTGTATGATGATACCAATAGGTAAATGCCATAATTACATGACTCGACATGACGTATGAGCTTGCAAGAATAATTTATGTGATGATACCAAGAGGTAAATGCCTTAATTACATGACTCATGGGTTAATGGTTGAAATTACATAAAACTATTTTAGTTTGGGCTTAAAGTATATTGTGTAGCTCACCATAAAGATGTAGTCTCGGGGTTACTAACACTGGAAACTACATTTGCAAACATAGGGGTATCTACGACCGTATGATTGGTTCACACATTATATTTTAGGATAGCTAGATCCTTGGTGTCTTTAGCTCTTTCTTTAGATTCCTCGGTTCATGCGGCTAACACTCACTAGGGTTCTTTCAACAAGGGGAGCAGAACTAATATAGCTTGTAGGTGCCTTAGGACGTAGCAAGCTACATAGTTCAGGTTAATGGTTTGAACTCTTATGTTTATGACCTCTGTCCCTATCTTGGCATCATATATATGTTTATATAATTATTATGCATATGGTTTTGATTAGTTTTTGGCATTGGCATTTATTTTATCACTTTTACTAAGTTACACGCTAGTGCTTACCCTACTGACCGTTCCTGGATGCAACATCATTTTATGATGTAGGGTCCAAAGAGGTTTTTGTTGCTCCAGTGCAGTGTGAAGTGGAGAGCCTTCAGTTTTTTGGAAGGCCCTATTATTTCATTGGTTTCTTTATTCGCTTAGTATTTATTTTTGGATACTTTTGTCATAGTCGGGAGCATGTCCCGACTTAGTTGATATTCTGGTTTTAAAGGTTTTTGAGGATAAGTTTAAGTTTGATATTTGTTTTGACTCTTAGAAATCTCATTAGGTTTATCTATTCTTCTTATCATTATGTTTTGTTGGCTTTCATTGTATTATTTTATTATGTTATGGATGTTAGGCTAAGGGGGTGGTCTCCGTCTTATGGTGGCTTGAGATACCCATCACAACTAGGACCTAGTTCCGGTCATGACAAGCTTGGTATTAGAGCACGATTTAGGCTCTTTGGGTGTCCACAAAGTCGTGTCGAGTAGAGTCCCTTTTATGGATATGTAGAGTGCCACACTTATAAGGGGGTTACAAGGTATTTAGAAATGTTTCTCTTTCTTTTGTTCTATTTCAAGCTATAGAGTCTAGTCATCTTGAAACTTTTCTAACTCTTGACTTACTCACATTTTCAATCATGCCTCCCTAAAGCTCTGATGCTCATAAAAAATCTACTATAACCTCTGTCCCACCTAAGAAAAATATGAATAAAATTCACCCTGCTTATGTAGTATAGACCCGGTCTAGGGTCCCTCCTCCTGATTGTACTACTCTACGTAGGGTTCCATCGGTCCCTACTAGTCCTCCCCAGGCTTCCCGGGCTGAAGATGATTTTCCCAGATGCATCACGAAGATATCTCAAATATGGAGTTTTGTCTATCTATTCATATGCTTACTCAGTTGGTGGCATCATATTCTCATCAAACTGATAGTTTTGGTTCTATTGGTCATTCATCTGAGATCATAAGGTTTGGCCAATTTATGAGGTTGAATCCTTTAATTTTTATAGGCTATAAAGATGAGAAGGATCCTCATGGGTTTATTGATAAGATGGACAAAATTTTAAGGGTTCTGAATGCTACTCACTTTAAGGGTGTAGAGTTTGTTATGTATCAGTTTAAAGATGTAGCTTATCTATATTGTAAGAAGTGGGAACTACTGAAAGGTGATGATGTTAAGCCAGTGGTGTGGGATAAGTTTTCAAGGTCTTCCATGATCACTTCTTTCTTCAGGAGTTGATGAAAATTAAAGCTAAAAAGTTTGTGAACTTACAGCAAGGAAGATGAGTGTAAAGGAGTATGCTCTGAAATTTCAACAGTTGTTTCGTTATGCTCTCGAGTTAGTGGCTCACATGAGATCTAAATTAAGGAATTTTGATTCTACTTTTTCCCATGAATTTGTATTAGAGTGTAAGGTTGTGATATTGATAAATGATATGGACATCTCCAGGTTGGTGGTTTTTAAGTAGCAGCCATAGGATAAGGAAACAAATCAGGTAGAAATAAGGTTGAGGTAGTAGAACAAGAAGTTCAGATATTTTGAGTAGGCTACAGGTTAGCAGAATAGTGGTAAAGATGGTAGACAGTGGAATAATAAGAAGAATGGAGGAAATTCCTATTCGACGGCTAGTGCTCCATATCCTCAGCCTTTTGGTGATCATCATTTTCAAACTAGCAGTAGTCCTAAGGCACAGAGTGACCAATCTCAGGTTAGTGGAGCACAATCAGCGCCACCTACTTTTTGTTAATTTTGTGGACAGCTTTAGCATGGTTATTGTGAAGAGAGGAGGAATTTGCATTCAATTGTGGTCATTGGTCATCTATAGAGAAATTGTCCTATAGCCAAAGTTGCCACTAAGGTTAATAAGGTTTGGGTTGCTATTTTTTCTGCTCTGGTATCTAAGGGCTCAACTTCATGCACTGGCACTAGCTGTAATCATCCCTATGCATTTGCTACTCGCCAGGAATCTGAGGCATCCCCGATTATTGTCACTGGTATATTACAGTTCTTTTCTTGTGATGTTAATTATTTGTGTTAAGAAGCAGTTGAAGGATTTTATGGATAAGGATTTCATTTACCCTACTATTTCTTAATGGGGTGCTCCTATGCTTTCTATGCGAAGGAAAGATAGTTCTCTTCGAATGTACATAGACTATGATCAGTTTAATGAGACTATAGTGAAGAATAAGTACCCTTTTCCTAGGATTAATGACCTCTTTGATAAACTTCAGGGTGCTAGATATTTCTCTAAGATTAATCTCTATTTAGGCTAGCATTAGCTAAAAATTATGGAGGTTGACATTCCCAAGACTGTTTTCTGAACCCGGTACGACTGCTATGATTTTTTTGTTATGTCATGTGGGTTGACTAATGCTCTGGTTGCTTTCATGGATCTTATGAATTAGGTGTTCAAGAAGTTTTTGGATTTGTCTTTTATAATCTTCATTAAGGATATATTGGTGTACTCTAAGAGCGGGGAGGATAATGCCAATCACCTCTGAATTGTGTTGCAGACTTTTAGGGACTAGAAATTGTATGCAAAATTTTCTAAGTATCAGTTTTGGTTAAATGATGTACCATTCTAAGGCATGTTATTTCTATTGAGGGGATTAAGGTGGATCCACAGAAAGTTGAGGTCAGTTAAGAAATGGCCTAGACCCATGACTCGAACTGATAATAGGAGATTCTTAGGCTTGGTTGGGTATTATAAGAGGTTTATGGAGAGTTTTTCATCTATTGCTTCTCCGTTGATAAAGATAGTATAGAAAAGGTTAAGTTCTTATGGTTTAAAGCTTGTGAGGGTGGCTTTGACAAGTTGAAGGATAAGTTGACTTTTGCACCTATTTTGGCCCTACCTGAGGGTACAAATAGGTTTTTTTGGATATTGTGATCCATCCCGTGTGGGTCTAGGTTATGTTTTAATGCAACATGGTAAGGTTGTCGCTTGTGCTTCCAGGAAGCTTATTGTTCATATGAGGAATTACCCAACTTACGATCTAGAGTTGGCGATTATGGTCTTTACATGAAATATTTAGCGCCATTATATGTATGGGTTGCATGTGCACATTATTCAAACCGTAAGATCTTGTAGTATGTGTTTATGTAGAAGGAATTGAATCTCAGGCAGATGCTGTGGTTTGAGTTACTTAAGGATTATGACATGAGTTAGCATTACCATCTAGGTAATTTAATATGGTTACTGATGCTCTTAGTAGGTTGTATATGGGGAGGTTATCTCATATTGATGAGGATAAAAGAGGGTTGGTAAAGGATATTCATAGGTTGTCCATGAATGATGTTTTCCCATGTTCTATTTATGGTTTTTCATGTTATAATGTTGGTTTGAACATATGGTTGCATAGGAATGGTTAATTGGTTCTTGGTTTTGGCTTTGGAAACTATATGCCCTCAACATGTTTGTTAAAATACCAATGAGAATGTTTTTGTCAGATAGTTTGACTTTTATTGAAAACCTTGCATTGCATAATATGGTAATGGAACCCTAAATGGATTAATTGAATTAAATGGTTTGGACAGGCCATGGCCATGGTTTTGATTGATTGGAAATCCTATAGGGAAAATAGGAATCCCCTAAGTATTGGCTAATGACATTGCTCTCAAGCTATATTCGGTATGATAATACAACTTTATAATGCCTTGGTAATTAACTCTAGAATTTGTGGTTTTGTTATGTACTTAAGGTTTTAATTGGGTATAATAGCGGGTTATGATAGCTAACCGTGAAGGTATACTGGAAACTCATGTTTGCTGACATGAGGGTTGGTCATAGTGACAATACACTTGTGGGGTACACGGGAATTCCTAAGTTATATTTGTATATATATCCTGGAGGGCGAAGGGTACATGGGAATCCCCGACCTCTATGATATCTCCAGTTCGTGTGGCTACACAAACTGATCCCATTCAGAGGGTAACACTGGATACATATAGCCCATGGATGGTTTTAGGGCGGCCAAGCTACACAGTCCAGGTTAGAGTTTTAAATGCATGCTAAACCCGATTCCATTTCTCGGCATGGTATATAATGTATATATCTATGTGATTGCATATGGTTATTTACTTTGGTTTTGAATGATGGCATTATTTTATCCTTATTCCTGAGTACATGCTACCGTTCACCCCCTAACTCGTCTTCAGACGTTGTATCCCCACGCGATGCAGGAGCCGACCATACTACTCCTCTTGCTCAATGACTTAGATTCGGGGACATCAAGGGTGTTATACTTTAGTGGTGAGATTTCATACTCTGGAAGACTCCATTTCATACTATGGATATCTTTCATACTTTTGTTTAATTCTTGGACTCTAGTTTTGGCTATTGTCAGGGGCATGTCCCAATCAGATGTTCTTTGTTTTCGGTTAGAGGCTTTGTATGACTATTTTGGGCATGGGCGGTATCAGTATTGGTGTCAGCCATGGTATTGATATTGGCATTGGGGTTGACACTAGTTGGATATTTGATTGTATTGTTGTTTGGTTATGGTTGTGGTTTTATTATTGTCTTTGAGTATAATTTTTTTATCTTGTTATATGTTTAGAATTCATCCAACACGGGGTACAAGGCGTTTATGGTTAGGTATTGGGGGTGGCCTCCGGTCCCAGTTGGACTTCAGGCACCCAACACGACTAGGCCCTAGTTCGGGTCGTGTCAGATCGGTATCAGAGCCCTAGGTTCATGGTCACTTGGGAGTCCACAAAGCCGTGTCGAGTAGAGTCTCTTTTAAGGAGTCCATTCGCTCCTGTGCAAGAGGCCTTCAAATTTTGATGATTCTGAAAATTCTAGGAAGGTAAAATTTGATTTAGATAGTTTCTTGAATATCAAAACTGACTTTTGGAAACCTTCCAATGAATCCTTATTTCATTCTCTCAAGGAACGATCCATGGTGCATGGTTGAATTATGGATCTGGATCTCTTAGAAACATTGCACGGACCTATTAAACATTGTTTGAAGTTCAGGTTGGGCAAATATTTTTTCATCTACTCCTAAAGTTGCCAATTAACCGCTTATTCGTGTGTATGCCAACTTGCGCTCTATTCGTGCTAATGAACTAGAAACATTAGTCTTGGGTAAGCGTATCTTCTTAGATTGTAGTATTTTTTAACTCTCTTTTTGGTATCTCTTGTTCGGGGTTCTCTACTTCCTCTAAAACTCCTTGGCCAATTGATTTTGATATCAACTTTTGAACAAGCAAAGAAATCCAGTTCTCTGGAATCTTTTGAACGTCTTCCATTTTCCCTTGGCCCGAAAATGAAAAAATTATCTTTGGAGGCTAGTTCATTGCCCACATTGTGGCAACTACTCTTCTTCCTCGTGTAGGATCTTTGTCTACTCTCACTCATACTTTCTTCTAACTCCGTTAAAAATCAAATTCTCCTTGTTCATTATCGATTCCAAGATTGAAGCCTCTTTTGATCCACCTTGTCTTCCATGTGGGTTGATTATCACATGCATTCTTGAAGGTAGCACAATCCTCTTGAGGATGTTCCCTCCATTTCAGTCAAACAGTGTTATAACTCTAAAGTGTTCATTAGTATAGACTATGTTCATGTTGATAACAGATGAGTTTCAAAGACTGAAAATGGCGCAATAAATGCACCTCCCTCTCCTAAAATTAGGCCTCCTTCACTTGATAATGCTTGTCTTTTCGCTATCTCCATGATCATTCTCAATCGTACCGCTGACCTGGAAGTAAAGCTGGATTTTTTTCTCGCATCTCACTTTCAGATGGGATAAAATTCAGGCCACAGGTAAGGAAACTAGTTCACAATGTGGTAAATTCGACTCAAGTGATCAAGAAAGCTATCAAAGTCACTAATAAGATTCACACGGCCACTGATGTTATGTCCACTACTATTGTGGATCAGCTCACCACCTTGAAAGATGCTACCACTCAAACCTTGACCTACTTTCTTGATCATGTTGTTCCTCCTCCTGCTCCTGCCCCTTAAATTTTTTTATGAATAATTTGTGTTATTTTTGTGAAACTTTTGTTGTATCTGAGTCTAAACCCATGAATGCTTTCTTTGCTCTCTTATAGTACATGTTTTGGTGTTGCCCCTTTCTTTTTAATTGATGTCAAAGGGGGAGAAGTAGTATATACTCTCTTTACAGGCTAATAGTCAACCATGTGTTCTAATGGCACTATTCAGGGGAAGCATTGACCAACCTAGTCAACCATTCAAGGGGAGCTAAACAGGGAAATCAACAAAATATATTTTTAAGTTATCCATCAAAAAGGAGGAGATTGATAGTGTCAAATTTCAATGTCTGACAACTTGCAGGAAAAATAAGCAATGAACGAAAAAGGAAGAAGGCATCTCAAGCTTCTAAACAAAGAAAAAGATCTGTCACAGGAATATAGAAAGAAAGGACCGTGATTACATCCTCAGCATTTAATGCAGTATCTGGTGTCAAAGGAAACAAGGCTCATTCCAGATTAGCAAAATCTTTATTTTAGGGCTCATTAACATGGGTTTTGTGCCTTATTAAAGAGACCATTTATAGTCCAACCTTATACTTGGAAAAAGGATGCCTTTTATTTCAAATCTTCCAACGGCTAATAGTAGTCCACTCACTACTATTTAATCGACGGAAGACAAAGGAAGAGATATACTTTTGTCTCAACCTTCTCTAGTTCTTTGCTCTATTTTATTCAAGAATTGCATTCTCTTGAGGTTTACTGTGTATTTAAAAAGAGAGGAGCAAAATACATAGTTGGTGAGCCATTGAATAAAAAGTGAGACAGAAGAAAAAAGAGTGAGTTATAGCCAAAAAGCTTAACTCAATCCTTGTAATTTGATTTGATTTACAAAGAACCAGTAGAATCCCTTGGAACCCAAGAGGACTGGAGTAAGACCTATTAGAGGTCCTAACCAGTATAAAAATCTGGTGTCATTCCTTTTTCAGCATTTCATTTTCTGAACTTTTTATTACTTCTTCAATAGTCGACTATGTGTCTAAGCGAGTCGACTGTCAAATCAAAAAAAAGTAATCCCCCCTACTACTTTCACTAGGATCTTCAAGAGGAAAGTTAATTAGGAAATCCCCTTGTCAAAGAAGATTCGTAAAAAAGCAATGCACCAATTGCTATCATTCCAGTATTGTGCAGCAATACATCTTATGGATTTGTTGAAAGTGCAGTGATTATGGTACAAAATCATTAGATGTATATGACCCATTCAAGCATCCTGCCAACCTTGTATTCTTGCCATTACTAGTTTTAATATTTGTGTTAGCTACATAAGTGGGCCAGAGACAACAAATATGTTTTCATAAACGTAAACCATGAGTGGATAGCACAGGGCCCGACTAGAATAATCCTTTCTAAGAAAAAGAGCTTTTAGTAATAGCATGAGAAAGAAGAAATTATTGAGGGCTATGATTCTCCATATTTTCAAAAAATGACCCTTCTCGATAAATTCTTTGGTCTTTGGTCTTTTTTATACCTCCATAATTAGACAAGCAATTTACTGTTAAAAATTTTTATAGTGTGCAACAGTTAGGTCACTGGGATAATTCTTGGCCTTGGAAGATGATATGTAAGGCAAAACCTCTAGTTAAAGTAGCATGTTCGGGATGGGTTACAACTTGGAAAGCATGCTTAACTCAAAATAACTTACAAAAAAGAGGTTTTAACCTATGTAACAGATGCTTCCTATGTCAAGCAACAACAACAAGAACAACAACAAACCTAGTGTATTCCCACAAAGTGAGGTCTGGGGAGGTTAAGATGTACGCAGTCCATACCACTACCTCCGGAGAAGTAGCAAGGCTGTTTCCGATAGACCAAGAAACTGTGGAGCACCTTTTTATCCATTATAAAATTTCTAGAGAATGTTGGGAGTTATTACTAAATCTTTGTGGTATTAATTGGATGATGCCTCAAAAAGTGAAAGATTTGTTGCAAGGATAGCAAGAACAGACGATACCAAAAGAGATTAAATAGATATGGAGAACTATTCCATTGTGCATCTTATGGACAATTTGGTTAGAGAGGAACAAAACTTTCTTTGAGGGGTAGAGAACACACATATCTAGAATTAAGGATAGATGCTTACATAATTTGTATTTTTGGAGTAAAGGCAGCCTAATAGAGAGTTTGAACCATTATATGGATTTAGTGGATATGCTAGAACATTATAGGAGGCTATTTTTTTTCTTGTTTTTCCTTTTTTGATGTTTCTATTTCTTTCTCTGTAACATCTTGATACCTTTCAATAAAATATCTTCCTTAGAAAAAATAAATAAAAATCCTCCAACCCCTTCGAAAGATCATACTTAGTAGGAATTATTGATGCTTCTGGTTTCCACCCCCTTTTCCAAGATTCTATATTTTCCTACTCTTACCTCTCTTCGTAGTGAGTGCATCTATGTTTTAAATTTCATACAAACTTCCCTAGTAATTCTTTATAACTGAGACCTTTTACCCTGAGCCCCTCTCTCCACTTCTCTGGAGACGTACCAACCTTTCTAACTATGTGATGTCTCCTTGATCCAAGTATTAGTTCATGTTTACTCATGTTTTGACTCATGTAAATTTATCATATGAATTGAGTTTTAATGTTTTGGCGTTAAACTTTCATAATTTGGTAAATGTTTATGATTTTGGCATGATTAACTCAATTTATACCAAGTTCAAACTTTCATATTATTATATCATGATTATAACCTCAATTTTTATAGTATGATCCCAAATATGATATAAAATACACATAATTAATTATGAGCATGATTTAGCAATAAAGGCATGAGTGGTTTTTCAGTAGTAAACCTTTATACGTACTATATGGTGAATTTCATATATTATCTGTACTAGTATATTTTGGGAGTAGGATTTTCCATCGAGGAAATACAGGTTTAGCGTACCTAAACTCTTAAATGACATTGAAACACCTTGGTTTTGGGATCTTAGAAAATTTTCTAAAATTTTAGTCTCTAGACCCAATACGATTCATGGGTATGAGACATATGATGGGAAATGAATGGTAAGGTCTAGTTGTATACAGACCAGTGTTGGTTGGTGGGATGGATTTTGATTACTAAAATGGATACAACTTAGGGGTACGAGTCGTATTGATGGTTACGGATCGCTTAGTTCCTTAACTTAATCTTAGAATTGGTTACTTAGGTTGGATCTAAGTATGAGTGGCTCACTATGAGCCATAAGTCTGGGTATGAGTTATACCCAGGACTCATATAGTGTACAATGTCCAGATCTTTCTTGGGTGTAAATCTACCAGGGGTGCAAATGAAGGATACAGACCGTATGCTATAAATATGACTTAGTTGGATGACTCTTATGCTAGACTGTGTTAGATGCAAAAGTTTAGGACAGGATATGAGTGGATGATACCAATCATATCGGAGGGTATGATTTTTGTGGGCCAGTCGTATCCCTGTGTTGGGATTTTGGTCCAACTTAAGTGGGGGCATTCTGGACATTTTCCAACTTATCCTAATAAAGTCCCATGACTTCTTACTTACTTGGGAGGTTATTTACCCTATTATTCTATTCATTAATACTTAAAAACTCTTCTAAAAGCTTCATAATTCTCTTAAGAGCTTTTGGGCAAGGAAATATAGGGTTTCAACTAAAGGATTAATTTGGGGCTTGTCTTGGTGATTTATTTCCATCATTATCTTAGTTTAAGGCACGTTCTCTTTCTTTATTGTTAATTTCATCCAAAGTCATGGTTTTATAAATATTTTCATGATCACATTGATTGTATGATTTTGGTTTTCAAATATGATTTGAGGGTTTTGATATGAAATGGTTGGTCTTGGTTTCCCATGGTGTTAATTATGCTTTTATATGTATTAGTGCTGGTTTTGGATAATTGAATTGCATGGGAGTTGTTTAATGATAATCTAAATTAGTTTTGGTCATATTATGCCCCCTTGTGTTTAACAAAATGCTTATAAAGATATGTTCATTGCATTGACTACTTTAATGGAACTCTTGCATATTTTAAAACTTGGTAAAGGAATTATGCATAGCTTAAATAGCTTGGAATGGAAAATGGATAAATGGTTATGCTTTTGGGGGACTTGGAAGTCCTCCAAGTGGTTTAATATGGAAAATAGAAGGGCACTTGAAAGTCCTCTTAAATTAAGGATTTGTATGATGATACCAATATTAATGGCCTTTGTTAATAAATGGATAATGGCTTGGTTATGTGGAAATTGATTTTAATTGGGAAATAATGGTAGGATGTGTAGTAAAGCCATGAAAGGTAGAGGTCCCGTGAGGACCAAAACTGAAAACCCATATTTACCAATATGAGGTTGGTCTTGGTGACCGTGTGCATGATGTCACACTATATTTGTGGGGTATACTAGTCATCCCAAGGTTTCTTTTCTGGTCATGTGGCTACACGCACTAGGGCTTTTTCAGCAAGGGGATCTGAACCCATATAGCCTGTGGGTATTTTAGGATGGCAAACCTACACAACCCAGGTAAAGGTTTTAAAGGATTGAAAAACTTGGTTTCTTTTCTAAACATGGTTATATATATGTATGTATAGTTGTATGCATATGTATGGTTTTAATTAGTTTATAAATGGAATTATTTTATCCTTACCTTGAGATATGCTAGAGGTCACTCGCTAACCCTATCTACTGGCGATTGTATCCCACGCTATCTAGGAACCAACCATTCTACTCTTCCTATATAGTGGCTGACTCAGGGATATTTGGACTGAAGTAATGAGCTTTCATCCTTTCAAAAGGTTCCATTTTATGTTATGCATATTTCTAGATACTTTAATTTTATTTGGGATATTGGTTTTGGCTATGGGTGGAGGCAAGTCCCGATCGAATTTCATTACTCTTTTTATTAGAGGGTTTATGGTGCTTCTATGCATTGGAATGGGAGAAATCGATATTGGTGTTGTCCTTAGCATTGGAATAAGATGGGAGGCTGGCATCATTGAATATAATTTCTCACTGTTCCATCATATTTCATTTTGAGATTGATTATATCTTATTTTGGAATATCCTTAGTTATGGCCTGGTTTATGGCCCTTGTTTTGGTATTGTTTGGTATGGTTTTATTAGCATGGGATGGTTGGACTCAGTTGGGTAGGTCACAGTGGTGATCTATTCCCATTGTCTTTATGTGAGTTGTTACACTATTTTGTTTGTATGCTCAGAATTCAACTAACTCAGGGCAGGTGGCTGGAGGTTGGGTTAGGTAATGAGTATGGTCTTCAGTCTTTGCCGAACTCAGGATGCCTATTACGATAAGGCCCAGAGTGGGCCGTGTCAAGTTGGTATCAGAGCCTAAGTTCATGGTCAATTGGGAGTCGACAAAGCCATGTCGAGTAGTGTTTTTTTTGGGGTATGTAGCGCACTACACTCATAAGGGAGAGGTCACAAAGCATTTAAGAATATTTCACTTCTTGGTATTCTATTTCAAGATTGCAGGAATCTTCTCTAATCCTTGTTTTTTTATCCTTAAGATCATGCCTTGTAGATTTGGAACACAAGGAAATTCTTTTGTCTTATCTGGAGGTAATGCTGAAGGGGTGCATCCTACTTTTGGGATTCTTCTTTGATCTCATGGTCCTATCCCTGATAGTTTTAGAGTTCCATTGATTGCTACTAGTACTAGTCCTCATCAATTTATTCATGCTATTACCAAATTAGTTGTTTCTCAGGCTGAGTGGGATACATCTAGTACCTCTTGTTCTGAGGATACAAAGGTTGGCCAATTTATGAAGATAAATTCTCCCACTTTTTCTGGAGTGAAGGTGGAAAAGGATCCACAGGGCTTATTGGATGAAATAAAAAAGATATTTTGGGTGATATAGACTACCAATGTGGAAGGGGTAAACTTTGTAGCTTATCAGCTCAAAGTGGTTGCATATTAGTGGTATAAAGATTGGGATAGGTATAGAGGGGAAGAAGAAAAGTCTTCTTTATGGGATTTTTTATCTGGTGCTTTTCTGGATCGTTTCTTTCCTCAAGAGTTAAGGGAAGAAAAGGTGGAGGAGTTTATGAACCTCAGTAGGAGAGAGTTTCTACCAAGGAATATGCCTTGAGGTTTCACCAATTGTCAAGGTATGTTTTTGATTTAGTGGCTGATATGTGGGCTAGAAAAAGGAAGTTCATTTCTGTGTTGAATTTGGATTTGATTTTGGAAAGCAAGACTACCTTGCTGATCAAAGATATGCACATCTCTAGGTTGACTGTTCATATGTAGCAAATGAAGAATGAAAAGAGAAAGCAGGTAGAGTTTAGGAATATACAGGGTAAGCGAAGTAGGTTTTCTAACTAGGGAGGTGCTCAGTCTTAGAGTGACCGAGATAGTGGCAAATGGCAGAAAAAAAGTGGGGGAGTTCTGGTTCCTACTCTTCTGCTAGTGTTCCTTACCAGTCGGGTGACAGATGTTATCATGGTGGTGATAATTTCTGGGTGCAAGGTGCCTAATCTCAGGCAAGCGGAGGTCAGTAAGTTTTTTTATACCCTCCTTGTTAGTTCTGTGGTCATCCTTATCGGGGTTATTACGATGAAAGAAAGGACAAATGCTTCTAGTGTATCCAGGTAGGCCATCGGCTCAGGGATTATCCAATTAATAAGGTTGCTACAATAGAGAATAAGATTCTTGTGGCTTCATCTTCTTTTCCTACACTTGTTCGTGTTGCATCTACTTCTATTGTTGCTTCTGGTTTTAATATTCGTCAAAACAGGTTGTATGCTTTAGTGACTCAATGGGAATTCAAGGCATCACCTGATGTTGTTACTAACATGTTATAGCTTTTCTCTGATGATGTATATTATTTGCTTGATCCAAAGGCCACTCTCTCCTATGTGACTCTTTATGTGGCTGTATTTTTTAGTTTCAATTTGTTAGTTATTTTTGATCCTTTTCTATTTCAAAAAAAGATTCATCAAATCCATCAACCCCAGTAGGTGACTCGGTTATTGCTGAGAGAGTCCATAGAGGGGTATGGTATCTGTTGGTGGCAAAAAGACCTTGATGGATCTATTTGAGTGGGATATAGTGGATTTTGATGTTATTCTGGGGATGGATTAGTCGTACTCTTGTTACGCATCGTTGAATTTTTAGACCCATAAAGTTATCTTTAGGTTCCCTGATTAACATGTTATAGAGTGGAAGGGTGTTTCTTAAGCTCCTAGGGGGAGATTTATTTCTTATCTTAGAGCTCTGAGGTTAATCTCTAAAGGTTATCTTTATCACATGATTCGTGTTAAAGATTTTAACTCGGAAGGTCCTTCTTTCCAATCAGTTCCAGAGGTTAATGAGTTTCCAGAGATCCTTACGAATGATCTACCCGGTGTTTCTCCGGATAGGGAAATAGAGTTTGGTGTCAAATTTCTATTCCTCTACATAGAATGGCTCCGGTTGAGTTAAGAGAACTCAAGGGGAAGCTTAAGGATCTTCTAGATAAAGGATTTATTCGTCCTAGTTTATCTCCTTGGGGTACACCAATGTTTTTGTGCACAAGAAGGATGGTTTCCTTCGGATGTGCATTGATTATAGGCAGTTGAACAAGGTGACAGTTAAGACCAAGTATCCTTTTCCAAGGATAGATGATGTGTTTGACCAATTGCAAGGTGTCAAGATCTTTTCTAAGATAGATTTCGGTCTAGGTACCATCAGCTAAAGTGTAGGGAGATGGATATCCCTAAGAAGACTTTTCATACTCGGTATGGGCACTTTGATTTTTTGGTAATATCAATTGGGTTGACTAATGCTCCGACGATGTTTATGGATTTGATGCACAAAGTTTTTGTCAGTATTTGGATCTCTTTGTTATTGTATTTATTAATGAGATTTTGATTTATTCAAAGAGTGAGGTGCATTATGCTAATTACCTTCGTGTGCTATTGCAGACCTTAAAGGAACAACAGTTATATGCCAAGTTCTCCAAGTATGAGTTTTAGTTGAACGTTGTAACTTTCTTGGGTCATATTATTTCTAGTGACGGGATCATGGTGGATCCGCAGAAGGTATATATAGTGAAGAGGTGGCCTAGACATATGACTCCATCCAACATTAGGAGCTTCTTGGGTTTAGTCGGTTATTACAGGCAGTTTATGGAAAGCTGTTTGTTGATAGTTGCTCCTTTGACAAGGTTAACTCAGAAGAAGCTCAAGTTTTCGTAGTCAAATGCTTATGAAGGAGTTTCGAGAAGTTGAAAGATAAGTTAACTTAAACTCTAATTCTAACTTTGTCGGAAGGTAATGATGGGTTTGTGGTATATTGAGATACCTCTTGGATAGGTCTTGGTTGTGTGTTAATGCAACGTGGGAAGGTGAATGTCTCTGTTTCCAAGAAGTTGAAGGTATATAAGAGGAATTATCCTACTTATGATATTAAGTTGTTGGCAATTTTGTTTGCTTTGAAAATATGGAGATATTATTTCTATGGTGTTCAGGTAGATATCTTTTCTGATCATAAGAGTCTGCAGTATGTGTTCACCCAGAAAGAGCTTAATTTCAGGTAGAAAAGATGGCTTGAGCTTTCAAAGATTATGATATGAGTCTTCACTATCACCCAGGAAAAGATAATGTGATTTCTGATGCTTTTAGCAGGTTATCCATGGGGAGAAAGGAAAGTGGGAATTTGTGAAGGATATTCACTGCTTGTCTAACTTGGAGTTTGCCTCTTGGACTATAAGGATGGTGATATGGTGGTGCAAGAAGTCGTTCGATCATCTCTTGGTGTGAAGATTAAGGAGAAACAAGTGATAGATCCTATCTTGATGAAAATCAAGAGTGACGTTACTAGGAAAAAGGTTGTGCTGTTTGAGATTAGTGGTGATAGTAATTTATGATACCAAAGGAGGTTTTGTGTTCCTGATGTCGACGGGTTACGACAAAGGATTTTGGCCGAGGCCACATGAGTCACGCTATGTTGTTCATCCCGACTTGAATAAGATGTATTATGATTTCAAGGAGATTTATTAGTGGAATGGTATAAGGAGAGATATGGCTGATTTCGTGGCCAAGTGCATGGTGTGTCAAAAGGTTAAGGCTGAGCACATAAGGCTAGGAGAGTTGTATCAAGAAATTGATTTGCCCGAGAGAAAGTGGCAAGTGATCAATATAGACTTCGTTATTGGTATTCCTCAGTCTCGAAATCAATATGATTCGATTTAGGTCATCTGGATGGGATGACTAAGTCTGTGTACTTTTGCCAGTGCGAACTACCTTCTCGGCGGAGGATTATGCCAACCTATATGTTTAGGAGATTGTGAAACTACATGGGGTTCCTGTTTTGATTATTTCTGATTGTGGCACACAATTTACATCTCACTTTTGTCGATCTTTTCTAAAATGAATGGGGACTAAGGTGAGTCTTAGTACTACTTTCCACTCGCAGACGGATGGGAAATCAGAAAGAACTATTCAAACATTGGAGGATATGCATCGGGACTGTGTGATTGATTATAGCGACAATTGGGTTGAGCATCTACCTTTGGTGGAGTTTGCTTACAATAATAGCTATTATTCTAGTATTTGTATGACCCTTTTTGAGGCATTGTGTGGTAGAAGGTGTAGATTTCCTATTGGTTGTTTCGAGCTTGGTGAGGCATACATGTTTGGTCCCAATTTGGTTTACCAGGATATGGTGAAGGTGAAGGTGATTTGGCATAGGCTTAAGGCTGCCCAAAGTCGCCAAAATTCCTATGCGGTAGTTAGGCATAAAGACTTGGAATTTGAGGTTGGGGATAAGTTTTTCCTCAAGGTATCTCCCATGATGGGAGAGGTATGGTTTGGAAAGAAGGGGAAGCTCAGTCCCCGGTATGTGGTCCTTATGAAATTTTACGTAGAGTTGGTAATGTTGCTTATGAGCTGGAGTTGCCTTCTAGCTTTAGGTTGGTTCATCCGGTCTTTCATGTTTCCATGTTGAGGAAGTGCATTGGTGATCCTTATTCAGTTGTTCCTTTGGAAAGATTGGGTCTCACAATTCTTTGTCTTATGAAGAGGTGCCGACTAAGATCTTAGATAGGCAGGTTTGTTGATTGCAGACCAAGGATGTGGCTTCGGTTAAGGTTCTTTGGAGGAATCATAAGGTGGAAGAAGCTACATGTGAAGTGATAGAGGACATGGAGTCCAAATATCCGCATTTCTTTTCTCCTCTTTAGGATTCATGCAGAAGGTATGTGTCTTGAACACATCTTTATTTTTTTAGTAAATTATCTTTTCCTCTTTGTTTTCTAAGCTTTGTTAAATATTGGGAATATGTTTGATAAGTGGTCATTGTCAAATCTGGAACCCAACTGGGTTGGGTGTCGAATCCCACAGGGAATACTGTTATCACTAAGTATTGCGATTGTTATTAGACTGTTGATCGAAGGTTCCAAAGTAAATGGGCATTTCGGTTTAAGTACGCAGTAATATTATCAATGTTACAATGAAATGATATGTGTAGTAATATTTGATTACGGAGAAAGACATGTTAGGGTTATTTCCACCTTGTAGTTTTCAATATTTTCTAACTATGGGTATTTAGAAATCATACATGCATGCACTAATAGAGAAACACATTTAAATCCATAATCCGAGTGTTTCTCAACCAACAAGGATTAATTCACTCTGGTTCTCTCGAACCAAAAGTGTTATCTATGATTATGCAAGATCTCCAAGTTGTTAATCCTATTAAGGCATTAACGTATAAAATAGGGGTTGAAAACCCTATTCTCTTGTCACTACTCTCTTTTCCAAACACTAACTTTTCTACCGAACAAGTTATGTTTTGATGGCACATTCCCTATGTTCGCAACCATGAGAATTCAATGATAACGAAGAGAGTATGATACAAGTGCATCAACACATAATGAATTCAAAAACCCATAGATATAGGTAGTATACTACAAGGTTTCCATAGACCTAACAAATAAGTTTAGCTACTCATGAACAAAACAAAAATCATCATAAAAATGTTCATCATACCCCCGTCTAGAAGATGATCTTCGTGTCCACAAAATAAAGAAACCCAGAGGAGAAAAACGTTTCTGTCACTCAGCCTAAGCTAAGCCGCCTCTTTTTTTGGTTCTTTTCTTTTCCCAAAAATAATATAGAAGAATGAATGAATTATTAAAAATTCAGCAACAAGTCTTTTAATAGTCTTCTCTGTCATAATTTCCTTGTAAGTCCTCAAACTTATTATAAATGGTAATTGAACCGAGACAAAATTCCCATGCATCACATTTGGTCCAGAGGCTGCTTTTCCTCTTGTGTGATTTGTCCTCCACTATCCATAGTCCCAAAATATCTCTATCTACCTCATTAGCACCTGAAATCATGCTAATCACATAGGTTAGCTCACTTACATCAAAGTGGAGTAAAAACAACAGAATTAGGCAGTTTGTTCTCAAAACTTCGCTAAAATATGGGTAAGTTATGGTGCTTAGACGTATAAATACGCCCAAGATCACCACCCCACACTTAAAGCTTTGTTCGTCCTCGAACAATTTATCTACTTAAAAATGGTACCCATGTCTTAATACTCACAGAGAAAAAACAAGATGTTAAAATAGACACACACACAACAATTATGAACATGAAGTAGATTCATGGATCATTACTAGAGACAACCTACCCTCAAGAATAGACTCATTAAGTTGGAAAATTCATATATACCGTTTAGGCACAGAAATCACATAAAGTTACCCAACATTCATCAACCATGTGCCCTCACGACAAGAAAATTATCCATAATCACTCACAATCATGCAATTTCTAACAAAATGGGTATAAGAATCAAGTTGCACTCACTCTCACAAAGAATTCTCAAATCACAACTGATGTCCATATGCTTGTCGTTAGTGTAATACTCCACTAGTATCAGAATGCTAATTTATGATCAAATAGGTCTTGTACAGGTTATAATGCAGGCTAAAGTATGGGTAGGAACTATTTTGGCCACACATAGTGGCTATCTTCCCTAAGCGCTTTAATACACTACATTATGTAACTAAGACCAATCTCTAACAACCAATTTACACCTTTGCCATCTTCACAGATTTGCTTTTCACCCTAACTTGTTAAGCTCAATCAATAACACTATGGTGGGAGTATGCAACCCTTTCAAATATTATTATTTTTTTTCTTTGGCACCCTTTTCACGTTACGTACCCCTATAATAGCCACCATCAACTTAAGCGATTTGCCTTAGTTGAGGTGGACAATGCTCAAGAAGGACTAGGGCCAAAACAGGTTCATTGTAATATGTCCGGGATAAATTTTGGAACTTTTTCAACAATTTTCGCGACTCCCAACCACATTAATTTTAAACGCCAATAACTAGAATTTGGGGCATCAATTTCACCTTTTTTCTCTTATTGTCAAACTCCTAACTCACCTTGATTTTACATTAAAGCGCTTAGGAGCTTTTGGATCAAATTACGGTCTATTAAAGAACGGATTAGGCTACATATGAGGCTAACAAAAGAACAAGTTAAAGGCTCAATGGGGCTAGCTAAGATAATGTACAAAGGTAGGTCAAAAGAAGGTATGAACAATGGCTATCAAAGGAATGCCTAAATCATCTCCTAAACTCACAATCTTTATTTCGCTTTGCATACACACCAGGCAAGTTCTGGCATCAGTTGCAATAAAGAATATACAACAGTTTTACACATTCATGGTACATGGTCAACTCAATTAAGAGCATTATAGATTCTCGAACCAACAATGCATTCAAATAACACCAACAATCAGAACAAGAGTCACAACTAGGGCCTAGGTTTTTCCAACGTAATGATCCATCACATTCTCCTGCAATAATGCCATGTGATCCACAAGAACATTTAGATACAAGTAAATGACTAAATTTCTCTTAAGACGGTCGTCATCCATCCATCAGTGAGCAAATTACTTAATTATGACTAATAGAAAACAAACTAATCACATAAAAATAAAGTAAACTCACTATCTTACCCAAAATAAAATAAATGCACCAAAAAGAAGGCAAGACACTAAGCATTCAAGAAGCACTTCTAGCCAACCATCCCACACTTAAAGGAGAACACTATCCCTAGTGCAAATACATAAACAAGAAAAACCTAGCTAGAAGAACTCTTTATCAATATCTGGGGTCATGCCCCCTACATCAGAGTCTTCATTACCAGAGTCGTCATCCATATCAGAGTCTACCATTCGGCGATCTTCATCTGTTAGTACGTCATCATCCAAAGGCTCCTCAAAATTTATTTCTACTCCACACATAGCTCGGGCATGATCATTAAGCGGATAGTCATAATCCAACTGTTGAAGCTCTGCATCAGTAGGCACATGACCTCCACTCATCATAGTAAACCTTGTCATGCCATAAAGATGGCAGAAAAAACTCTCATCTCGAGCGTATCATTCAGCAGTGGTCAGATTAATTCCTTGGCTAGTCTCTGGGTCTTTCACTTTTGTGACGTCCACCTTCTTTGGATTATGAGGCAACTTGTGGTCTGCTGGCTCTTCCTCGATGTGGTCCTTTTTAGTATAGCAGTCACCAGGCTTCCAAACTGAAGTGTGTTCTTTTGTGTAGCCTAGCTTTTCGTATTGAAGCCCGTATAACTGCACCAAAGTTGATAGGAACATCCGTTATTAGAGCATATACCAAGCATACCCGATCACACGAGATCTTGGTGAACTGTTTCCCAGTAATCAAACTGGTAATTTACTATCCTTAACCATATGCAAGCTTCTTTGTTCAGAAATGCATATGGATAAGTATTGTGATGACCATTATCCTTATGACGACTCCACCATACCATTGACCTTGAACCACACAGTGTATGCCTGATGGCTCTATAAGGAGGTTTGCTGTAATGTTCGCTAAATCTCAAGTGATCCACATTTGGAGTACCCAAGAATTAGTTGAAGAAATCGGCCATCACGTGTAAGAGCTTCCCTCGAATCTTCACTTCATTCCCACTAGTGTTTGGGACCCAGTTGGCATAGAACTCCCGAGTCCAATCAAGGTTGCACAACCCCATGTTTCGAAAGATGAAGTCAATTTTCAGTGCCATAAGCCTCGCCAGAATACGAGGATAGTGCCTCGCCAAGCTTTCCTTTTGAATCAGCTCCACTTACACATATCTATTCCCTTTGTTGTTCCTGTACCATTCCTGGCCTTCCTCCTCTAGAACCTATTTGATACCAAAAGTGCGTCGAGGCACGTGAAGAAAGAAGGAAACAATTTTGACCTTTCTTGCTCTTTTCTGACCTTTTTGAGATGTGGATGCCTTCTCTTTTCCCCGGTGTCCTTTTTGAGCCATGGCACCTAAATTCATCATAGAATCAAGTTAGTCACACTTGGTCGAACTTGCTACAATATAGAAAAGAATAGTGCTATAATCACCCCACACTTAAATCGTTAGCATAACTCAATTAAGTGGACATTTCATATGACATAACCCAACGTCTTCATCATTCAATAACAACTCAATACATCTCGACACCAGAACAACACCAAAATCTTTCACTTTTATCAATATCATGTTTGATAAAAGATTAGGTGAAGTAATGGTTTAGCAATTACTATTTCAATTATGAACAACTCACTCACGGAAACAAAATTAAAATACTACACAATCACACCTCCAGCTTTCATATTTCAACACCCACAATACACCATGATTCACAGTGAACACCAATTAACATATTCAGAAGTGAAATTAAGATCAACAATAAGATTTTTTTCACACAATGATATTTATTTTCCCCAATTTCATTAACCTTACATTTTAAGGGGATTTTAGAGTGGAGATGGTATTTAAAGGATGAAATATAGGTCGGGTTAACCAAAATGGATTCTAAGTGCATTTGGCTAAGTGTGTGGTGAACTACTACTCGCACACTCTTAAGTGTGCGGCACATTTTGTATGGCATTCTTGATACAGTGAGCATTTGCGAATAAAAGTGCAGCGCATAACCTACCGTACAAACTTAAGTGTTCGACGCATTGTTTATGGCATTGTTGAGGCAGTGGGCATTTGCGAAGAAGAGTGCGACGCATAACCTATCGCACACACTTAGGTGTGCGGATCATAGGTTCTCACACACTTGAGGCAGTAAGCCTACGTGAAGGGATGTGCGGCGCAAAGTTCAAAGCATAGTTTTAAGTGTGCGACGAACTCCTAATCACATACATGAAAGTGTGCGAAGTATATATGCCTTACATTTTTCCTGAATTGAAGAATTTCACTTATGCTAAGTGCCAAATGATGTCCTTTCCATGATTCATGCAAAAATGGGCACCATACTCAATAGTGTACTTAAAATCTGACACTATGCACAACATTCTCCATATAGGACAGTGGGAAAGGTTTGTACCATGGGGGCTTCACTCCCCCACCCCCATTGAGGTCAATGGTGGTCTTCAAGATCGGGCCTATCGGCCCGATCCCTATGCTTCTATAACATCTCGAACATGGGTCCCGTAGCGTCACACGGTGCTTAAGGCTACAAGTAACTTCAAGCTAACCCTTTGAGCCACATACACATCATTCATCAATTATCAGCAGGATTACAATAAATGGAGCTCAAAATATTCTCCGTGATATCATAATTCAAAACAAAAGAGATGCGAAAAGGTAACAAAATATGACATATCACGACAACTCTAAACATCTATTCTAGTATGAAAAGCCTCTAAAGTCAACAACATCAGAGAGCCATTGGGACAAGCACCAATTGACTCATACTCAGTATTAAAAGTAATCCACTCAACGAAACAAAAATTTGAATATCACATCCTTAGATCATGAGGACTCACTACGACAGAAGATGTAGACAGTGTGCCCGAAAAATCACTATCGAGCCTGGGACTGAGCACCTGAACCTACATTTTGAGAAAATGTAGCCCACATACAAAGATGTAGGTTAGTACCATGGAAATGTATTCAGCATATGGGGGTGTATGTAATTTATAGATCAATATCATAAGCATTTATAAAAGATATGCATGATATAATGAAAGACTCACATCGCTCGAATAAAATCACCATAATCATAAGACAGTGAAATATATATAATAAAACAAATGAGTCATCATATAAATTCTACCTTTCAAGAATGATAGCTTTCACAACTCAACTTTCAAATCATTTCACGTTTCATCACAAACATAAGGATACACACACACACTGGGAGATTTTATAACCGACATAAACCATATGAGCCACATAGAGTCAAAATTCCAACCCACGTTGGGGAGAGCCATCCCATCCTTGCCCTCGGAGTAGAACTATAAGTATCAAATCCAAAACTAGTGATCACTACATATAATCAGCCTCAATTTTGGCACCTACGGGGGTATGTAGTTTTAGGGAAGTAACAATTACAGCTATATATCCCACTCAGTGCTAAAGACTACTCTCGGACATAGCTCAAATCTTTTCAAAAGAAAATCCACAACAACACAATTCAACAATTCATAACGGGAGCCATCATTATACCCCTTTTAGGATAATCAATCATAATGTGGATTTCTTTTCTTATTCGAGTTCAAAAATAACTCTTTCAAGACCAAAAAGTTCAAATCATTCTCATCTCAAAAATGTATCACACATTACTTCATAAAAATAATAATCTCAATCTAGATTCAAAACCCATAATTCAATCTTTGAGAAAAACATTTCAAGATTCATACTTTATTTAGCAAACATGATATAATTCATATAAAATCTGGAAATTTGGCTTTTAAACATGATATTCACATCAAATTCATGGAATTCATCCTCAAAACATTTAAAGTATTATAACTTCTTGAACAAGGATATAGAATGTAACTTATCATCTCAAATTCACAATAAGACATGTAAAAATCATATATCTTTGAAAATAATACAATTTGGGCACAAGAACGGAAGAGTGTTCTTGTTGAAAGTCCCCATATACCTCAAGATTAGAGACATTGGATGAACTCCCTACTCTGAAACTCTATTCATGAAGTTTTTAGATGCTTCTCGTAGCCCTCGGAACAAGGATTCCAAATATACAAAAATCTCCAAAAAGCGATGGATGAATCACGAACTACCTTGACTTTTCTATAGAAAACCCTAACTTTATTCTTGGTGATTTTGGAGGAAAGTGTTGATATTTTGGAGTTGAAAAGGTTAAATCCCGTGTTATGGAATATAAGGGCATTTAACATTACACTTAACCTATAACTGAACCGGATAGGATAAGCAAAATTTGGCCAGATGCGATAAAGCCGGCGTCACCTGGCCTAATGCAGTGCAATCCATCAGGCGGCGCCTGGTGGATCCCCCATGATAAGCCAGGTGGCTCGGGCAATATCGCCCCTTTGCAAAAGTGCTAAGGCTCGCGATTAGGTGGGCAGCACCTGCTAATTGACCGCTGACACTGTTTTGCACACCTAAACATGGTCTTAGGCTCATCTAAAAATTTCGAAACTCACCCTGAACATCCTACAACCTTGCCCCATCGTAACACAACAAAAATCCCAAAAAACAAAGGTCGGGAAGGTCACAAAATAATTCATCAAAGATTCAAGGTTCAAAATAAAACTAAGTGTGGAATAAAGCATAAACACTTAGCCAAATTTCATGATGTTCAGCTCACTTAACTTATTTCACAGGCTTTAACGACGCGGAAAATTTTTTGGGTCTTACATTATCTCCCCCTTAGGACCATTCGTCCCCGAATGATGCTAGACATGCCAAGAGTAGATAAAAAACAGAGCATACAACTGAAACCACTCATTAAACTCATCTCCATATCATTTCAAACTCCGAATACAACATAAAATACATAAATTTTTTGTGTAACAACTGAACAAATAAGAAATAACAGCTTAATTATTGCAATTTTATCAAAAAGCGCATGGTTTTGAAAAGAACAACACCTTCAGTTTGATCGGGAGCTTGCAGAAAATAGGTGCGGGTACTTGGATTGCATATCCACCTCAGCTTCCCAAGTTGCACCCTCAATGGACTGGTCTCGTCACAATACTTTGACTAAGGGAACTTCTTTGTTCCTTAGTCTTATGACACGAAAATCAAGGATCTCAACAAGAATCTTATCAAAAGAAAGATTTTCTTGGATTTCAACACTCACAGAAGAATCCACTACCGCGACATCACTAATATGCTTTCTAAGCATGGAAACATGGAACACTGGATGCACAAAAGATAGCTCAGAGGGTAACTTAACCTCATAAGCCACCTTACCAACACGACTAAGAATTTTGTAAGGGCCAACATAATGGGGACTAAGCTTTCCCTTCTTTTCGAACCTCTTCACCCCTTTCGTGGGTAAAATTTTCAAATACACCGTCACCAACTTCAAACTCAAGGTCTCTTCTTCTAGCATCCGCTTATGATTTTTGATGACTCTGAGCTATTTTTAACCTTTTTCTAATCAATTTAACCTTTTTCATAGCCTTAAATACCTAATTAGGACCACTCATAGCCGCTTTACCCACCTCAAACCAGCCTATGGGTGACCTACACTTTCTCCCATACAAAGCCTCCAATGGAGCCATAACAATACTAGAGTGAAAACTATTATTGTAAGCAAACTCTATCAATGGTAAGTGTTCATCCCATCTCCCTTTAAAGCTAAGGGCACACACTCTCAACATATCTTCTAAGGTCTGGATGGTCGTATCATCTTGACCATCTGTCTGTGGATAGAAAGCAGAACTCAGAAGCACATGGGTACCAAGACCCTTCTAAAAAGCTTTCCAAAACTGCGAAGTGAACTGAGTACCCCTATTCGAAATGACAGACAAGGGAACTCCATGCAATCTGACTAACTCTCGTATGTACGATCTAGCATAGTCCTAAGCAGTATAAGAAGTATGCACAAGAAAGAAATGTGCAGACTTAGTCAATCTATCAACCACAACCCAAATGGAATCATAATGGCATCGGGACGAAGGTAAGCCAGTCACAAAATCCATGTTTATCTCTTCCCATTTCGAGGTGGGAATACTAAACTACTGCATCATACCACCCGGTCTTTGGTGTTCAACCTTAAACTATTAGCATATTGTACACCTAGCCACATGTTCCGCTATATCTTTCTTTATCACTTCACTAATAGATTTCCCGTAAGTCGCAGTACATCTTTATGGTACCAGGATGAATTGAATATCATGCCCCGTGTGCTTCAGCCATAATTATCTGTCTCAGGTCATCAACATTCAGAACACAAAACCTACCCTGCAGCCTCAACACACTATGTCCTTGTTGGGAGAAAACCCCTACCTCCCCTTCAATCTGACCAAACTAGCATCTAAGTCTTTCTTCTCCTTCACTTCTGAAACTAAGGAGGATTCAAAACTACTCTGAACCCCTATACTACCTTCAGCAGAGTCAAACAACTTAACCCCCAATCTAGACAAATGATGAATGTTACGAGCTAACTCTTTCTTACCTTCTTCAACATAAAAAATGCAACCTATAGATACCCTACTAAGGGCATCTGCCACTACATTAGACTTGCCCAGATGGTATAATACACTCATGTCATAATCTTTTAACAACTCTAGCTACCTTCTCTGCCTAAGATTCAACTCTTTCTGTGTAAATACATACTACAGACTCTTATGGTCAGTGAAAACATCAACATGAACACCATACAAGTAGTGTCTCTAGATTTTCAAAGAAAACACAGCAATAGCTAACTCTAGAACATAGGTGGGGTAATTTTTCTCATGGGGTTTCAATTGTCTAGAAGCATAAGCTATCACCTTACCCTTCTACATCAATACACAACCCAAACAAACTCTAGACGCATCACAGTACACAAAAAAACCATCAACACCATCAGGCAGAGTCAAAACAGGGGCTGAGGTAAGTCCAACCTTCAACTCCTAAAAACTCTTCTCATAAGAATAAGACCCCAAGAACTTAACTTTCTTTTGGGTCAACCTAGTCATAGGAGATGCTATAGAGGAGAAGGTTTCAACAAAACAGTAGTAATAGCCAGCTAGACCCAAGAAACTTTAGATATCAGTCAGAGAAATAGGTCTAGGCCAATTTCGAACAGCTTCGGTCTTTTGGGGATCAACTCTAATACCTTTAGAAGAAATGATGTGACCTAGAAAAGCAACTGACCATAACCAAAACTTACACTTGCTGAATTTGGCAAACAATTGGTTGTTTCTAAGGGTTTGCAAGATAATTCAGAGGTGGTCTGAATGTTCATCCTCACTACGGGAATACACCAGGATATCATCTATAAACACTATGACAAACATATCAAGATATTGTCTGAACACTTGATTCATGAGGTCCATGAAAGCTGTTGGGGCATTAGTTAACCCGAAGGACATAACACGAAACTCAAAATGACCATAGCGAGTTTTGAATGTGGTTTTTAGGATGTCACACTCCCTAACTTTTAGTTGATGATAGCCGGAATGAAGGTCTACCTTTGAGAAATAACTTGCACCTTGTAATTAGTCAAACAAATCATCCATTCTCAGAAGGGGATACTTATTTTTGCCCGTGACTTTATTCAGCTGACGATAGTTAATACACATATGCAAGGAACCATCTTTCTTTCTCACAAACAACATGGGAGCACTCCAAGAAGAAATACTAGGCCTTATGAAACCCTTATCTAATAGATCTTTGAGTTGTTCTTTCAACACCTTAAGTTCTACAGGTGCCATACAGTAAGGAGGAATAGAAATAGGCTGTGTCAGAAAGAAGATCAATTCCAAATTCTATCTCTCTATTAGGAGGTACCCCTTGGAGATCTTCCGGAAAGACATTAGGAAACTCATTAACAATGCTGAAAGACTCGAGAGTTAGAGTCTCAGACTTAGTGTCCTTGACTCTAACCAAATGATAAATATACCCTTTGGAAATAAGCTTTCTAGCTTTGAGATATGAGAAAAAATGACTCTTTGGAGATACAGAACTCCCAGACCACTCAAACACAGATTCACTAGGAAACTGAAACTTGACCACTCGGGTACGATAATCTATAGAGGCATAACAGGAATGAAGCCAGTCCATACCCAGGATAACATCAAAGTCTACCATGTCTAACTTAATCAGATCAACCAACATGACTCTATGATGAACTGCAACAGGGCACATTTTATACACTTTTTGGGCAACAATCGAATCATCCACTAGGGTAGAAAATAATATAGGCTCCGGAATACCTTTAGGACTCATTTCAAAATTCATAGCAATCAGAGGTGTAACATATAAAAAATGGATCCAGGATCCAACAATGCATATATATCAAACTAAAATATACGAAGCATACCGGTAACAATATCAGGAGAATCTTCTTTATTCATGGCGAGATGGCAAAGCATAGAACCTATTCTGGTACTGACCGCCAGCAGTGCTAGAAGAGGCACCCTGAGCTAGGGCTGGGCAAGTCACTGGAACTAGAGCACTAGCAGTCTGAGTCTAAGGCTGAGGGCGATTATCATGACTCTATTGCCTGGCATATGGACAATTCCTAATTTTATGACCCATGTCACCACACGTGAAACAACCCTTCTTCTCACCCCAACACTCACCCTGATGGGTCCTACCACACTTAGGACACGGAGAATAATTTGGCTTACTACCAACACTGTATTAGGACCTGGATACATATGACCTGCTACCTTGCTCCTGCCTACCCATAGGCACTGGAGCACTAGCAAATGACGGTGCTGGTATAGATGAACGGACATGAAATTGAGGGCGACTCCCTCCCGTGGTCTAGTCTAACCCTGTCCGTGCTGCTTTGACCTAGGTCTCTTATTCTCTCTCATTCTATCTCTCTCCTTAATCTTATCTGCTTCAATCTGTTGGGCATGAGTCATTATTCTGGAAAGATTCATATCACTATTTAGTATAGCAAACATACACTCCTTAACTACATAGCTAGATATTCCTATCACAAACTTACTAATACTGGCTCGATTATCAGAAAATAAGTCAGGGGCATATTTGGCCAACTAATGAAACTTTAGACAGTACTCTCTAACAGTCATAGAGCCCTATCACAAGTTTATGAACTCTTCTACCTTCGCTTCTATCATCTCCAAAGGGAAAATCTTATCCAAGAATGCATCCTGGAACTCTGGCCAAGTCATAGGGGCGGGACCCTTACCTTTACCGTTCCTCCGAGTAACCACCCAATCATAAAAAAGGTCTTTCAATCGATATGCTGCCAACTCCACACTATGCTCCTCAGATACATGCATCACCTGAGTAATCTTTTGTACCTTCTCTAAAAACAACTGTAGATCCTCATCTAACTTGGACCCATGAAATTTTGGTAGATTAATCCCCATAAAGTCACGAATCCTGACAGCAACTGAATTACCTCCCTACTGCTGTGGAGCTATGGTCGGATTAGCTTGAACATTCATAGTAACATCTTAGGCCAATGCCTGAAAGGGTACCCAAAATTTAGTGTGGGACATATTTTCATTCAATGGGTCAGCAGGTTGAGGTTGCTGACCATCGTTATTTCTTCTAGCGCAATGTGGTGGCATATTTCTAAAAGAGAAGAGCACAAATTAATAGCAGAGAGAGAGATAGAGACACTTTAAGCACGATAGACTTCTGAAAGAAAGAATCACACTTTTTCCTAAAAAGTCGCCTAGCCTTTTGCTCATAGATATGGTGTGCTACACACCGATGATCAAGACTCCACTTAACACGACTTGTCAGACTCCCTAGGACTCCTTAAACCTTAGGCTTTGATACCAAGTTTGTAACGCCCCTAAAATGGGTCCCAAAGTGTCATACGGTGCTTAAGGTTACACATAACCTCCAGCTACCCCTTTGAGCCACATACACATCATTCATTAATTATCAATAGAATTATAATAAATGGACCTCAAAATATTCTCCATGATATCATAATTCAAATCAAAAGATATGCGGAAAGGTAACAAAATATGACATATCGCGATAACTCCAAACATCTATTCTAGTCTGACAAGCCTCTAAAGTCAACAACATCAGAGAGCCATTGGGACAGGCCCCAACTGACTCATACTCAGTATCAAAAGTAATCCACTCAACGAAACAAAAATTTAAATATCACATCCTCAGATCACGAGGACTCACCACGACAGAGGATGTAGAACAACATTCCCAAAAAATCACTGTTGAGCCTGGGACTGAGCACCTGAACCTACATTCCGAGATAATGTATCCCACATATGAAGATGTGGGTCAGTTCCATGAAAATGTAACGAGCATATGAGGGTGTATGCAATTTAAAGATCAATATCATAAGCATTTATAAAAGGCATGCCTGATATAATGAAAGACTCACATAGATCGAATAAAATCACCATAATCACAAGAGAGTGTAACATATATAATAAAACATGTGACTCATCATATAAATTCTACCTTTCAAGAGTTATAGCTTTCAAAACTCAACTTTCAAATCATTTCACTTTTCATCACAAACATTAGGATACACACACACACAAGGGGATCTTATAACCGACATAAACTATGTGAGCCACATGGAGTCCAATATCCAACCCATGTAGGGGAGAGCCATCCCATCCTTGCCATTGGATTAGGACTATAAGTATCAAATCCAAAACTAGTGATCACTATATATAATCAACCTCAATTCCGGCACCTATGGGGGAACGTAGTTCTAGGGAAGTACTAATTACAGCTATACCTCCCACTCAGTGCTAAAGACTACTTCCACACTTAGCTCAGCTCTTTTCAAAAGAAAATCCACAACAACACAATTCAACAATTCATAATGGGAGCCATCATGCTACCCCCTTTATCATAATCAATCAAAATATAGGTTTCTTTTCTCATTCAAGTTGAAAAATAACTCTTTGAAGACCAAAAAGGTCAAATCATTCTCATCTCGAAAATGTATCACACATTACTTCATAAAAATAATAATCTCAATCTGGGTTCAAAACCCATAATTCAATATTTGAGCAAAACGCTTCAAGATTCATACTTTATTTAGCAAACATGATATAAATCTTATAAAATCTGGAAATTTGGCTTTTAAGCATGATATTCACATCAAATTCATGGAATTCACCCAAAAACATTTGAAGTATTATAACTTCTTGAACGAGGATATAGAATGTAAGTTATCATCTCAAATTCACAATAAGACATGTGGAAATTATATATCTTTGAAAATAATATAATTGGGCATAAGAACGGAAGAGTGTTCTTGTTGAAAGACCCCACATGCCCCCAAGATTTGAGACGTTGGATGAACTCCCTACTCAGAATCTCTATTCACGGAGTTGTAAGGTGCTTCTCATAGCCCTCAAAACAAGGATTCCGAATATATAAAAATCTCCAAAGAGTAATGGATGAATCACGAACTACCTTGACTTCTCTATAGAAAACGCTAACTTTGTTCATGGTGATTTTGGAGGAAAGTGTTGATATTTTGGAGTTGAAAGGGTTAAATCCCGTGTTATGGAATATAAGGGCATTTAACATTACACTTAACCCATATATCAACTGGATAGGATACGTAAAATTTGGCCAGGCGTGATACCGCTGGCGTTACCTGGCTTAATGCAGTGCAATCCATCAGGCGGTGCCTGGTGGATCTCCCGCGATAAGCCAGGCAGCAAGGGCAATATCGCCCCTTTGCAAAAGTGTTAAGGCTCGTGATTACGTGGGCGGTGCCTGGTAATCGCCCGCTGACATATTTTTGCTCACCCAAATATGGTCTTAGGCTCGTCTAAAATTTTCAAAAATCATTTTGAACATCCTACGACCTTGCCCCATCATGACGCAACAAAAATCTCAGAAAATGAAGGTCGGTAAGGTCACAAAATAATTCATTAAAGATTGAAGGTTCCAAATAAAACTATGTGTGGAACAAAGCATAAACACTTAGCCAAATTTCTTGATGTTTAGGTCACTTAACTCATTTTGAAGGCTTTAACGATGCAAAAAATTTTTGGGGTGTCACAGCTATCACCACTGACCTCATTGAAAGTCACAAAATAAAGTCACACTGCAAAATTTTTGGGGTTGGATTAGCATAGATCGGGGCATGACTCTAACGTGAATCATACTTAAGCCTTCACATTTGACCACTTTAACTCACAGGTAATGTTCCCATCTCTCATAAACTTACCACCGTTGACATGGCTAAATTCCAAAACAAATTTGGTACCAATCACCTCCTTAGTATTGCATGCACCTACACTTGATCAAAAACAACAAAAATGATTAGAAGGATTGGTTGCCTCCCACCAAGTGCCATAGTTTCGGTCGTGGCTCAACTCTTATTTTTGTATTTTTGTTTAACATGATTAAATGAAAATAAAATCATGGGTTGACTCCCATGCAGCGCCTGATTTATTATCGTGGCATGACTCACTTATCTCGATTACTCAGACTTAATCGAGATATATATTCGCAACACTTTTTCTCGAATCTTTTGGACTGATATATAGTTTGACATGTTTCCCATTGACTTTGAAGACGCTTCCATCTTTATTTTCAAGTTTGAATACTGCAGAGAGTATACTCAAATTACTTTAAATAGGCCTGACCACTTAAACTTAAGTTTACCTGGGAACAATTAGAGTCTGGAGTTGAACAGAAGCACAAAGTCGCCTGTCTGAAAGTCTCACTTTTGAATCCTCTGATCATGATACTTCTTCATCTTCTACTTGTATAAGTCTTCCCTTTCATAAGCCCTAAGATGGAATTCATCCATCTCATTCAACTGCCCTAGCCTTAGCTCCGCGGCCTCCTTCTAATTTAGGTTCAACATTTTTAGAGCCCATAAATCCTTGTGCTCCAACTCGTTTTGTATATGACATGCTTTCCCATAGACTAGCTGGTATGGTGACATGCCAATTGGTGTCTTGAAAGAATTTCGATATGACCACAGTGCATCCTCTAGCCTTCAAGACCAATCGTGCCTGCTACAATTTACTGTCTTAGTCAAGATGGCCTTGAACTCTCGATTCGAGACCTCCACTTGCCCACTAGTTTGTGGGTGATATAGAGTTGCTACTTTATGCTATTTTACTCCATATTTTTCCAAAGCTTCTCAAAACACTTTGTTACAAAAATGAGATCCCCCATTGGTTATAATAGTATGTGGTACTCCAAAGGGAGAGAAGATATTTTTATTGAGAAATGCAACCACTCTCTTTCCTTCATTATCAGACAAGATGATAGCTTTGACCCATTTTGACACATAATCAATAGCCACTGGAATGTACTTCATTCCATATGAGCTTACAAAAGGGCCCATGAAATCGATGCCCCAAACGTCAAACAATTCCACTTCAAGCATCTTAGCCAAGGCCATCTCATACCTCTTGGAGATCGACCTTTGCCTGTGACATTGGTCACATTTCAGTAAAAAATCACGAGCATCCTTGAATAACAATGGCCAGTAATAGGCACTTTACAATACCTTTCTCGCAGTTTGATCACCTGCATGGTGACCTCCGACTGGAGAAGCATGACATGCTTCCCATATGCTTAATATATCCACCTCTGGAACACATCTCCTTATTATATTATCAGCACATTGCCTAAAGAGATATGGCTCATCCCAGTAGTAGTATGTCAGATCGTGGAGAAATTTCTTTTCTCTGATAAAAAGAAAGATTTTTAGGAATCACCTCACTCACCATATAATTCGCAAAATCAGCATAGCAAGGTAACTTTTCTAGAGTAGCAGCTAAGATCTCCTCATCAAAAAATGCATCTTTGATCTGCATCTCATCTTTCACTGCTCGCCCACCTTCCGTACTAGACAGATGATCCGCTGCCTTGTTTTCACAACCCTTTCTATCTTTGACCTCAAAATCAAATTCTTGGAGTAGTAATACCCATCTAGTCAGCCTTAGTTTCATATATTATAAGCCATCAAATATCTCAAGGCTGCATGATCAGTATGGACCACTACCTTGGTTCCCAGGAGATAAGCTCTGAATTTCTCAAAAGCGTACACTACAGTAAGGAGTTCTTGTTCGGTGACAATATAATTTGTTTGATCTCCATTCACGGCTTTTCTAGTATAATAAATTGGGTTGAACAATTTGTCCCTCTTTTTCCCCAAAGCAGCTCCAAGGGCAACACCTCTTGCATTACACATGATCTCAAAAGGCTTGGACCAATCCGGTGCTACCATGATAGGGGCCTCAACCAGCTTCCCTTTGAGGTATTCAAATGCCTTCAAGCAATATTCATTGAAGGAAAACTTTGCCTCCTTCTCCAAAAGTTTGTAGAGTTGGTTTGCAATCTTGGAGAAGTCTTTAATGAACCTCCAATAAAAACAGCATGGCTGAGAAAACTACGAACCCCCTTTATGGAAATTGGAGGTGTTAGTCTCTCAATAACTTCAATCTTAGCTTGACCAACTTCAATTCCTTTTTCAACACTTTTATGCTCGAGAATAATGCCCTCCTTAACCATAAAGTGGAACTTCTCCTAATTTAGGACAAGATTGAATTCTACACATTGTTGCAAAGCCCTACTCAAATTTGCTAAACATGACTCAAATGAATCACCTACAACCGAGAAGTCATCCATAAATAACTCCAGGGTGTCTTTAACAATGTTTGAGAAGATAGACATCACGCACCATTGGAAAGTAGCAGGTACATTACATAACCCAAATGGCATCCGCTTAAATGCAAAAGCACCACACGGGCATGTAAAAATGGTCTTCTCCTGATCGTCGGGCGCAATACAAATCTTGTTATATCCAGAATAGCCATCCAAAAAATAGTACCATCCCTTTTCTTCTAATCGATCAAGCATTTGATCCATGAATGGCATTAGAAAATGGTACTTTAACATCCATGAGTTGAGTTTCCGGTAATCCATACACACCCTCCACCCAGTAACAGGCCTAAGCAAAGTCAATTTGTTCTTGTTGTTGGCTACCACTATCATGCCCTCTTTATTAGGCATACATTGCATCGGACTCACCCACTTACTGTCTGATATAGGATATACCTCCCCTGCATTTAACCACTTGATGATTTCCTTATTTACCACCTCTTGCAAAGGTAGGTTCAGGCGATGCTGATGCTTAATAGTAGGTACACATTCCTTCTCTAGCTGAATTTTGTGCATGCATATGCTAGGAGGAATACAAATAATATCTGCAATAGTCCAAATAATAGCTCTCTTATAACCCTTAAGAATAGAGATAAGAGCTTTCACCTATTGTTCACCCAAATCAGTGGCAATAGTAACCAGTAGTGTATTTCCACTGCCTAAGAATACATACCTCAAATAACTGGGTAAATCTTTCAATTCTAACACCGATAGGTCTTTAATGGATGGCTTTGCCGGTGGTGATGGTGTATTCTTGAGGTCAAGATCAAGCTTCTTTGGGGCATAAGAGTACGACCCCATTCCTTCAAAATCACTGACAGTTTCTTCGTACTCCTCAATATCCTCATGATCTAAATTCATAAGCACAACAACTAATGGCTCAACAGTAAGCTGCTCTTCTATAGATACTTCCCGCTCGTCCTCATAATATATATCAACTATGGATAACACACTCATTTCCTTATGCTGCTTCATGGATTTGCATACATCAAAATGTACCACTTTATCATTCATCCAAAATAAGAGCTCATTAGCTTACAAATCAATTAGTACACTTTCGGTTGCAAGGAAAGGTCAATCAAAGATTATGGGCACCTCAAAGCCCACCTCACAATCCAAAATGACAAAATCCGCAGAAAAGATAAAGGTAGTCACCTTCACCAATACATCATACAGAATACCAACAGATTATTTTACTGACCTATCCGCCATCACAACCTGCATATTGGTTGGTAGGATCTCTCAAACCTAGCTTTTTATAAAGGGCTAGTGGCATCAGATTAATGGTATCACCCAAATCACATAAAGCCTTAGTGAAATCCAAAGACCCAACCGTACCAGGAATAGTGAAAGCTCCTGGATCTGCCTTCTTCTGTACTAAGGACCTTGTAGTAATCACACTGTAATGATGGAAATTATCCACCGGTTCATAGTTTGCTGCTTTTTTCTTTGTCAAAAGGTCTTTCATTAATTTGGCATACCCTAGAATTTGCTCCAGTGCCTCTACCAAAGGCATATTTATAGTCAGCTGCTTTAGCATGGCCATGAATTTATCAAACTTTATGTCATCAACCTTTTTTTCCAATCTCTAAGGAAAGGGGGTGGTGGTTTTGGGAGAGTTTTCTCTACCACTTCATTTTCCTTATTTTTTTCTTCTTCAAACTCATCAGACTGCTGACAGTTGGGTGTAGCATCATGAATAGTCTCATTAGGGTTTTCAGCTTCTATGGGATGATCACAATATGTTTCATCAACACTCTCTGCTACACTATTATCCATAGTCTTACCCACAGATGAGTTTGCCAACACCTTACCACTCCTGGTGGTAATTGCCATACATGACCTATCCTTTCTTGGATTTTGCACTTTGTCACTTGGTAGAGTGCCATCCTTCCTTAATTAAATACCACAGAAAGTTGACTCATTTGTTGCTCCAACTGTTTTATTAAAGTTGAATTTGAATCAACCAATTGATTCATCGAACAAAAATCATTTGTTACCTTAGCTACTCCCATTTTGGTTTTCTCTACTCCATTCAATAGTTTAGCCATAATGTCCTCCATGGACATCTTCCCAGAGATAGATGTAGCAGCCTCACAGTTCCCAGAAGGAATATATAAACCACTCCTTTCATTATTATTCTTCCAATTTACTTTGTCTGGGTCCTTTTATCCAGAATTTTTATAGTAGTTCTGACCTTGGTTTCCTTGGCCACTACCTCAAAAACCCCCCTGATTGTTCAAATAATTTGCTTCCTACTTAGAATAAGAGTTAGCTCTTCTTTGTGATGCAACAACTTTAACCTTCTCTGTCTTTCCCGATAATAGATGCTTGGTAAAAAGGTCCTTTTATGTCTTCATGTGAGCCATATCTTGGTCACGTTCCTCTTCCCTTCGCCTTTGCTCTGTAGTCATGCCAATAGATACAGTAGAGCTCTCTACCTCAGAATCCCTGGTATGCTAAGCTTTACTCTGTTTTGTTATGTGATCTAACATCTCAGTCTCTTCAGTAAAAGTGAGGTCCATGAATGATCCACCTGTAGCATTATCTACCATTAGCTTAGTCACTAAATTCAAAGCCCTATATAGTGTCTCCTTCAGGTGGATGTTGGTCAACTGGTGATTCGGGAACTGTGTAACCTTTTTTTTGAACCTCTCCAAAGTTTCAAGGAGGGCTTCAGTTAGAAGCTATCTAAATTTATTGATTTCATCTCTTAACTGTGCCCTCTTGGATGGCGGAAAGAACCTTTTTAAGAAAGCAACTTTCAATTGCCTCCAATTTGTAATGGAATCAGGGGTTAACCCATTCAACCATAAGGTAGCCTCTCCAGTTAGAGACAATGGGAATAGTCGTAGCCGAAGAGAATTTTGTCCAACACCCGGATTGTAAAATGATTTGCATGTCAAAATAAAGTTAATCAAATGCATATTTGGGTCATCACCCATAAGTCCACCGAACAGTCTCTTAATATGCAATAACTGGATCATGGTACTTGTGATATTAAACTTGGCTTCGGATGCTAAGGGCGGAGGAATAATAAACCCTATGGCACCAGCTTTATCCAGATCATAATTATCATCGTCAAGAGCAAACTAAATAGCTCAGCATTTGGGTCTCATCCTAGCTTAATGATCTCTGTTGACATTCCTGTTCAGTGGTGCAGCTACATCATTTACACGCCTTGGATTTAATAACTCATTATCACCCAGGTCCTCATTATTAGGATTTGGTACCCGACCTGGGTTATCGGTATTTTGCTGATTTACTTTCGTAGCTACCAATGCAGCTAATCTAGCCTGATCCTGTTGGGCAGGGGCTCGTTGCGCATCCATTCTTCCAATGAGATGTGGTTTAGGATTTATAGGTAATAATAGGTGACCCGATCTCTGTGTACTTGACATGCACAATAGTCAACCTGTTCAAAAGAAAAACAACAAACAAAAAGTAAAGTTTGAGAATCTTTGACCAAAGGGTTAATTTACTATCACAAACTTAGTTGACAACCATATTCAAGTTAGGGTTATTTCCACCTTGTATTTTTTCAATATTTTCTAACTATGGGTATTTAGAACTCATACATGCATGAACTAATAGAGAAACACATTTAAATCCATAATTTGAGTGTTTTTAAACCAACAAGGATTAATTCACTCTAGTTCTCTCGAACCAAAAGTGTTATCTATGCTTATGCGAGATCTCCAAGTTGTTAATCCGATTAAGGTATTAATGTATAAAATAGGTGTTGGAAACGCTATTCTCTTGTCACTACTCTCTTTTCCAAACACTAACTTTCTATCGAACAAGTTATGTTTTGTGGGCACATTCCCTATGTTCGCAACCACGAGAATTCAATCATAACAAAGAGTGTATGATACAAGTGCATCAACACATAATGAATACAAAAACCCATAGAAATAGATAGTATACTACAGGGTTTCCATAGCCCTAACAAATAAGGTACTCATGAACAAAACAGAAATCATCATATAAATACTCATCATACCCCCATCTAGAAGATGATCTTCGTGTCCACAAAATAAAGGAAACCAGAGGAGAAAAACGTTTCTCTCACTCACCCTAAGCTAAGCCGCCTCCTTTATTGATTCTTTTCTTTCCCCAAAAATAATATAGAAAAATGAATAATTAAAAATTTAGCAACAAGTCTTTTAATAGTCTTCTCTCTCATAATTTCCTTCTAAGTCCTTAAACTTTTATTAAATGGTAAATTGAACCAAAACAAAATTCCCATGCATCATATTTGATCTAGAAGCTACTTTTCCTCTTGTGTGATTTGTCCTCCACAATCTGTAGTTCCAAAATGTCTCTATCTACCTCATTAGCATCTAAAAATCATGCTAATCACATATGTTAGGTCACTTAGATCAAAGTGGAGTATAAACATAAGAATTAGGCATAGTTTTCTTAAAACTTTGCTAAAATATGGGTAAGTTATGGTGCTTATACATATAAATATGCCCAAGATCAGTTGGTGAGATGGATTTTGATTACTGGAATGGATACGACTTAGGGGTATGAGTCGCATTGGTGGTTACAGATTGTTTGGTTCCTTAACTTAATCTTGGACTTGGTTACTTACGTTGGATCTGAGTAAGAGTGGCTCACCATGAGCCATAAGTTAGGGTATGAGTCATACCTAGAACTTGTATGGTGGGCAGTGTCCAAATCTTCCTTGGGTGTAAATCTGCCAGGGGTACGAATGAAGGATAAAGATCTTATGTTGATAATAAGAGTTGATTAGATGAGTCGTATGCTGGACAGTGTTGGATACAAGGTTTAAGGCCAGGATATGTGTGGAGGATACCAATCGTATCGAAGGGTACAACTTGTGTAGGTCACTCGTATCCCTGTGATGGGATTTTGGTGCAACTTAAGTGGGGGTATTCTGTACATTTCCCTTTGTGTCCTAGTAAGGTCCCACAACTTATAATCTACTTAGAAGGTTATTTACCATATTATTATATTCATTAACGCCTAGAAACGTTTCTAAAACACTCCATAATTCTCTCAAGATCTCTGGTCAAAGAAAGCTAGGGTTTCAACTAAAAGATCAATTTGGGGCTTGTCTTGTTGATTTATTTCCATCATAATCTTGGTTTAAGGAATATTGTATTCCCTCATTATTAATTTTATCTAAAGGCATAGTTTTATGAATGTTTTCATGATTACATTGATTGTATGATTTTGGTTTTCAAATATGATTGGGGGCTTTGATATTAAATGGTTAGTTTTGGTTTTCCATGGTTTTAATTATGCTTTTATATGCATTAATAGTGGTTTTGCATAATTGGATTGAATAGGAATGGTTTAATGGGAATTGGAATTGGTTTTGGTCATATTATTCCCCTAATGTGTTGACAAAATACTTTTAAAGATATGTTCATTGCATAGACTACTTTAATTGAACTCTTGCACGTTTGAAAAGTTTGTAAAGGAATTATGCATAGTTTAAATAGATTGGAATGCAAAATGGCTAAATGGTTATGCGTGTGGGGAACATATAAATCCTTAAATTAGATTAATATGGCAAATGGAAGGGCACATGAAAGTCCCCTTAAATCTATAAATGGTTGGCTATAGATGATACTTGCAAGTAAGGGTTGGTATGACGATATCAATATCAATGGCCTTGGTTATAAATGGATAATGGCTTTGTTATGTGGAAATTGGTTTTAATTGGGCAATAATGGTGGGATGTGTAGCAAAGCCGTGGAAGGTGGAGGTTCTGGTGGGTCCAAAACTAGAAACTCATATTTGTTGATATGAGGTTTGTCTTGGAAACCGTGTACATAATGTCACATTATATTTGAGGGATGTATTAGTCATCCCAAGGGATTCTTCCCTGTTCGTGCGGTTACACTCACTGGAGCCCTTTCAACAGGTGGAGTGTAACAACCCGAATCTGGTACCCAAAGACGATACACGGTACTCATGACCCCGAAGTACCACAAGCTAACCCATGACTGATACATGTAGCTGAGCATAGTAATAATATAGTAAATGAGAAAAAATGAACTGAAAGGTTGTAGGGTTCAAAGCAAATACATAACTGAAAATATGGAATAATAATACAAAAAAAACTGAAATAACTATCTAAACATGTTGTATTCTGAAAGCCTCTAAACTGTCTGTAAGCTGTGGAGTTTATGGGACATGTCCCAACTAACTCTATCTATCGAAAACTAAGTTGAAATAATGAAATAAATAATTATATATCCTCGAATGATGTGGACTCACTGCTAAATCTGGCTGTTGAATGCTTGAGCTACTAAGGGTGCTCTGGATCTCGTGCTTCTGAACCTATAGTATAAAACACCATAGCGCGAATGCGTCAGTACGATTGAATGTACTGGTATGCAAGTAAGGTAGGCTGAATACATGGGGTTCATATGCATAAACTATTCTAACTGACTGAATAACATAAATGCGAGAATACATGCATCAATACGTAACTGAAGTTGTGATAGGACTGAATACTGAGTTCTGAATACTGAGTCTACTGACAAATAACTGAGTCTACTGATATTGACATCTGAGTCACTAATAAGTGAGAAACTGATGCTGTATTACTGAATACTAAGGGACTGATACTATGTTACTGATATATGAATAACTGTTTTGGATAGTTCTGATTATGAAAAACTAGTTTGGTTGACTGTATCTGACAGTCTTGAAGCTGAATACTAACAACATAAGTTCTGATAACTTATATAACTGGTAATATGATTGATCGTATCTGACAGTCCTGAATCTGATAGAATTAGCTGAGTTTCATACTTTATCTGAGTTGACTGTATCTGACAGTCCTAAAATTTAAAGAACTATTTGAGTTGTTTTAGTGAGACTGAGTGACTATATCTGATAGTCATGAAATATGTAACTGGAACTGTAGGAAGTAGTCATCTAACCAACATACCCCAAATAAGCCATTATGGCTGAGTTGGGGTCTAACACCAATTGGAACGGTGTTAATACCGCGCCACTGGTAAGGACAACATGTGAGTGACCCTCAACTATCACGTTACTCTAATGAGAATGGTGGGAACCCTTAACTAGCAGGTTAACGCACCTCATATACCCTCAACTAGTAGGTATGATGTCTCAACCTATGCTGGCCACATAGTTCTGAAACACAAGAATTGCTTCTAAGAATCACAACCTCTACTAGTAGGTGAATTCCCATCCCTAGGTTCACTCAGTCCTAATTCCTACTCCCATCTAAATAGACACTGAATTTGGATTATTGAACTGAACTAGACTGATCATGCTGATTCAACTTATCTGATAATGATGAGATAAACTGGACTGAGTTTATTGAATTTTGTAGATTGATGGAATATTTCTGAATCTGTTAACTGATCGATTTCATAAGGTTACTAAGAAAACTAAACTATTGAGAATACTGATATTGCTGAGAGCACTGAGAATTTTGGAAGAGACTGGAATTTTACTGAATTTACTGAGTTTTCCTGAATCATGAGATTGGCTAAATTCTACTTATCATGGATTGACTGAGATTATTGTGTAAACAGGACATGGCTCTAGGCACACAACTAAATTTTCAGGTATAAGTACCCCCAAGACTCGATAGAAGGAAACTGACAAGGCATGACATTCTTGAATACATGACCAACATCATCAATCAATAATACAATAAGTTGGGGATTTCATGAAGCACATGTTTATCATAACGTTGTACATGGATAGTGATGCATATTAATATAGCATAATTTCATGCTTCTAATCTTATAAATGTCTCATCAAGCAATTACAATGCATTGGTTTAGCATGCAAATCATCTTAATCAATTAGGTATTGCATAACTTAAGACACATGACATAATCTTAACACATGGAAACTAGATACTTGATCATTATTTATTCATTAGGGCATATTATTAAACACCTTGCATGCACACTTAAGGAATAGGTATGATCATCAATTTAATACCACATGATTCCATAATTTAACTCAATTTCATGAATTTCAACCCTATACTAACATAGTTTCATGAAAACATGATAAAGATGCAATCTTCGCAATCATACAACAATAAAAACATGAGCATAATCAATTCAATACAATAACGTCATGACATGTAGTTTAAAATAGGGTTCTTGAGCTTCATGGACAAAAGGAGTCCATGAATCAACATTGTACATACCTTAGATGGAAAATCATTGGAGATTCACAGTGGAATTTCTTGATCTTGGATCTTCAGTGGAAAACCTATCTTTTTCTTGATGAATTTTGTGAGAAATGATGTATATTTTTGTGTAAATGGCGCTAAATTACGTGTTTATGGGTATATATGCGGGTGGAAAATGATCAATTTGTCCTTGGAGACATGGAAGTAGAATCCAACAAAATTTAGACCAATGCTGCAGCCTGGGCGGTGCCTTGCTAGTCCCATGGGAGGACTACGGCGGCGCCCTACTTAAGGAGGGTAAGGACTAGGGCGGCACCTTTCAGAGGTATGGGAAAAGCTGGGCGGCACCCTGCAAGTGCCTTTAGCTACTGGTTCGGGCACCCAAGTATGCCCTAAACAGATTTCAAAATTTCTGAAACTCACCTGAGGTATACTATTACCTTGCCCCATCACAGCGAAACTTGAAAATTGTAAAATGGAGGCCGGTAAGGTTATCAAAGAAATACTCAAAGTTCGAAGGTATAAAATGAGACTAAGTGTTAACCACTTAGCTAAAATTTTCTAAGTGTTGGACCTTCTAAAGAGCTTTAAGGGGCATAATAAGCTGATTTTCGATGCAAAATTTTGTGGGGTCTTCCTAGGAGCTTAACCCACAAAGCCCGTGGGTGGTCTAATATGGTAAACCTACAGAACCCATGTTATGGTTTTAAAGGCATCCTAAACCGATCCCTTTTTCTAGCATGGTTATATATATATATATATGGTTGTGTGCATATAGATGGTTTTACCTGGATTTACAAATGGCATTATTTTATCCTTACCCTGAGATCATGTTAGCAGTCAGTTACTAACCCCATCTACTAGCGACTATATACCCAAGCTATGCAGGAACTGACCGTTTTACTCCTATATATTGACTGACTCAGGGATAACATTTGGACCGAATGATGAGCTTCTATCCTCTCAAAAGGCTCTATTTTATTTTATGTATATTTATAGATACTTTGATTTTATTTTGGAGATTGGTTTTGGCTATGGTTGGGGGCATATCCCAGCCGAATTTCATTACTCTTTTGGTTAGAGGATTTGTGGTACTTCTATTGTTCAGAATAGGTGGGATCGGTATCGATGTAGGGCTGACATTGGAATAAGTTGGGCGACTAGAATCATCAGACATAATGTCTCACTATTTAATCATATTTCATTTTGGGATTAATTATATTTTATTTCAAAACATCCTTGGTTATAGCCTGGTTTATGGCCCTTGTTTTGGTATGGTTGGATTATTGGTATGGGATGGTTGGACTCGGTTGGCTAGGTCACGGTTGTGATCTATTCCCAGAGTCTCTATGTGACCTGTTATACTATTTTATTACATGCTCAGAATTCAACCAACTCAGGGAAGGTGACAGGAGGTTGGGTTGGGTAACGGGTGGTCTCTGGCCTTGGATAGACTCGGGATGCCCTTTATGACAAGGCCCTAGGGCGGGTCATGCCAGACATGGACGATAGGTCTAAGGGGTCCTCATTAGTTGAGAGTGTCTCCCTTCAGAGAAAGTCCTTGTTAGTTGAGAGTGTCTTCCTTTCTAAGAGTGAATTCATGGCAAGTAAGGTTCTTTACCCTAGAAAGGTATTGAACACCCTCCTCAACATGGGTTAGATATTGGACTCCATGCTAGCTCACATGGTTTATGTTGGCAAGAATCCCTTACGAGAAATGTATTGAATTTTAAAATTAAGTGTAAGAACTAATCGAGGTGTTTGATTATGTATTTACTACTTATGCTTTAAGACATTTTATCCTTCAGTGTTCTTCATGGATATGATGAGTCTACCCATACTTAACATTTATGTTTTAAGTTTATAAGTTATGTTAGTTTAATTACTTATTGCATTCACCCCCATATAATAAGTACATTTCAGACTACTGACCATATATATGTTTGTGTGGATACATTGTTTTATTATGTAGGTTCTGGTGTTTGTCCTCAGTTGAATGATTAGCAACGATTCATCCGAGTGAGTGCATGATGGGTAAGGATGGTTGTTATGGATCCAAGACATAGACTTAGAGATTTCTCATTAGATGAAAGTAGTTAGGATACTCACCCTTAAACTTAGTTTGCTACCTCAACCGTCCATTTAGGCGGCCCAGCCTATCAGTAGGGTGCTTCCTCTAATAATGTTGATGGTTAGAGGCAGACCAAATTATAAACTTAATCCTCTCGTCAGGAATACGAGAGCTCCCAGACGTAACTACTAGGACAATTAGCATCTTTCATGTTCATATTTATATACTATTAGACCCAAGGTCAAATCTAACCTTTTTGACTCTGTTTGTTGCTATGAACTTTGGTATTAGTATTGAAACCCTTTCTGAGCCTTTTTCAGTTTCTACTCCTTTTGGAGAGTCAGTATTGCTAAATGAATCTATGGAAAGTATGCTATGAGAGTCCTCTATAAGGTGACTTTAGCAGATTTAATAGAACTAAAAATTATAGATTTTGATGCCATTCTTGGTATGTATTGGCTCAATTCATGATATGCCTTAGTTGATTATCGTACCCAAGTGGAAAAGTTTCAGTTTCCTAATCAGTCTATCCTCGAGAGGGAGGGCAATTCACTAAGTCCTAAAAGTCATTTCATCTCCTATCTTAATGCTAGAAAGTTAATCTCTAAGGGGTGTATCTATCACCTAGTTTAGGTTAAGGATACTAAGTCTAAGACCCCAACCTTCCAGTTAGTTCATGTAGTCAGTGAGTTTCTCAAAGTCTTTCCAGAGGGTACCTCCCGATCGAGAAAACAAATTCGAGATTGATCTTCTTCTAGATACCCAACCCATCTGTATTCCTCTTTATCGAATGGCTTCGACAGAACTTAAAAAGTTGAAAAAACAACTTAAGGACCTCTTAGATTAGGGGTTCATTAGACTGGTGTTTCTCCGTGAGGTGCTTCAGTCTTATTTGATACAAGTTCAAGCATACAACAAGAACAACAAGATATCAACAACAATAGTGAATCGAAAAGGCCCCACACGACTTCACTATAACAAGAAGTAAACAACAATATTACAATATAAATGGATAGATGGCACAAAATATCCTAGAATCTAAGAACCCTAACATGTAAGAAAGGACACTAAGACTAGAAGATATCAAAACCAAGTTCTTACTTAGATAAAGAGGAACTCAATGACCTCAAGACCATAAGTTTCTAGACAAGGACCAACACAAGTGTTACTACACTTTTTTGTCTAGTTTCGGGTTCACTCTCAAGAACAAGACAGAGAGATGTTTCAATATTACCAGACTTGTGATTTTGAATTATCAAGAATTAGCTAATTAAGGAAATAAACCTAATATTATCTATATATATTACACCAGAAAATGAAAGGGAAATAACCATCCTATCCTTGGTCAATGGGCAACTTTGGAGTGTAAGTTTATTACACTTCAAATCCCCTCTTAATACTTCAAAACATTTAATCCCTTAAATGGATTAATTACATATTCACACACAGCCATTTGCATGAACATGGCTTGGATTTATTATAGCTGCCAAGATTGGCTATGTGTGAATGGCCTTGAACTTGTTAGATAGATTGCTATAACTGTATCATCCTCTCAATATTGAGATGAATTTGACCTCAAATTTGTTGTTTGGTCATCCTCAACCGCATCCATTAGAGAAAGATCACACACATTAAAAGTGTTGTACACTTGATATTCCTGGGGAAGGTCAATCTTGTAGGCGTTCTCAATGATCCTTTCAAGTACTTGTAATAGACCATCACCCCATGGCATCAATTTGTTCTTCCTTTGAGATAGAAACCAATCCTTTCTAAGGTGCACCCATACCCAATCTCCTGATTCAAGAATGAGCTTTCTTCTATCTTTGTTGTCCCTCCTTGAAATCTCTTAGTTTTTCTTCCCAAGACATAGCCTCACTTTTTCATGTTACCTCTTCAAAGATTCAGACCGCTTGCTCCCATTTAAGCTTATCATAAGATCACTTGGCAAAGGAGTTAAATCTAAAAAGGTAAGGGGGTTTAGGCCATATACATACTTAAAGGGAGTCATTCCCATGCTTAAGTATATGACACAATTATAAGTAAACTCAATTGATGGTAGGTGTTCCTCCCAAGAAGTCATTTTTTCCTTAACCATGTATCATAGCATAAAATCCAAGGTCCTATTCACTACTTCCGGTTGGCCATCGGTTTGTAGGTGGCAAGAGGTCGATAACAATAACTTGGTACCAAACCTACCCCACATGGACTTCCTAAAGTGACTTAAGAACTTAGAGTCCCTATCACTCACAATGGTTCTCGGAACACCATGAAACTTGACTACATTCTCAATAAATGAATAGGCTAAACTTAGTGCATCCTCACATGTAAAGAATGGAATAAAGTGTACCATCATAGAAAACTGATCAACCACCACAAAGATACTATCCTAACCTCATCTAGTCCTTTTTAACCCTAACATAAAATCCATAGATATATTAAACCATGGACGTAAATGAGTGGGAAGTGGGGTGTATAACCCATGAGGTAGGTTCCGAGAGTTGGCTCCTTTACAATCTACACATTGGCTGCAAATCCTAGACATATCTTTATGCATTTAAGGACAATAGAATTGTTCCTCCAATATTCGGAGGGTCGCCTCGACCCCAAAGTGACCCATTAGACCTCCATTGTGTGCTCCTCTCACAAATACCTCTCTCTATGAACTAGCGGGTACACACAATTGTCTACATTTAAATAAGTAACCATCAAAATTAGCATAAAAGTTTGAGCCCCTATCCGAAAGCCACTTATCCTTACCCACTTCTTCATATTCCCTAAAGATATGAGAGAAGTGAGGGTTATTGGGATACAAGGACTAGAAGCTTTCAAACCCCATTAGCTTAGACGATAAAGTAGAAACAAGAACATGTTTACTAGACAAAGCATTTACTACCACATTATCCTTGCCCTTTTGGTATTGGATAGAATAAGGGATGGTTTCAAGAAACTCAATCCATTTGGCACGCCATTTGTTAAGTTTGTCTTATGCCCGAAGGTGCTTCAAGGATTCATGGTCCATTCGGATCACAAATTCCTTGGGCCATAAATTGTGTTTCCAATTTCTCAATGCTCTAATAAAGGCATACAACTCTAAATAGTATGTAGAGTAATTTAGAGTAGCTCCTTTGAGATTTTTACTAAAGTAAGTAATACGCTTCAATTGTTGCATCAAAACCACACCTACGCCGACCTTACTAGCATCACACTCTACTTCAAACATCTTGTAAAAATTAGGCAATTGCAACAATGGTGCCAAGATGAGCATAGCTTTCAAGGACTCTTTGGCCTTAGCTTGCTCATCAACCCACTTGAATGGGTGTTCTTTTCATATTATCTCAGTAAAAGAGGCGGCAATAGTGCTAAACAGTTTGACAAACCTCCTATAAAAACTTGCCAACCCGTGGAAGCTTCTTACTTTACCAATGGTTTGAGGGGTTGGGCAATTTTTAATAGCAGTTATCTTGGATTCATCCGCTTCGACCCCTCTTAAGCTCATAAAAAATCCAAGGAATACAACTTCATTAACACCAAAGGAATATTTTTTGAGATTAGCATATAACTTATTCTTTCGGAGGACATCAAACAAACTTTGTAAATGATTTACATGCTCATCTACGGACTTACTATAAACCAAGACGTCATCAAAGTAAACAACAACAAAATTTCCAATAAACGGCTTCATCACATGATTCATTAGCCGCATGAAAGTGCTTGGATCTTTAGTTAGGCCAAATGGCATAACCATCCATTCATAGAGACCAAACTTGGTCTTGAAGGCAGTTTGGAATTCATCACCGGGTTGCATTCTTATTTGGTGGTAGCCGCTCCTTAAATCAATCTTGGAAAATAGACACGAACTATTGAATTCATTAAGAATATCATCTAACCTAGGAATAAGGCAAAAATATTTTATCATAATCTTATTGATAGCTTAATAATCCACATACATACACCAAGTTCCAACCTCCTTAGGCACTAGTAGCATCGGAACCGCGCATGGACTCATACTCTACTTAATGTACCACTTGTTGAGAAGCTCCTCAACTTGGCGTTGTAGTTCCTTGGTGTCTGTAGGATTACTCTTATAAGGCAGTTTGTTAGGCAATTGGGATCCCAGCATAAATTCTATTTGGTGCTCAATGCCCCTAAGTAGAGTCAACCCTTGTGGAAGCTCCAATCCTGCAAGACATGAGAAATAAAAGAAGAGATTGAAACATTAGAAGGGTTAGTATTAAAATAATGGGCCAAAAGAAGCATAGGGATGTTCTCACATGATCCACGAATAGTTCTTTGTTTTGAGACAGCTTCACCATGCTTCCCTTATCTTTGGAGGTTTAAACCTCCTTGGCTTTCCTCACTACCCCACTCTCGGGTTCCCCCTTTTGTTCTTTGCTCTCAGCCTTCTTCCCTTTTTCTTTTAATTCCTTCATCTTTTATTGTAACTAATTCACTTGTATTGGAAAGAGAGGGTGAAGTGTGACATTCCGAACATCCTTCTCAAGATTATATGGATTGGACCTCCCATAATGTTTGGTAGAACTATTATATTGCCAAGGTCTACCTAATAACAAGTGACAAGCTTGAATTGGTATCACGTCACAAAGTACTTTGTCAGATTAGTTTCGCTCCTTAAACCATATAACACTTTGCCTTGTGACCTTCAACTCACCATATTCATTCAACCATTGTAAATTGTAAGCTCTAGTGTCAGGATTAGTCGGCAAATTCAATAAGTTCACCATGGCAACACTAACAACATTTTCATAGCTACTGCTATCTATCACCATAGTACACACAATCCCCTTTACAAGGTACTTAATATGGATAGATTCTGCCTTTGTCTAGGATAATCTATTGCCTTACTAATCATGGAATGCCACACTATAATTTTTCGAACCATGCACTCTCCCTCTTGTGGATAAGAATCTTCCCCATCTTCAGCATCATATGGCTCTCCCCCGGTTTCCTCTCTATCTTGAGGCTTGGCCTCATTCTCATCTTCTTCAATACTAACCTCTTCTCCAAGGTAGTACAATATTCATTCCCTTAGGATCACATTGCATCGGTTTGGACATTCATTAGCTTTATGTCCCCAACCTTGGCACTTGAAATATTAGAACCCTTTAGGATTAGGATACTTGTGAGCATCTTGCTGGGAAGGGTATTTAAGAACTATTTTAGGCTTGGGAATCCTTGAATTGGTGGGTTGGTCCTTGTTCTTCGGCCAACCCAAGGAGGATTGAGCCATATTCTTATTTCTAGGCCAACCCAAGGTAGATTATCCCCTTTACTTGCACAAATACCTCTATTTATGTTCTCTTTCAATCTCAAGAGCCGCTTGGAAGATACCATCAAAGGTATAAATTTGTGTAGTGTCAAATGTGTGGAGATCTCCTTTTTAATCCAACGTTGAACTGAATGATGTCATGACCAACTTGTTCCCCCTGATGATCAAGTTTCAACATGAGTTGTTGGAACTCATCAAAATATGCCATAACACTTTTGTTCTCTTGCTGCAAGTTGTAAAATCTAGCAAACAACTCGTGTCTGTAACTCTCGTGAAGGTAATGTTGTCTCATGAGGTACCTCAAATGAAACCAAGGTGGTGGCTGACCATCTAGTTACTCATTACCAAACCGCTTGACGTATTCCCACCAAGGTTAGCATAACTCTCAAAATGAGCGATGGCATAACAACTTTTCTTTTCTTCCAAGATGTCATTGACTTGAAAAATCTTGTCACAAGCCGATTCCCAAGCAAGATATGTCTCGGGTTCACTTTCACCCTTAAATATTGGTAGGCTCAATTTGATGGTATTGATGCCTACATCTCTCTGTTGGTGATGGTTTACTCTTTTAATACCCAGAAATCTAAGCTCTCGAGATACCACACGGTGCTCCGAACTACAAGTAGTCCTGATCTAACCCTTTCTACCTTCTTCTAAGTCTAGATCTAAAAATAGGACATATGACTGTAAAATCATAATCTGCAGAAAATCTTTTCTGAAACATACGAAAAGTTTTGGTAAAACAATACTGAATCAAATGTCTAAAACTTAATCTAGTAGTCCAACAAGCCTCTACTGACTGAGTCTAGAGAGTCACTAGGACAGACCCCAGCTGACTCAAACTGTCTGAAGTGAATAATGAAACATCTACTAATGAACCAAAAATTTGAATAGTTAAGTCCCCAAATTATGTTGACTCACCAACTACAAGGATGTAGATGAGATGCTCAAAAATCACTCACACTATTGAAACTAAGCACCTGAACCTATATTACGAGACAATGTAGCACATAGACGTTTATGTGGATTAGTACTTTGATGATGTACTGAGTATATGGGGGTGAATGCAATAAGTAAGAAATATCATCACAATTTATAAAGTCATGCATGCTAAATATAAATGACTTACATCGGCTTGAGTAATTTGGAATCTGAAGATCATAAATCATGAATAGTAAATCACATAATATAAATCTTATGAGACATAACACTTAGTTCTAAAATTTGTATTTCTGTTCTATTGTGAAATCATATAGGCTTAGTGAAACAGGGTTCAATATTTTATATCTAAAACTAATAGTTGTAATTTTGTAATCTGAAATCTTAAGTAAAATAATATCTAAGTGAGTTTGTGAGCCTTTACACTTAGTTTTTCTAAAAGTTTTTCTAGTAATCTTTTCTATTAGCTAGGAGGGAGTTTCTCTTAACTGACATAAACCATGTGAGCATTCATGGAGTCCAACATTCTTGTCCCCCTAAGAAGGAATCCTCACGTTTGGGAGAGGATTCATACTCTTGCCAGCGATTTTAACTTATCTAAGTGATCACTTATCTGTCATCCACGTAGAAGTGGGAATAATCTAAATCCTACATTGGCATGTAGTTCTACAGTATGAAACCATAGGAACGTACCTATCTTGATGCTAAATACTGCACATATTAAATCTGTATTGTCATTCTGATGGAAACCCACTTTTAAAATAATCTAATGGTTTATAATGAAAACCAACCGCATATCTGTAAAGATGAATCTGTAATCTGAATTTGTAAAGTGAATTTCATATCTATTCTGAGACGAAAAGGTCTAATCTTTATCAATAATCTAAAAGGAATCTACTCATAGGGTGCTTATAGCACAATAATTATTGAAATAGCAATCTTAAATTAGGGCTTAATGACCCATGTATCAATCTCATGTTAAAACATCAAAATGTTTATGCTTGATAATGTAAACACTGATAATTCAACTCAAAATCTAGAAATTTCTATAATACGCATGAAAATATGAACATAATCATGTAATTCGACTTCTAAATCATTGGAAATATCATAAGCTTGAAAATAACATTAGTGGATATAAACCCTAACTTCAATTTCATGGAAAATCATATAGAATTCAGTAAATTCGTAATTAAAATATGTTTTGGGCACAAGGACGAAGGGATTGTCCTTGTTCATAACCCACATACCTCAATTGATGAACTAGATGCTAAAACTTTAATCTTGGATCTCTATTGTTTCTTTGGAGATGAATTATTAGATTTCTTGTATAGGGGATTCTCAATCTTGACTTTCCTTGGAGAGTTAATGGAGGAATTTGGATTTCTTGGGGAGAAAGTTTGTTGAACTAGGGTTTTGCTTTAGAGAGATTTGATGAAAAGTAGAATAAAGTGTTTTGAGGGGTTTAATTCATTGTTTAAGATGGATTAGGGGCTGGGAGAATGACCAAAGTACACCCTTTAATATTTGAAATAAAATTGGTAAAATGAAATTTTTAAGAATTGGGTGGCCACCGCAATGTGCCACTAATGCGGTGGCTCACTGGAAATGGACGAGCGGGAACTGGGGTTTCACCGCGACGTGCCACAATCTCGGAGCCCCTTTAGTTTGTCATTTTGACCACTGGCACGACGTGCCAGTATCGCGAGGTCTCACTGGAGATTGCCAAATATGAAATTGGGCTGCTCCGCGACGCGCCAAAATCACGGAGTCTCACTGGAAATTTATAATTATCATTTAAACCATCTCCGCGACGTGCTAAGGACCTAAATCACGGTGTTTTTCGACTGAAGCATAAAATATCCCTAACTCCTCACTCAGTCATTGATTTTAGGTGACTCTTATATCATTGGAAAGCTTATTAAATTTCCCACACAATAGGAGGTCTAAATCTAGAAAATTCCACACAAATAATTATTCTTCATTTTGGAAGCTATCCCTTAATATTCTAGGGCAGATTTTAACTACAAAAGGTACGGGGTATTAAAATATCTCCCGTTGAGAACATTCATCCTCAAATATGGCGAGATAAGCTGAGAATACTGAGGAATCTAAGACTATAAGTTACCATGCACAACTAAAATAAACTGAACAACTGAATCTAAATCATTCTGAGCTTCTGAGTAATTCTGTGAGTGCATGAACTTACATGAGGGTAACTATATATCTAAATGTATGATTAGAAAAGAACAGAATCAAAGAAGATTATTAACTTCGGCTAAATCTGAGGTTGCAGAGAAAAGGTAAGGGTACTTGGCTCGCATAACTGCTTCTGCTTCCCAAGTGGCACCCTAAACAAGTTGATTTCTCCAAAAGAACTTTGACCAAGGGAAATTCTTTGTCCCTTAGTCTACGGATTTGATGATTTAAAATATCAACTGGAATGTCTTCGTATAAAAGGCCATTTTGAACATCCAAGCTTTCTAAAGGAACTACTATAGTGGAGTCACCAATGCTCTTCTTAACCATAGAGATATGGAGTACAGGATGAATGGATGACAAGTCAGTGGGAAAATCAAGCTGATAAGCTATTCTCCCAACACGTCTCAGAATTCTATAAGAGTCAACATACCGAGTACTAAGCTTTCCCTTTTTGCCAAATCTCTTCAGCCCTCTTATAGGTGAAATTTTCAAATACACTAAATCACCAACCTCAAACTCGAGGTCCCTTCTTCTTATGTCTGCATATGATTTCTGCTGACTCTGGGCTATTTTTAATCTTTCTCTAATCAATTCTACATAGCTTCAAGAACTGAATCGGGCCCAAGCAAAGCGGCCTCACCCACTTCAAAACAACCCTTGGACGATCTACATCTCCTTCCATAAAAAGCCTCAAATGGGGCTATCTGAATGCTAGAATGGTAACTATTATTATAAGAGAACTCAATCAATGACAAATGCTCATCCCAACTACCCTTGAAATCAAGAGCACAAGCCCTCAACATATCTTGTAGAGTTTGGATGGTCCTCTCTGGTTGACCATCCATTTGAGGGTGGAAAGAAGAACTAAGATGAACTTGGGTACCAAGACCTTTCTGAAAAGCTCTTGTAAACTGAATACCCTTATTTGGGATGATAGAAAAGGGAACTCCATGCAATCTGACTAACTCTCAGATATAAAACATAGCATAATCCTCAGCTATATAAGATGTGTAAACTAGCAAGAAATAAGTTGACTTAATCAATCTGTCTACAATAACCCGACCGAGTCATGATGACGACGCGAATAGGGTAAACCAGTCACAAAATCTATATTCACCTCTTCCCTATCCCATAAATATACAAGATGTGCGACGCCTAACCCATGGCTAAGTCAAAGGTTAGCGATACGAAGACTATAGACTATGTCCAAGTCCAAGGTTAGCGATGCGTAAGCTATGGACAATCCTTTCCAGTGAAGGTAGGCGATGATAAGGCGATGCTTAGCCATCGTCTAAGCTCTATTTCTCAACGACTACTTAGTTTTGAGGTCCTTAAACACTTCCAACACCTCCCACAAAGTCAATACATGATATAATATCACTACGGTGGGTCCTATAGATCATTTTAGAAGCATCCAAATGAGTGTTATAACTATGGGAGGGGGGTCACAATCGTACAGCCTGGATGGTGCCTCATTCAAATACTTATAACTTCTTACTCTAGACGTGGATTGATGAACAGTTGGAGGAGTTGGAAAGAATACTCGAAGGGATTTAACTTGATATATATTAGGACACATGAAACTTTATACATTAGGAGAAATAATCCCTACAAGTTTACCCATGCAAAATCATCAACTAAAAATCAATCAATAGGAAAGTGCTCAACTTAAATTTTGAGCTAGGATATTCTTATAATGATATTCATATCCAAGGATGTCTCCACACTAAGGAAATATAGTTCACACTTATTTATAACTAAACACTATTTGATTCGGGTCCATATACATCGAAAGATGGTTAAACTTTAGCTTGAAAGTGCGGGGGGTTATATTATCTCCCCCTAGGGATCATTCATCCCCGAATGATGGGTAGGGACTATTGAAGCTCTAAACGTATTGGTTAAGGAATGTAACTTCTTATTGAAAATTTTTCCTCAACAAAATATGCAAAGGCATCAAAGAGCTTCATGATAACCCCTAGTGAAAAATGTAAGCACGAACGTGAGAAAATAAGAATCGACAAACAGATGACCTTGTACATGAGTTCTAGGGATCATAATAATCACAAAATATGGTATGAGTTTATTTGGTGATCAAAGACTTTATTTACATTGGTACTAATCATTAAACAAGATTTCGCGGAAGATAAGAAATAGAAGCATTCTCTACCTTAATAGATACAATGAATAAACCTAAAATCTAGAGACACTACTCAACTTTGCCCCAAAAAACAAATAACATGCTTCATCATTTCCAACTTATAATTCTCCCACAACACTTCTAACCACAAGAGTTTAAGTCCCACTACATAATGCTTCTATGTCAAAGCCTAACTTGGAGAAAAAAGGTGCTAGCTTAAGCTATGGGACCCTGTACTCTACATCCCACTAAGTGAATTACTTCACCTTATCACCACCATCAAACACACTCGAGTTTTAATTTAGTGAATGCTAATCACATAGTACATGGGTTGTGTTTTCATCAATCACAACATTTAAGCCTATCATTACTACACCTACTTCATGGACCTCCCCACTAAGATTAACAATTTCAACCACCTTCACAAATATTTTTGTTACATATCTCCTTCCTAACTATTTCACGTAATGAAAGTTCATTTCTTTCTTCCTCTTTCTCCGATAACCTTAGCTCAAGAAATCACATCAAAACATTCACCAACAAAAAACATCTACTCTCCCATCTAACACACTTTTACGCTTCCACAATTACTATCATACAAACATACAGAGGGCCATTAAAGAACCTGAGCACAAGCATTATGAATAGGAGAAATACTACTCAATCAGAACTCATATTCATTGATTTACTCAAGGTAGGACATGTGGTGAAGATATGATACAATCATGAAGTGCTTCATATATCAAGTGTCTAGATCGTAAGTAGAGAGACGCTCGGGCATAATCACAACATAACATGAGTCCTCAATATAGACCATAGCAGGAAAAACAAGTCCTTACATCCTGAGTCATATAACATAATATTGGAATTCATGAATTCAACGATTGAGACAAGGCCTTCTACTTGAAGCTATCGTTTCTCATTTTTAGAGTCAAAATAGTCATGAGTTCGTAAAAATTTATCATTTTGGCTAATCCCAACATACAATAAATCAGTAACATATGAAAATATAGTCCCTTAGGACCAAGCATGATTTGGGACATAGATTTATGGTTCATGAGTAACATAATCTAGAGCTTTGATACATGGAATATAGGATCACTGAGGGACATAATTGCTTCTAGTTTGGAGATTGGAACACGACATAAGTTACATAGAGTGCTCAAACCTTAGACATAGGTAGGGCTTGAATGCATAAGACCTTGGTAGATGTCCATTCAAATTGAAGTAGGAGGAATATGTTTGAATAGGAATAGGTTTATCATGACTCCTCCCCGCAACTTGGCACAATAAGAAAATTTGGAAAATACCTTAATTCACCATCTCCCCCTTAGATCAAAGTCACAATTCTCGACTTGTTGGTGTATTCTCTCATCAAATCTATAACAAAAACTCTCAACACAATGGGGGGTCAGTATATAGATGAACACAACCCCCTCCATAATTTATAATAAAATACACAAAATTTTATCTAGGACCTTCCCCTTTAGGGACACTAATCATAACTTTCTCCAACCCCCGAAGTCATTAACTTGTCACTAACATTATCTTGGGCATAGACATCTATGATTCTAAATACTTAACACTCCATCTTCAACTCCTTAGAATACTAATATAACAACTCTAATCACATAACTCACCTTTTAACAAAATTTGTAAAACAATACCAAAGGCGCATATTGCCTACCCATATTTACTCAATCCAACTCTAAATAATGTTATACAATAACTCCCAAACCTCTCCATACTACAAGATTCGAGAATGAAATCTAGGTACACGTGACACTAGTGCACATCACTCATTATCTAACAATATGCTATCTCGGGGTTAAAATTATTCTTCTATACTTACACCCTTAACCACTTAAGAACTCAACCACAATTCATCATTTTAACACTAGTCATCATGAATATATATATATATGTATGTATTTATCAAAATTTATCCACTCCTTGTTTTGCAAGTTGCCGACCTAGGCTATTTCAAACATCACATCCAGCTAACTAAGTCATTCCCACAAAACATGCATCATTAACCGTAAGTTACTATTCTCACCACCACTATCCGCATCTCAAGTTCAAGCCTATTATCTAACAACACCAATCATATGAAGCATGCTATACACTATACTAATCAATTGAATAGATATGTCTACCTAATCATCTTATTTCACTTAACTATGGCCCATAAGTTCATCCTTTCTATGACATTACTACTACACCTCAAAATATACTACACACCCTCTCACGTGTAGTACTAGTTTACAACTACTAAGGAAAAGATAATCAAGGGGGGTAAAGTCACATAATAGGGATAGTCTATCTGGGGGTAAAGTCACATAATAGGAATAGTCTATCTTAATTTTTTAATATAACCTATTATTATCTTATCAACCCATTACACTTCTCGACATCACACTTACTTACCCACGCTTACATTTAGACTACCTTTAAGTTCCCTTTACACCAATGAGTCTCTACCCATAACTTATTGACTAAACTACCCCTTTCCATTCATAACCTATAAATGATTTCTATAACCACCATAACTATCCATTCTAAGATACTTTCCTATTTTGTATAAATAATAATCATAGCTAGCTACTTCCTTCATAGACTACTATGCAATCTACAAATATTGCTACCACATTATTCACTTACTATAAAAGGTAACCAACTCCTCAATCAAAGGTTATACAACTAAACTATCTTCTTTACACAAAAGTCACCCTCATACTGACTTCTAAGCTTATGACTTCATATCACTAACTTCTGGACCATCCTACAGCTCATAGGTTATGACACATTATAACATACTACTACTTGGGTGGAAATACTGTTTCAACATTCTGCCACACATCATTACCCATAAGCAAGACATCTCCTACAAAGGTTTTAGAAAAGTGGCTGAATACACTCCTTACCTATGGCTCATACGCACAATTGATGTAGATAGGGGTGTAAGTTTAAATAAATACACTTAAAGAAATCATGGACTCCTCTCGAGTCCTTGTGCCATTTCATAATTTTTTATGACTCAATACCAAGGGACCAAATAACTTAGACTCTAAACTTCTCTATTTGAATTGACTCGACAATGAGGCATGGCCCATAAAATTAGAGCAAAGAAGAAATTTGGATAAATTTTGTATGAATGACAATATAGAATGAGCTAGAGTATGAAAGAATAAGAAACAACTCTTAAATGCCCGGTAGCCTCCTGATTATAAGTGTATTGCACAACACACCCATAAGTAAGACTCTACTAGACATGATTTCCCATACACCCTGGGACCATGAAACATGCTCTGATGCCAAGTTTGTCACGACAGGAGCTGAGGCCTTGGCCACAGTGAGCATCTCAAACCATAAAGGCTCGAGCACCATTTACTATATGGCAATCATCCACAGCGTTCATACAATATAAAGAAATAAGGAAAGATAACAAAATGGGAATATGGTCATTCCTTTACATTGACTAGACAATACAAAATATAAATTCATAACTATTTAAAACATATGACACCATTCTGCAAAATCTCTAATAACATGCAAACTACTTTTGTCTGAAAATTGGGATAAGGCCCTTAGTCGAACCATAAACTTAAATAAATGACAAGTTTCATAACCAGGCTTTCCAAGATAAGAGAGGCCACCTACTGCAAACTTCTGACAATGTCAGTCTACTGCTTAGAGGAACCCCATGACTGAGCCTCAGATCCTAAAATATAGGGGGCTAATACAAATGTACTAGTACATAGAACAATCCCAAAACAAATATATTTATATGCAACATAGGTGAGAGCATTTCAAAAGATACATGTCACCTTAAAACAGTTGAAAAATACATGGGCATAATCTGAATCTTTCAAATAACATTTTGCAAATCATGACTCTACTCTTTATCTTACTTCCAAGCTAGATAGTACACCTTAAAACTCTGCTATTCCATGAGATATATCATAACATATCTATTGTCCTTTCTCATTTCAAAAGAAAAGTATTATTGACAACCCAAGTGATTTATGAATTAATGATAGTTCATATTTTAAAACGTAAAGAAATAAAACATTCTCTCTTCAACATTTTCTCTATGGTGGTCATCTTCTTTTATCAAACATTTGCAAAACTTTACTTGGAAATATGAATGCTTATAAACCAAGTAAAACACCCTCTCATTAAATCAATCAAAATAGTACAATGTACACATATTTGTGACCCTTCCAACTAAAGCTTTTAGCAATCTATAAAATCAAAGCCATAGCTTATGAAGACAATAGATTTCGAAGTAAGAGAGAGATTTACATAGTAATGGTCTCATTTATATTTACAAATTTAATATCACATGTTCTCACGAAAGACATTTCAACCTTAGGGTTTCATACCACAAGTTCTACAAAACTTCATCAATATAAAGGATTTTTAATACATGTTCACCAATACATTTAAAAACTAATTTAAGATGCATAGTTATATATATACTCATTAAAGATTTTTTAGAACAATTAAATCCATGCCTATGTGGTTTAGGATAGTCCCACACACCTTAATTGACCAGAATTCATGAAAAGATTGACCCTTTAAGGTTTAAAGAGCAAACCCTAAGTTGTTTTCCTCCTGTTGTGTTTTAGATGATGAACAAAGAATTCAATAGGGTTAAAATATTTTTGGGAGCCTTAAATCCATGATAAGATGTTTAGGGATGGTTATCGGACTAAAAACACCTTTTTGCTCTTGAATTAACTCAAAAAAAAGTCCCTACACTGCAAAAATACAAAGTTGGTGGCGCCTAACCCATGGCCAAGTCCAAGGTTGGCGATGCGAAGCCTATGGCCAAGTCCAAGTTTGGCAAAGCCAAGCCTATGGCCAAGTCCAATATTAGTGATGCCTAAGCTATGGCCAAACCTTTCCAGTGAAGGTAGGCGATGCCTAGCCATCTCCTAAGGTCTATTTTGCGATGCCTACTTAGTTTTAAGGTCCTTAAACACTTCCAACACCCCCACAATGTCAATACATGATATAACATCACTACGGGGGTCCTAAAGAATTTTTGAAGCATCCAAAGGAGTGTTACAACCAGGATAGTGCCTCATTCAAATACTCATAACTTCTTTCTCCGCACTCGGATTGATGAATGGCCGGAGGTGTTGGAAAGAAGACTTGAAGGTATTTAACAACATATATATTAGGCCATATGTATCTTTATAAATTAGGAGAAACATTCAATAGAATTTTACCAATGCAAATCAATCAACTAAAGATCAAACGATAGGAAAATGCTCAACTTAACATTTGAGCTAGGAGATTCTTTTGATGTATATTCATCTCCAAGGATGTTTCTACACTAAGGAAATATAATTCAAACTAATTTATAACTAGATACCATTGGATTTGGTCCATATACATCAAATATGGTTCAATTTTAGCCCAAAAGTGTAGGGTGTTACAAGATCAATCATAGGAAAAATACACAAAAATAACCAAGGCGTAAAAGAAAGTGCATGAAGAGTAAAAACACAAGATTTTTATGTGGAAAACCAGGAAGGAAAAATGATGCCCTCACAAATACCAAAGAAATCTACTATAATCAACCTTCGGATTATAGTTTAGATTTCAACCTACCTTTAGGCTCCTTTTACTTGTAATAGCTCTACTACAAGCTTATATTGGTAACTCTACTAAGGACCCTCTCTACTGATTAACTCTAACTAGTCACAAAATTAGGTAACTCTACCTAAGCAACTCTCTAAACTAAAGAAAATACTACTCTTATAACATGATTAGTTTAGTTACAAAGCAGTCATAAAATTTGGAACTTGAGTAATGTTAAAATGGGGGTTTTTGTTGCCGTTCTTCACTCTTTATATTTGTGGAAAAACCATTTGATAAAGAGTCATCTCTTTCTCTTTATAGCTAAGTGATGATTAAGGCTTAAAGATCATTGGAACAGCAGCCCTAATAAATACAAAATAGCACCTACAAGTTTGTTACATAAGAGGACAAAATTGTGCAGACAACGTGTGCCAACTGTACTAAATCTTGCACATTGAGGGACCCAGTCCTTTGCAGTTATCTGCTCATCATAAAAGCTACATGTAGTAATTTCCCCCTTTTTGATGATGACAAACTAACCATACAATTTTGAGAACCAGTGCATATTCATCACATTTAATCAGTGTGATTACCGCCTAAAGATGAATGTTCCCCCTATCATCATGCTTCCTCCATCATCATGCAACACAAGGACCTGAACCTTTGATGTTATTTTCAGCAAACACCTCTGATTACTTCCTTTTGTCAATATGCACACTTTCTCCTGTCATCATGCACCTTCTTTTAGTGCATTTGCACACTATTTGCTATCATTGTTCCTAATTATCTACCTTAGCACATGTAATGCCTTAATTTTCTAAATCGAAAAGCCACACGGTGCTCATGACCTCGAGAGACCACAAGCTAACCCATGACTGATATCTGTACCTGTATACTACAAATTATGACATAATAATGAGGAAGACATGCCTTGTAAGGCCATAAGGTTCAACTGAAAAATGTGTTTATCTAAACAATATCCATGGGGTAGTAAATACCCAAAATAACTGAACATAAATTTGAATACTAAATACTGAATCTGAAATCTAAATTTAAAAGCCTCTAATACTGTCTGAATAAGAAGTTGAAGGAACATGTCTCCAACTAACTCCGTAAAACTGAACTAAAGAACTACATGAATAACTCAAATAATATCATCCTCGAATGGATGAGGAAGCACTATAACACTGTGGATGAAAAGCTACTGCTGATCTAGAAATTGTCTCTAGCCCTATGGTGTAACATAAAAAGAAAGCACCATAGCACAAATGCGTCAGTACATCTGAAAGTACTGAGTATACGAGTGAGGTAGGCCAAATAAAAAGGGTTTCATGCATGAGCAATGTTAACTGACTGATATAAACGTGAGAATGCAGACATGCATAGATAGAAACTAAGACCGTGAATGCATAATAACTAAATTTGTAAGGTAATACATGGTTTACTGATAGCTGACATAACTGAAGCTGCAAATCTGATAACATGGGCGACTGTGTCTGACAGTCCTGACTCTGATGGGCCTATTTGAATTCCGTACTGAAACTAAGTTTGACTGTATCTGACAGTCTTATATACTAAAATCTAGAAAACTATCTGAGTTATTTTAATGAGACTAATATTGAAGCTGTGGGAGGTAGTGGTTTAACTGACATGCCCCATATGTGCCATTATGGATAAGCTGGGGTCCAATCTCTACCCCGACTGGAAGGGTGTCAATATCGCACCACCAGTAAAGACAACTATGGGTAACCCTCATCTGATAGTGTTCCCAAAGGAGAATGGTGGGGCACTCATCTGACAGTGCTAAGCCACCTCATCAACCCTCATCTGACAGTGTTGATGTCTCAACCTATACTGGCTACATAGTTCTAGAATACAAGGATGACTGCTAAGAATCACACCCTCATCTGACAGTATTTTTCTCCATCCTTGGGTTCGCTCGGTGCTAACTTCTACTCCTAACTAAAGAGACTGAACATGAATAACTGATTATACGTGGACTGATTTTACTGAATTCCATTGACTGGTGGAATATTGCTGATATCTAACTGAGATCATGAGTCTGTACTAAGTCACATGACTGACTGAATTCTATGGAATCATAGCTTGAGTTCAGATATCGTGAAACATGACACGGCTCTACGCACATGACTAGAGTTCTTGGGTACCAATACACCTAGGACTTGATAGAAGGGAACTAACTCACATGACATGGCTTGATCAAAAGGTTAGAGTCCACAATTTACAATATCATAAGTAGGAGTTAGCATACTTCATGGGTTTATTCAACATCTCAAACATTGTAGTAAAAGCATGGATATAATTTGCATACATAATTCATATCTCCATCATCATACATACTTTATACCACCACCATAAAAATACACAAATAGCATAGAAATTCATATTAAAGTGTATAGGTAGCATGGAATTGTCAATTTGATATCATGGAACCATGTAAATATGACTTTCTAGCATTCTAGGCATTTTATCAAACACCTTACATTCATTCTCTAAGGCATAGGTGGATTTCATACTTGCATTAAGTCAAACCACCCAAAGATCATGATTTTCAACCAACAACCATACATATTCCATGAAAACATCCTTACAATCATTAACATGTACAAGATCATATCACGACAAAAAGTTTATAGAGTAACATTGAAAAACATGATTCTTGAGCTCTATGAATGAATTGAATCCATAGATTAACACTACGCATACCTAGAGTAATAATCCGCGAAGATTTTAGTTAAATAGGCTTGGAATTAGAAACACCCAATTGAACCCTAGATTTTTTCTTGGTTGTTCTTGAGAGGAAATAAAGAAAACTGGTATATTTTTGTGATATTTTACTCAAATCCCGTGTGTAGACCTATATTTAGGGTAGGGAAAATGTCAAAAATACCCTTTAAAATACGGAGGTTGAATGCTGAAAACTGGGCACCCATCGGACTGGCAGAGTGGCGCCTTGATCTTACCCCCTCTCTAAGCAGGGGGGTGCCTTTCTTAGAGAGGCTCGCTAAGATGGGCGGTCCCTCATTATTGTGGTGAGATACTGTTTTCAATTACAAACGTACCCTAAATGGATTCCAAAAATTCCAAACTTACCCAAGATGTACTACAACCTTGTCCCATCATAATGCAACTTGAAAATTTAAAAACAAATGTTGGGAAGGTCGTCAAATAAATCCCTAAAGTTTGGAGGTCTAAAATGAGACTAAGTGTTGAACACTTATGAAAAAATTCTAAGTTTTGAGGCTTGTAAAGCCAAGAGAGCTGAATTCGAATGCAACAATTTTGCGGGTTCTTACAATATCTCCCTTTGGGAACATTCGTCCTCGAATGATAATCAACTCAGAGGAAATACAAGACAATAGAACCTGAAATGAACATAAAGAACTTGAACACGATCTCATGAATGGCATGCTAACCATACTAACCTCATACATATCTGATGCATGATCTTATAACTCAACTAATACATGAATGCATAACTGAGCAATTTGATAAATTGAGTTTCTCAAGATAAGAATGCATAGCTGATGCATGATTAAATACTAAACTGATACATGAATGCATGACTGAGTATGCAATGGTAATAGATACCAAGTTTATACTGGGAACAGGAACATGAAACTAAATAAGCTTGCGGAGAATCGCTACCTTGAGCTTGATTTGAATTGGCGGGGAAAAGGTGAGGATACTTGGTACGTATATATGATTTTGTTTCCTAAGTAGCTCCCTTATGAGACTGATTTCGCCAAAGAAATTTAACTAGAGGGACTTCTTTGTTCCTCAATCTACGTGTTTGATAGTCTAAGATTTTAACTGGAAGTTTTTCATAAGAGAGGCTGTTCTGAATGTCGATGCTCTGAATAAGGATAATGGATACTGGGTCACCTATGCACTTCTTAAGAAAAGAGACATGGAAGACTGGATGAAATGAGGTTAGATCTGAAGGCAATTCAATCTCATAAGCTACCTTGTCGAAGCGACTGAGAATCCTGAAGGGACCGACATATCGGGGACTGAGCTTTCCTTTCTTGCTGAACCTCTTCACTCCCTTCATAGAATAGATTAAGATAGACATAATCATTGAACTTGAACTCTAGATCCTTTCTACAAACATTTGAATAAGACTTCTATCGACTCTGAGCATCCCAAAGTCTCTCTCTGATCAACTAAACTTTCTTTAAGGCATAGAATACTAAGTTAGGACCTATAATTGAGGCCTTACTAAATTCGAACCGACCAATTAGAGATTTATATCTCCTACCATAGAGAACTTCAAATAGAGCCATCTGAATACTGGAGTGATTGTTATTGTTGTATGCATACACAATCAAAACCAAATGGTCATCCCAACTTCCCTTGAAATCCATTGCACACGCCCTTAGCATATCTTCAAGAGTCTAGATGGTCCTTTATACTTGACCAACTATCTGAGGATGAAACACTGTACTAAGATAAACTTGGGTACCAAGACTTTTTTGGAATGCTTTCCAAATGTGAGAGGTGAATTGGGTACCTTTGTCTAAAATGATAGATAATGGGACATCGTGTAATCTGACCAACTCTCTGACATAGACTTTGTCATAATCCTCGGCTGAATAAAAAGTACAAACAGGAAGGAAATATGCTAACTTGGTCATTTTATCTATAATGACCCACACTGAATCATGCTGATGATGAGTTCTGCGCAAACCCGTCATGAAGTCCATGTTCACTTTTTCCCACTTCCAAGTAGGAATGGTGAACTCCTTCATAAACCACTAGGTTTCTGATGCTCTATCTTAACCTACTGACATGTAGAGCACTTAGCCACAAACTCTACAACATATTCCTTCATCCCACTCCACCAATAGACCTCCCGCAAGTCACGGTAAATCTTAGTGGCCCCTAGACAAATAGAGTATCATGTACCATGTACTTTTACTAGAATTCGCTGCCTTAAGTCATGTAAACATGTAACACATAGACGACCCTGACAACGAAGAACGCCATCTCCTCCTTGGGAGAAAACCTCAACTTTCTGATTCGTGATAGACTCTTTGATATTGATAAGGCTAAGATCCCTGTCTTTCTTTTATTTCACCTCAGAAACTATAGATGATTCTAAACTACTGTGAACACATACACCACCCTCTAAAGAGTGAACTAAGCAAATGCCTAGTCTTGCAAGTTGATGGACTTCCTAAGCTATCTTTTTCTTGCTATCCTCAGTGTGAGAAATACTACCCATGGAGAGTCTACTGAGAGCGTTGGCAACAACATTAGCCTTTCCTGGATGACAAAGAACACTCATGTCATAATCCTTCAAGATCTCTAACCACCTTCTCTGACGAAGATTGAGATCTTTCTAGGAAAAGACATACTGCAAAATCCAATAGAAGAAAATCCCTCGACAAATTGCTTGTAATAGCCAGCCAAACCCAAGAAACTCCTAATATCTAATACAGTGATAGGGCGTGGCTATTTTATTACCGCTTTGGTTTTATGAGGATCTACCCTAATGCCATCACTAGAAACAATATGACCAAGAAGTGATACTGATCTTAACCAAAATTCACACTTACTGAACTTGGCAAACAACTGGTAATCCCTGAGAGTCTGAAGAATAATTCTGAGATGGTCTGAATGATAATGCTCTGTATGAGAATAGACCAGAATATCATCTATAAAGACTATGACAAACATGTCCAATTACTTCTTGAAAACATGGTTCATCAAGTCCATGAAAGCTGTAGGGGCATTGGATAGACCAAATGACATGAGTAGAAATTCAAAATGACCATATTGAGTATGGAAAGCTATCTTTGGAATGTCACACTCTCTAACTCTAAGTTGGGAAGAAAATATCTATTCTTGACCGTGTCTTTGTTAAGCTGACGGTAATCAATACACATACTAAGAGAATTGTCTTTCTTGCGCACGAATAATACTGGTGCACCTCATGGGGAAACACTGGGTCTGATGAATCCCTTATCTAAGAGATCCTTCAACTTATCTTTCAGTTTCTTGAGTTCTGCTGGTGCTATTCTGTATGGAGGAATAGAAATAGGCTGAGTATCCGAAAGAAGGTCTATGCCAAAGTCTATTTCCCTTTCGGGAGGAGTGCCTGGAAGATCTTCGGTAAAAACATCTGAATATTCATGAATAACTGGAATTAATTCAAGACTGGGAGATTCGGAACTAGAATCTTAATATGCACGAGATGATACACACACCCCATAGAAATTATTTTCCTATCCTAAAGGTAGAAAACAATCTGACCCCTGACAGATAAAGTATTACCGTTCTACTCTAGGATAGGCTCATTCGGGAACTAAAACTGAACTATTCTTTTTCTATTGTCGACTGAGCAGGAATGAAACCAATCCATGCTGAGAATGACATCAAAATCGGTTATCTCTAACTCAACTAAGTCTACTGATATAGATTTCTGAAATATCATAACTGGTCAGTTCCTGTATACCTGCCGAGCTATGATGATTTTACCCACTGGGGTAGAGACTGAAAAGGGTTCTGCTAAAATTTTGGGACTAATTCTAAAATTTCTTGCTATGTATGGAGTGACAAAAGATAAAAATACACCTGGTTCAAGCAAAGGATAAACATGAACATGGAAAATCTACAATGTATCTGTAATGAGATCAGGAGAATTTTCCTAATCCTGTCGAGTCTGAAGATCATAATGTCTATTTGGGTGTTACCCACTAATAGCACTGGAAGTGGAACCTTGCTGGTTTGGGCGACCGAACTAAGCCGTGGGATGATTCTACTGACCCAGATAATTGGACATAGGAAAATCTTAAACTCTATGGCCTGGCTTACCACATCCAAAACAAATATCACTACCGGATCTGCAAACACCCTTATGGTTTTTACCACAAGTCTGATAGAGCGGATTAGTACAGGCACTGCTGACATTACCCTGAGACTTAGAGCCTGGTGCTCTATCTCTGAACTTAGGTTCTGGGGGACTAGACTGAACTGGAATGAATGACTTGGGATGAAATTGTGAATGGTTTCCTCCCTTTTATTTGGACTGACTAATACTAAAACTGCCTACTCTAGCTCTCTTATTCTGCCTCTCCCTATTCCTAACCGTCTGCTCCTCTATCTAATGGGGCATGGGTCATAAGTCTAGCTAACATCATATCACTGTTCAGCATTACTAACCTACACTCATTAACCATGGTATTATTTACCCCTAAAACAAACTTGCTCGTCTTAGCCCTATTGTCTACAACCACATAAGGGGTATACCTGGCTAGCATAGTAAATCTAAGAGAATACTTCCTAACCATCATATTTCACTACCTGAGGTTGATAAACTCAAGAACTTTGGCTTCCCTCAGCTCTTGGGGAAAGAATCTGTCTAATAAAGTTATGAAAAATTCCTCCCACTCAATAGGAGCTGCATCATCTACCCTCTTAGGGTTCCACTATTTGTACCAAGTATATGCCACATCTTGTAACTGGTATGTGGATAACTCAACACTCTTAATAAAAGTAACACCCATGTTATCAATGACCTTCTGTACTTGGTCTATGAACTCCTGAGGGGGTTCATCAAACTTAGACTCATGGAAAGATGAAGGGTTCATTTTGGTGAAGTCCTAAATTCTAGCTGCGGCTGAGTTAACCACTAGATTGATCAGAATAATTGGTGGCCATTTATTCTGGGTAGCCATGGACTGAGCAAGTGTGGTGAATGCAGGTCTAAATTTTGCATGGGAAACATGTTCGCCCAAAGGATCTTCGGGCTAATGAGCTAGCTAGTTTCTTCTCTTTGGATCCATAGTCTAAAATAAGAGAAAAATAGATTAGGCTAATAGTTTAACTTGAGATTATGCTCACTAACACAACATGAATACTGAAAGAAGGAAAACTATTCCTAAAACATCTTATAGCCTCCTGTACATAAATGTGGTGCACAACACACCCATGTATAGGACTCTACTAGATACGACTTTCAGACTTCCTAGGACTCTATTGAACCTGGCTCTAATACCAAGTTTATAACGCTTTAATTTTTTGAACTAGAATGTCACACGTTTCTCATGACCCCGAGGGACCACAAGATAATCCATGACTGATATCTATACTTATATACTGCAAATCATAACATAATAATGTGGAAAACATGTAATGTAAGGCCAGAAGGTTCAATTGAAAATGTGTCTATCAAAACAACATCCATGGGATAGTAAATACCCAAAACAACTGAACATAAATCTTAATACTAAATACTAAATCTAAAAGCTAAATTTGGAAGCCTCTAATACTGTTTGAATAAAGAGTTGAAGGAATATGTCTCCAACGAACTTTGTAAAACTGAACTGAATAACAAAATGAATAAATCAAATAATATCATCCTCGAATGGATGAGGACTCACTGTAACACTAAGGCTAAAAAGCTACTGCTGATCTAGAACTCGTGGCTCTGAACCTATGGTGTAATATAAAATGAAAGAACCATAGCTCAAATGCGTTAGTACGTCTGAAAGTATTGAGTATAGAAGTGAGGTAGGCTAAATAAAAAGGGTTTCATGCATGAGCAATGATAACTGACTGATATGAGCGTGAGAGTGCAGACATGAATACATAGAAACTAAGACCGTGAATGCGTAATAACTAAATTTGTAAGCTAATACATGGTTTACTGATAGCCAATATGACTGATGCTGTAAATCTGATAACATGGGGAATAATGTCTAACAGTCTTGAATTTGATGAAACTATCTGAGTTCCATATTATAACTGAGTTTGACTGTATCTGACAGTCCTGATATACTAAAATCTGAAGAACTATCTGAGTTCTTTTACTGAGATTGATACTGAAATTGTGGGAGGTAGTAGTTTAACCAACATGTCCTGTATTTTCCATTATGGCTAAGTTGGGGTCCAATATCTGCCCCAACTAGAAGGGTATCAATACCATACCACCAGTAAATACAATTGTGAGTAACCCTCATCTGACAATATTCCCAAAGAAGAATGGTGGGGCCCTCATGTGACAAGGCTAAGCCACCTTATCAACCCTTATCTGACAGTGTTGATGTCTCAACCTATACTGGCTATAGGGTTTTGGAACATAAGGATGATTGCTAAGAATCAAACCCTCATCTTATAGTGTGTGTTCCCATCCTTGGGTTCGCTCGGTGCTAACTTCTACTCCCAACTGAAGAGACTAAACATGAATAACTGACTATACATGGAGTGAGTTTACTGAATTTCATTGACTCATGGAATACTGTTGATATTTGATTACTGACTGAGAGCATGAGGCTTTCCTGAGTCACATAAATGACTGAATTCTATGGAATCATAGCTTGACTTTGGATATCGTGAAACATGACATGGGTCTAGGCACACAACTACAGTTTTCAGGTATGAATACCCCCAAGACTCGATAGAAGGAAACTAACTCACATGACATGGCTTGATCATAAGATTGGAGTCCACAATTCATAATATCATAAGTAGGAGATAGCATACTTCATGGGTTTATTCAACATCTCAAACATTGTAGGAAAAGCATGGATATAATTCTCATACATAATTTGTATCTCCATCATCATACATGCATCATGTCACCACCATAAAAATATATAAATAGCATAGAAATTCATATTGAAGTGTATAGCTAGCATGGAATTGTCCATTAGATATCATAGAATCATCTAAATATGACTTTCTAGCACCCTAGGCATTTTATCAAGCACCTTACATGCATTCTCTAAGGCATAGGTGGATTTCATACTTGCATTAAGTCAAACAACCCAAAGATCATGATTTTCAACCAACAACCACACATATTCCATGAAAACATCCTTAGATATCATCTTGAAACTTAAAAAACAATCATCAACATGTACAAGATCATATCACCACAAAAAGTTTACAAAGTAACATTTAAAAACATGATTCTTGAGCTCTATCAACAAATTAAATCCATAGAAGAACACTACGCATACCTTAGAGTAATAATCCGCAAAGATTGTAGTGAAAGAGGCTTGGAATTGGAAACCCCCAATTGAACGCTAGACTTGTTCTTGCTTATTTTTTAGAGAAAATAAAGAAAACTAGTATATTTTGGTGATATTTGACTCAAATCCCGTGTTTAGGCCCATATATAGGGTAAGTAAAATGCCTAAAATACCCTTTAAAATATGGAGGTTGAATTCTAAAAACTAGGCACCCACCGGACTGGCAGGGCAGTGCCTTGCTCTTACCCTCTCTCTAAGTAGGGCGACGCCCTGCTTAGAGTGGCTCTCTAAGCTGGGAGGCACCTCCTTATCGCTGAGAGCTACTATTTCCAAATCTAAAATTGCCCTTAATAGATTTCAAAAATTTTGAAACTTACCCGGGATGTACTACAACCTTGCCCCATTATAGCACAACTTGAAAATTAAAAAACGAATGTCAGGAAGGTCGTCAAATAAATCTCCAAAGTTTGGAGGTCTAAAATGAGATTAGTGTTGAACACTTATGAAAAATTTCTAAGTCTTGAAGCTTGTAAAGCCAAGAAAGTTGAATTTGAACACCACAATTTTACGGGATCTTACAACACATCACTTACTTTCCTCCATCAGCATGCACCATATAAGTACACATACTTGGTAACTGGTAACCTGGTCCTTACATATAAAGTTCATATCTCTCCTTTTGGTATTATTAAAAAAGATTAACAGTAAATCAATAGCAAAGATTTATGGGATATATGACTCTATTTGTGTGATAGTAGATTAACTGATGATGTCAGCTCACTTTTTTGGTTCGAGTAAACTACAGTTCTCAGCAGTTAGCTAAACTTCATGTTAAGAAGATTGTGATAGTTCATGGGGTGCTCCATACTATTATTTTAATAGATATGCAAAGTATACTTCTATGTTTTGGGGCTACTTCATAAGGAGTTGGGCATAAGCTCTTATTTAGCTTAGATTTTCACCATCAAACTAATGGGAAATTAGAGTGGGTTATTAAGGTGCTAGAGGACATGTTGAGGGCTTGTTTAAATGATTTATATGGTCATTCGAACTAATTTCTTCTATTGTGTGTGTTTTCATAAAATAATAGTTATCACACTATATTGATATGGCACCATTTGAGGTGCTTTACAGAATGAATTTTAGGTTATCTATTAGGTTAAGCCTCTGGGCATTAATATGATAAAGGAGACTCAAGAGAAGGTAAGATTCATTAAAGTTAAGTTTTTGGATGCTCAAACAATCCAAAAGGAGTACACAAACCACAAGGCGAGGGACATATATGTCAATGTTGTGGAGAAAGTTTTTTTCAAGGTGTCTCCCATGAATGGGTTCATGAGGTTTGGTAAGGAGAGCAATCTTAGCATTCTATATATAGTTCCATTTGAGATTCTTGAGAAAGTAGCTCCAGTTGCATATCGGTTAGCTCTAACACTGAGGTTTTTAGAAGTCTATCTATTCTTTCATGTTTCAATTTCAAAAAGGTGCCACGAGGATGAAAACTACACTATTAAGTTGGATTCATTGCTTCTAGATAAGGATTTGGCTTACTTTAGGAACTAGTAGTGATTATAGATCATGAAGTTCAAAAACTTAGTACAAAGGAATTTTTTTTGTGGAAGGTGCAATGGATGCATTGTTCGATCGAGGAAACGACATGATAGATCAAGAAGGACATACAAGATAAGTATCCTTAATTATTTGAGGATATAGGTATTCTTCTTCTTCCTTATTAAGCCATTATTTCTCATTTGATTATTTGGAAATGAATGATGGATAAATTAGTATATTTCATAAAAGCCCTTTCTATTATTATCTATGAGTCCTATCTTTAGAATCTCATCTCTAAATTCTTCTCTATTTGGAAATTACAAATTTTTGGCTAGGCTAGTTTCGATTTATTTTTGATAGAGGTGTGACCTAGGTAAATCTAAGAATTCTTTAAATCATTGTAGTGGTATTTATCTTAATTTCTAGTCACCTAAGACAATAAGGAACCCGTAGGAATTTATGGAATCAAATTTGGGTAAGTAGAACTCTTAGAATAGATCTTAGCATAAAGGGCATTATTCAAAATATCTCGGCTTAAGGTGGGTCGGAAAAAGTGGTAAAAGTGGTATTTTTGGGTGAACACATATATTTTGTTCCACTTATACTGCCATAGAAGTCGGTAATTTTCTATAGCGGCAAGCTCCATAGAAAAATAACTCCCATTATAGCGGCGGTCAAAGGAGGTTAATAGACACTTTAATAGTTGGTACCACAATAGTAACACCTCTATACAGTCAGGAACTGCTATAGTAGTGAAAACTCTAGATTTATTATATTTCCCAAAAATAGTTTATTCATCTACAACTCATTTTAGGGAAAAAATGATTTAGGGTGAAGTATACTAGAATTTCTGCTTTTGGCTTTGTTAGATAAGGAATTCACCTTTGTTAACTTGTATTTAATTATTAAGCCTTAAATTGTAAATTCACAAAGTTCGGGGAAGGTGTAGTGTAGATTTTGGTTAATTATAATTGCAAGTTGGAAAATTAATAAATAAGTTACTAGGTTTTGATTATTAACATTTAATTTACCATTATATTCCCATAATTCACTAATTTTTTCATGAAATTTTAGTTTAACGACCGGAGGCTACCCCCTGGACATCAGACAATGCTTAGTACTACAAGTAGCCCAAAGCTAACCCATGATAATCATCACAAAACCATGAAAATACATTCAATAGCCTAAACAAAAATTGATAGAGGTTATAATCTGGGTTCGAATGAATGAACAAACTCAAGCAAACACTTAGTAAAAAATCATTAAAAACTTATGAAAATTTAAAGGAAAATAAACGAACTAACTAGTCTTGACAAGCCTATTTTTGTTAAAGAGCCACAACAATAGACCTAGTTGACCCAAATTGAAAACTAAAATCATAAAGTCTAACCTGATAGTAGCTGAACATCTTAAACTAATAATAGAATTAACCCTTGAAACATGAGGACTTACCAATTGACAGGATGTAGGGGGTGGTGATCATTTCTAATCGTACTGTTGAGAACAAACACTAGTATGATTTTGACCTTTCCATAAGGTACGAAGGGGTTTTTGGTATATTATGATACGTCATGGGTTGGACTTGGTTGTGTTTTAATGCAACATGGGAAGGTTATAGCCTATGTCTCCAAGCAGTTGTAGGTGCATAAGAAGAATTATCCTACTTATGATTTGGAGCTTTTAGCAGTGGTTTTTGCTTTGAAAATTTGGCAACAATATTTGTATGGAGTGCATGTGGACATCTTTTCTGATCATAAGAGTCTACAGTATGTGTTTACTCAGAAGAAGCTAAATCTCAAGCAAAAGAGATAGTTGGAGATTCTCAAGCACTATGTGTGAGTCTTTACTACCACTCAGGTAAGGCTAACGTGGTTACTTATGCTCTAAGCAAGTTGTCCATATGGAGTTTAGCTCATGTGGATTCGGAGAAATAAGAATTGGTGAAGGATATTCACCACTTGGCTAATTTTACGGTGTTTCTCGTAGACTCTAATGATGGTGGTGTGATGGTATAAGAGGTATTTCAATCATCTCTTGGTGCATAGATTTAGGAGAAACAAGTGTTGGATCCTATCTTGACGAAAATCAAGAAGGATATTGGTGTGTAAAAAGTGATCGCCTTTGAGATTAGTGGTGATGATGCTTTACGATACTAAGGAATGTTGTGTATTTCTAGTGTCGACATTTTGAGACAAGGAGTTTTGGCTAAAGTGCATGAATCGTGCTATGTTGTTCATCCTGGTTTTACAAAATGTATCATGATCTCAAGGAGATGTATTAGTGAAGTTGTATGAAAAAAGATGTGACTAATTTTATGGCCAAATGCATGGTGAGTCAACAAGTCAAAGATTAGCACATAAGGCGTGGTGCATTATATCAAGAAATTTATTTTGCCAATGTAAATGGAGTTGATCAATATGGATTTTGTTACTAGTCTTCCTCGGTCTCGAAATTAATTTGATTTGATTTGGGTCATTGTGGATAGGATAACAAAGTTCATTCACTTCTTGCTAGTGCAGACTATTTTTTCATATGAGGACTATACGAGGTTGTATCTTTATAAGATTGTAAAGCTGCATGGGGTGCCTATTTTGATTTTTTCTCATGGTATATAGTTTTTTTCTTAGTTCTGGCGGTTTTTTCAAAAAGAATTAGGGACTAAGGTTAGTCTGAGTACTGCTTTTCATCCTCAGATGGGTGGGCGAGCATAAAGGACTATTGACATATTGGAGGATATACAGTTGGGTTGAGGATCTACCTATGGTAGAGTTTGCTTGCAACAATAGCTATTATTCTACTATTGGTATGGCCCCTTTTTAAGTATTGTACTATAGGAGGTATAGATCTCCTATTAGTTTGTTTGATCTTGGTAAGGTAGATATGATCGGTCTGGATTTGGTTTACCATCCTATGGAAAAGGTAAAAGTTATTTGGGATAGGCTAAAGGATGCTCAAAGTTGGCTAAAGTCCTATATGGATATATGGTGTAGAGACTTGGAATTCAAGGTTGGGGATAAGGTGTTCCTAACTGTGTCTCCAATGAAAAGAGTAATGCAGTTTGGTAAGAAGGGGACCTTGGTATGTTGTTCCTTATGTGGTTTTGTGGAGGGTTGGAAGTGTGGCTTATGAACTGGATTTACCTCCTAGTTTGGGCTCTGTTCACCTAATATTTCGTGTCTCTATGTTTAAAAAGTGTGTTGGTGATCCTTTTTAGGTCGTTCCTTTAGAGAGATTGGGTATCTCAGATTCTCAATCCGTGAGGAGGTCTCATTTGAGATCTTGGATAGGAAGGTTTGTCAGTTATTGACCGAGGATGTGGGCTCGATTAAGGTTCTATGAAGGAACCTCAAGGTGGAAGAGGCTAGATGGGAATTGGAAGAGGACATGAAGACCAAGTATCCGCATCTATTTTCTGCTCCTGGGATTCGTGCTGAAGGTATGTATTCCTCAACATACTTTTATTTACAAACTTTGTCAAGGAAAATACTAATATCTTTGCATCTTTATCTTCTAACTTGGTTAAATATTATATTGATATTTGATAATGCAAATGAATCGTTCTTATGTTTACCTACATTATCCTTCATTCATTGATGAATGTTCCTAGTGGGAGAGATTATAACACCCTGGATTTTTGGCCCTTAAAAAATTTCCTGGAATTCTAGTTTTCAGATAGGATATGACTAATGGGTACCATTCGTATGTTAGGGTATGGTTTGTTAGGGTATGGTTTGTTTGGGTCGGTCATATGATGGCCAGTGTTGGTTGGTGGGATAGATAATTTTCTAGAATAAATAAGATTTGGTGGATACTAGTCATATTGGGGGATTTATGGGTCATTTGGTTTTGGGGTTTTCCTTCACTTAATGTTACACTTGGTATTTTAACTTGAATTTAAGTATGAGTGTCTCACCATGACCCGTAAAATAGGGTACAAGTTATACCATTGACTCATATGGTGGATAGTGTTCAATCCTCTTTGATTCTATTCTGCCAGGTGTATGGGTTGAAGGTATGAGTTGTATGCTTTGGGTACAACTTTGTTTGGGTAATTCATACCTTAGATAGTGTTGGGTCCAAGGGGAGGCCTAGGGTACGAGTGGTGGGTTCCAATAATATTAGAGTTATTTTCCCTATTATTCTATTCATTAAGACTTAAAAAACAATCTCTGATCCTCTCTAAGGCTTTTGGGTAAAGAAAGGCTAGGGTTTTACTAAGGGGATCAATTTGGGGCTTGTGTTTGTAATTTGTCTCCGTCATATAGTCAATTTAAGGCATGTACTCCTTCTTTCATTGTTAGTTCTAACTAAAGGCATATTTTGCAAATTGTTTTCATGGAATAATAGTTATATGGTTTTAGATTTTCAAATATATATTGGGGGTTTTGGTTATAATGGCTTGGTAATGGTTTCCCCATGTTTTAATTATGTATTTACATATTTTAATAGTGGTTTAGATACTTGGTTGCATGGGAATGGTTAATTGGTATTTGGTTTTTGTTTTGGAAACACTTGCCCCCAATATATTTGATAAAATGCCTATAAGAATGCTATTATTACATTGGTGGACTTTTTAATTGAACTATTGCATGGTATGGTTTGGTAATGGAACCCTAAATGGTATAAATAGTTTAAATGGTTTGGAATGGTTTGGTGGTCATGGTTATGGTTAATTGAAATCCTTGTGGGGTAAGATGGAATCCCCCGACTATACATGTTAATGAACAACTTGTGGGGTACATGAGAATCCTTCAAGCCAACATAATAATGGAACACTTCTGGGGTACATCGGACTCCCCCAATTTAACTTGGTAAATAGGTACACAAGAATCCCTTAACCTCGTAAGGTTTGTGTAAGGACAATACTTGTAATCTATAATCGGTATGACGATACTACAATAAATAACCTTGGTTAATAATAAATAGAATAATGGATTGATTGGTTGGAAATAATTTTAATTGGGTAATAAGGGTGGGGTGTGATAGCTAACCGTAAAGGTAGGAGTTCAATTAGTTATACGAGAATCCTCTAAGTATACTGTAATATGTATCATGGAGAGCGAAGGGTAATCGGGAATCCCATACTCTTATTGTATCTTCAATTTAAATGACTACACGTATTGCGCTTGTTCAGGGGGTTACACTGGATCCATATAGCCTGTGGGTGGTTTTAGGATGGTTAAGCTACACATACCTATGTTAATGGTTTTAAATGCACGCTAAACCTAATTCCCTTCCCTGGCTTGGTTATATATATAAGTATAGTTTGTATGTATATGGTTGGTTTACTTGATTTAGTGGATGACATTATTTTATCCTTATCCTGAGTTCATGCTAGCATTCACCTGCTAACTCGTCCTCGAGCGGCTGTATCCCCCCACGATGTAGGAACCAATTATTTTACTTCTTCTGCATAGTGATCGAATTGCGGGATCTACTTTTTGATTAAGTGGTGAGCTTACATCTTTCCAAAAGGCTCCATTTCATATTCATGGATGTTTTTACATACACTAGTTTATTTATGGATATTGGTTTGGCTATGGTTGGGGGCATATCCCAACCGGATATTGGTTTTCTTTTGGTTAGAGGCTTTTGTGGAACTACTCTGGGTTCTTATGGGTGGGATTAGTATTGGTGTCAGCCTCAGTGTTGGCATTGGTATTGGGGATGATACTGTTGGACTAAATTTTTCACTGTTCTATCCTTTTATATTATGTTATAGAACTTGGTTTGGTTATTGTTTTGGTTTTGGATTATAATTTTGGTTAGTTATTATTATTGGTTGGATTTTGGATGGTTGGGCTTGTTTGGGTCAGTCTCGGTCATAAACCTATCCCTGAGTCTAGATTAGTTCTATTACATGCTATCTTCTTATATGTTTGGAATTTATCAACCTCAGGGTATATACTGGATGGTTGGGTTAGTTATTAGGGGCGATCTCCCATCCTGGATGGACTTGAGATGCCCATTACGAAAAGGTCCTTGGTTGGGTTGTGTCATTATTAGTGTTCATTGGGGTTATATACCAATTTTGAGTATGAGATTGGATTTATCATGTGGTCCTGGCATTTTCAAATTCTACATCCTTCTGAGTTGGACATTGGTGCATAGATGTGTTAGAGGGATGGTATGGTCACTTCATTTGGCGTCGGAGCTCTTGATAGCACCGAATCTTTCTTCCCTCAGGGTGTCGATTATAAGAGGACCATAGAGAGCACAAGTATTGAGACTTATGGGAAAAGCGCCAAGAGGCCTGCCATCAGCTTCACCTGTAGCCCATCTGTTTTACGCAGATAGTATTCCATCCCATGGGTTAACATAAGAATAGTCATAATGGTCATAGTAAGTAGAGTCCCCATCTAACTTGCATTGTTGTAGTATGGTCCGTTGGGCCATGGCGACCATTTTGGATGATAAAGGGCAGTATATCAAAGTATTCCAGGATATTAATTTAATTATGTCTTGATGAGACACTTGTTTAGAGAATGCCCCAGGTATGAGATATATGATCAGCCAGAGTTAGCACGTATTCCCCAACAACCTAGAGTTCCTACGACAGGGTGTGATATCAAAAGTTTTCTCTGACTGCGGAGAGATCATCTAAAACTCTAGGGAGTATCCCTGATAGAGGATTTCCAATCATTCAGCTAGTGTCCCTAACATAAGATTTCTTGTCAGTCAGTTTATTTAGATAAGCATTGCGATATTATGACATCTTCAGTTTAAGGTAGTATGAGTGGCACCTCAATTGATGATTCAGTCAGCTGGTTGGAGGTGGACCTATTTATATTTATTTTTCCCTATGACCGTCAGGCATGTGGTTGTGTATGTCTCCAGGGTTAGTGTACTTTTATTTTCTTCATTTATCTCTTCTATTAGGGTCTTCATACCCATTGGCCAGTATATCTCTTGATAAATTGATATTGATTATTATGTGTCTTGTTATTAAATTTCAGATTGTGTTACTACTCCGTAGTTAATTTATTTTAGTAGTTGATTGTGTAGATTAGTATTGATGATGTTTCCCTATGGGTGCTGTTTGGGTTTGAGTCCCATTTATCTTGGTACATTAGCCCTGTTGTGTCCCTTGAGTGGTACATGATATTGATGTTCATTTTTGAAATGCATATTCAGTATGATTGATATAGATATTGTTGTTACTATTGTTACCACTGCATGAGGTTACTATTACATCCTAGATTTTGGCTTTAGAAATTTCCCTCGAAATCTATTCTCCGAACCCAATATGACTCCAGGTATGAGCCATATGCAGGGTACGAATGGTATGGTCCCATCGTAAGCTGACCAATGTTGGGTTGTAGGATGGTTTATATCACTGGAATAGTCATAAATTAGATGTGCGAGTCTTAAGGATCGACATGAGTAGTATCAATTACTTGTATGGTGGCTAGTATTTAGTCCTCTTGGTAAATCATTCTGCCAGGAATACGGATCATGGGTACAGATCATATGCTTAGGTTATGACTTGGTTGGATAAGTTATATGCTGGATAGTGTCTGATACAAAGGTTAAGGCCTGGGTATGACTGGTGGAAACCAATTGTAAGGAAGGGTACGACTCGTAAGAGGGTCAATCATATCCCTGTTATGGGTTTTAAAGGGACTAAAGTGGGGGTATTTTGGACATTTTCCGACTTACCTTAATAATGACCCACGACTTCTAATTCACTTATGAGGTTATTTACCCAATTATTTTATTTATTAACACTTAGAAACTTATTCCAAAACACATCATAATTCTCTCAAGAGCTTTTGGGGTAAGAAATCTAGGGTTTAAACTTAGCGACTGCTTTGGAGCTTTCTTTGGTGATTTTCTTCCATCATCGTTCTCGGTTTAAGGAATATGTTTCTTCCTTACTTATTATTTGTAAAATGGCATGAGTTTTATGGATGTTTTCATTATTTCAATGTTGCATGGTTTATGGTTTTCAACTATTAATTGGGGGTTTTGTTTATAATGGCTTGGTTATGGTTTCCTATGGTTTAATTATGCTTTTATATGCATTAATGGTGGTTTTGGGAAAATAGTTTGGATGGTAATGGTTTAATGGTCTTTGGATTTGGTTTTGGTTATATTATGCCCCAAGGTATTTGATAAAATGCTTATAAAGATATGTTCATTTCATAGACTTTTTTAAGTGGAACTATTGCTTGTTTTCAACTTACATATGAAACTATAAATGGTTTAAATGGTCTACAAAGTTTAAAGGCTAATTTTTTATGCTTGTGGAGAACATGGTATTCTCCCAAGACGTTAATATGGTAAATGGAAAGGGAACTTGAGAGTCCGCTTAACCTAAATAGTTTTGCCATGGATAAATCTTGCAAGTATTATTGGTATGATGATACCACTAATAATTGGCCTTGGTAATAAATGGTAATTGGATTGTTTGGACATGGTTTTAATTTGGGTATTAATGATAAGATGTGTAATTAAGTTGTGAAAGGTAGAGGTTCTGGGGGGACCAAAACTGGAAACTCATATTTACTGATATGAGGGGTCTACGATGAGCACGTGAAAGTGTCACATTTAATATTGGAGGGATGTACTAGTAAACCTATGGGATATGTCTTGGTCATGCGGCTACTTGCACAGGGACTCCTTCAGTAAGGGGAGCTTAACCTATACGGTCCATGGGTGTGGTTAAACGAAAAGGTTACATAACCCAGGTTAAAGGTTTTAAATGCATGCTAAACATGGATTCCCTTTCCCGGCACTTATATATATGTATAGTTATATGCATCATGGATAGTTTTACTTGGTTGTTTAAATAACATTACTTTATCCTTATCCTGAGATACTTGCTAGCAGTTATTCGCTAACCCTTCTACTGGTGGTTGTATACCCACGTTGTGAAGGAATTGACCGTTCGAATCCTCCTATATAGTGATTATCTTAGGGAAAGTATTTGGATTGAAGTGGTGTTCTTCCATCTTGTTGGAAGGTTCTATTTTGATGGTATGGATATTCTTAGACAATTTTCTTTTGTTTTGGATATTGGTTTTGGTCATGGTTGTCGGCATGTCCCAATCAGATAGTTGTATTCTTTTGGATAGAGGCTTTATGGTAATTCTAGAGGTTGTATGGGTGAGATCGGTATTGGTGTCGACCTTGGCATTAGAATAGCTGGGAGGCTAGCATCATCGAACATAATTTCTTACTATTCCATCATATTATATTTTGGGTTTGATCATCATATATTGTTTTGATATTCTCTTTGGTTGGTATGGTATGGATGGTTGGTTTGGTGCAGGTAGACTCAGTTGGGTCGGCCGAGTTTTGTCCTTATCTAGAGTCTTTATGAGAGAGGCAATCTCATTATATGCATAAAATTTAGCTCATCTAAGGCTATGAAAGGTGGTTGGGTTGGGTTAATGGGGTAGTCCCCAGCTCTGGTTGGACTTAGGATGCCCATTACATCTAGGCCCTAGTTTGGGATGTGACATGTTGGTATCAGAGCTTTAGGTTCATGGTCAATTAGGAGTATACAAAATCGTGTCGAGTAGAGTCTCTTTTAGGGGTGTGTAGCATGCCACACTCATAAGAAAGAGGCTGCAAGACATTTAGGAATGTTTGACTTTCTTGAAATTCTCAGTCCTGGAATCTTCTCTAATCATTTGTTGTTTGTCTTTCAGATCACTCCTCATAGATGTAGAACACAAGGAAATTCTTCCATCTCATCTGGGGAAAATACTAAAGGGGTACTTCTTACGACTAGAGTACATCTTCGATCTTATTATCCTATTCCCAATTGTTTTGAAGTTCTTCATATTCCACTTACTGCTCCTCAGGTTCCTCAGGGTAACATGACGAACGTGATGTTTTGTCAGTCTATTCATATTTTTGTTCAGATAGTCGCTTCTTATGCTGAGCAGAGTACAACTAGTGCTTTGTCTGCTGAGGTAACAAGGGTTGGCCAATTTATGAAGATGGGTCCTCCTACTTTTACGGGAGTGAAAGTGGAGGTCTTGAAAAAACCAGAGAAGATATTTTAGGTTATATAGGCTTCTGATATGTGGAGAGTCAGCTTTATGGCTTATCAGCTCAAAGATATTACTTATCAGTGGTATGAGGAGTGGGACAGAGATAAGGGTGATATGAAAGAAGAAGGGTTATAGAAGGACTTTTCTAATGACTTTATGGAACATTCCTTTCTCAAAAGTTGAGGGAAGCTAAGATGGAGGACTTCATGAACCTCAGGCAAGAGAGGATGTCTCTGAAGGAATATTCCTTATGTTTCATCAGTTGCCAAGGTATGCTTCTGATTTGGTGGCTAATATAAGGTCAAGAATGAGTAAGTTCACTTCTGGCTTGAATAGAGATTTGATTTTAGAGAGAAAGACTATTTTTTTGATTTTTTTCTATTTAAATATGAGGTCAAAAATTATTTTGGATCCCTTTACTGTTCCTACCCTGGTAGGAGGCTCAATCATTGCTTAATGGGTCTGCAGGGGGTGTGGTATCTGTTGGTGATAGGGAAACCTTGGTAGATCTATTTGAGTTGGGAATGGTAGATTTTAATGTGATTGTAGGTATGGACTAGTTGAATTCTTGTTATGCACCTTTAGACTATCGAACTCGTAAGGTTATCTTTAGTTTCCCTAGTGAGCCAAAATAGAATCAGAGGGTTATTTTTTAGCTCTTAAGGGGATATTTATTTATTATCTTAGAGCTTGAAGGTTAATATCTAAAGGATGTCTTTATTTGTTGGTTTGGGTTAAAGATTCCAACTCAGAAGGTCCTTCTTTGCAATCAGTTCTAGTAGGGAAATAGAGTTTGGTATTAATTTACTTCTTGACACTCGTACAATATCTATTCCTCCGTACAGAATGGCTCCGGCCGAGTTAAGGAAACTTAAGGAGAAAATTAAGGATCTTCTGTATAAGGGGTTTATTCATCCTACTATTTCTTCATGGGGTGCACCAGTGTTGTTTGTTCGCGAGAAAGATGGTTCCCTTTGGATGTGAATTAACTACAGAAAGTTGAATAAGGTAACAGTCAAGAACAAGTGTCATCTCCCAATGATAAATGATCTGTTTGATTAGTTACAGGGTGCCAAGTTCATTTCTAAGATAGATCTTTGGTCTTGGTACCGTCATATTAAGATTAGGGAGGTGGATATCCCTAAGATAGATTTGAATACTCGGAATAGGCATTTTGAGTTATTGGTGATATCATTTGGTTGACCAATGCTCCGATAGCATTTATGGATTTGATGAATAGGGTGCTCAGGCAGTATTTAGATCTCTTATTCATTGTGTTTATTGATGATTTTCTGGTGTTTTTGAGGAGTGAGGTAGATTATACTAGTCATCTCCACGTAGTGTTACTGACCTTAAAAGAACAGTAGTTATTTTCCTAGCTCTCTAAGTGTGAGTTTTAGTTGAATACCGTGATTTTCTTGGGTCGTATTATTTCTAGTGAAGGGATAATAGTTGATCCATAAAAGTTGTTGTGGTGAAGAGGTGGCCTAGGCCCATGACTCCATTAGTTGTTCGGAGGTTCTTGGGTTTAGCCGGGTGTTATAGGTGATTTGTGGAAAGCTTCTCATCAATTACTGCTCTTTTGACTAAGATAAATCAGAAGAAGGTTAAGTTTTCTTTGTTGAATGATTGCGAGGGGAATTTTTAGAAGTTGAAGGATAGGTTGACTTCAGCTCTGATTTTGACTTTGCCAGATGGTAATGATGGATTTGTGGATTATTGCGATGCATCTCGGCTAGGGCTTGGTTGTGTTTTGATGTAGCATAGGAAGGTTATTACCTATGCTTCTACGTAGTTAAAGGTACATGAGAGGAATTATTCTATGCATAATTTGGAGCTATTGGTGGTTGTGTTTTCTTTGAAAATATGACGGCATTATCCATATGGTGTTACATAGATATTTTTTCTGATCATAAGAGTCTTCAGTGCATGTTCATGTAGAAAGAGCTTATTCATAGGAAAAAGAGGTGGCTGGAGCGTCTGAAGGATTATGATATGAGTCTTTAGTATCATTCGGGTAAGACTAATGTGGTTTTTGATGCTCTTAGCAGGTTCTCTATGAGAATTTTAGCTCATGTGGAGGAAAGGAAGTGGTAATTAGTGAAGGATATTCACCACTTGGCCAATCTTGGTGTTCGTCTCTTGGATTCTAAGGATGGTGGTGTGATAGTGTTAGAAGTTGTTCGATTGTCTCTTAGTGTAGAGATTAAGGAGAAGCAAGTGTTGGATCCGGTCTTGATAAAAATCAAGAGCATTTTTGGTGGGAAAAAAGTGGTGGTGTGTGATATTAGTGGAGATGTTACTTAGCTGTACCAAGGGAGGTTGTGTGTTCCAAATGTCGATGGGTTGCGACAAAGGGTTTTGGTTAAGGTGCATGAGTCGCGCAATGTTGTCCATCCTGGCTCAACAAAGATGCATTATGATCCTAAGGAGATCTATAGGTGGAATGTATGGAGGGAGATGTGGTTGAATTTGTGGCTAAGTGCATGGTGTTTCAACAGTTTAAGGTTCAGCACATAAGGCCTGGTGGGTTGCATCAAGAATAGAGTTTCTTGAATAAAAGTGGGAGATGATCAATATGTATTTCATTGTCATATTTCCTCGATCTCGAAACCAATTTGATTTAATTTGGGTCATCATGGAGAGGATGACTAAGTCTGCTAAGTTTTTTCCAATGAGGACTACTTTTTCAGTGGAGGATTATGCGAAGTTGTATCTTTAAGAGACTGAAGCTACACGGGCTGCCTATTTTTATTAGTTCTGATCATGGTACGCAGTTTACATCTGATTTTTAGCGGTCTTTCAGAAAGGATTAGGGACTAAGGTTAGTCTAAGTACAACTTTTCTTTAGAAATTGAATAAGCAAGTAGAGAGAATGATTCAGACATTAGAGGATATGCTTCAGGCATGCGTGATTGATTATGGTTGCAGTTGGGTTAAGCATCTATCTTTGGTAGAGTTTGCTTACAACAATAACTATCATTATAGTATTCATATGGCTCTTTTATAGGTGTTGTATGGTAGGAGGTGTATATCTCATAATTGATAGTTTGAGTTTGGTGAGACGGATATGTTTGGTCTCAATTTGGTCTCTCAAGCTATCAAAAAGGTAAAGGTGATTTAGGGATAGGCTTAAGGCTACCTAGAGTCACCAAAAGTCTTATGCGGATGTTAGGCATAGAGATTTGGAGTTTGAGGTTGGGGACAGGGTGTTCCTAAAGGTGTCTCCCATGAAGGGAGTAGTGCATTTTGGCAAGAAGGGGAAACTTAGTCCTTATATGATTTTGCAGAGAGTTGGTAATGTTGCTTATGAGTTGGAGTTGCTATCTAGTTTAGGTTTGGTTCATCCGATATTTCGTGTTTCCATGTTGAGAAAGTGAATTGGTAATTCATCTTTGGTTGATTCCTTCATAAGGTTTGGATATCTCAGATTCTCTGCCTTATGAAGAGGTCCCGGTTGAAATATTAGATAGGCAAGTTTGACAGTTGCAGAAAAAGGAAGTGGCTTCGATTAAGGTTTTGTGTTAGAACATACGGAAGAAAAAGCTATATGGGAAGTGGAAGAGGCCATGAAGTCCAAGTATCCATTCTTACTTTCTGCTCCTGGGATTCGTGCAGAAGGTATAATATCTTGAACACATCTTTATTTTTTGAGTTTTTTATAAGAAAGATTAATAACTTTGCCTCTTTGTTTTTGAACTTTGATTTGATTATTCAAATGGATCTGCGTATTGTTACCTCTACCTTGTCTTTCATTTAGGGATGAATGTTCCTAGTAGGGGAGAATGTTACATCCTGGGTTTTAGCCTTAGAATTTTTCCTTGAAATCCATTCTCTGGACCCAATAGGAATCCAGGGTATGAGTCATATGCTAGGGTACGAGTGGTACGGTTCTATTGTAAGCTGACCAGTGTTAGTTGGTGGGATAGTTTTGATCACTGGATTGGTCACAACTTAGGGGTGCGAGTCAAAAGGATTGATATGAGTAGTATCATTGACTCATATGGAGATTAGTTTTTCATTCTCTTGGTAATTCATTCTCCCAGGGATATAGATCATAGGTACGGATCATATACTGAGGTTACAACTTGGTTGGATGAGTTATATGATTTATAGTATTAGATCCAAAGGTTAAGGCCTGGGTACGACTAGTGGAAACTAATCGTAATGAAGGGTACGACACGTAAGAGGGTTAGTCATATCCCTGTGATGGGTTTTTACGGGACTTAAAGTGGGGGCATTCTGGACATTTCCGTATTTACCCTAATTATGAACCACGATTTCTAATAAACTTAAGAGGTTACTTACCCTATTATTCTACTCATTAATACTTAGAAAACCATTCCAAAACACATTATAATACTCTCAAGAGATTTTGGGGAATGAAAGGTAGGGTTTCAACTTAGGGAATGCTTTGAGGCTTGCTTTGGTGATTTTCTTCCATTCTCTTTCTCATTTAAGGCATGTGTCTTTTCCCTACTTACTTTTTCTAAAAAGGTATGAATTTTATGGATAGTTTTATGGTTTAATGTTGCATGGTTTATAGTTTTCAACTATTAATTGGGGGGAAGGGAGGGGAGGGTTTGTTTATAATGGCTTGGTATGGTTTCCTATGGTTTATTATTCTTTCATATGCATTAATGGTAGCTTTGGGAAATTGGTTTGCATGGTAATGGTTTAATGGTCTTTGGAATTGGTTTTGGTCATATTATTACCCCAAGGTGTTTGATAAAATGCTTATAAAGATATGTTCATTGCATTGACTTCTTTAAATAAATCTCTTACTTGTTTTCATCTTATATATGAAACTATAAATGGTTTAAATTTTTCAGATTGGTTAAAGGCTAATTAGTTATGCTTGTGGAGAACCTGGTAAACTCCTAAGAGGTTAATATGGAAAATAAAAAGGGCACTTAAGAGTCCCCTTAACCTAAATGGTTTGGCTATGGATAAATCTTGCAAGTATGGTTAGTATGATGATACCACTAATAATTTGACTTGGTAATAAGTGGTAATCGGATAGTTTGGACATAATTTTTATTTAGGCATTAATGGAGGGATGTGTAACTAAGCTGTGGAAGGCAGAAATTCTGAGGGACCAAAATTGGAAAATCATATTTATCGATATGAGGGATCCTCAATGACCACATGCGAGTGTCATATTTTATATTAAAGGGATTTTCTAGTCATCCCATGGGATATTTCCTGGTCATGCGGCTACATGTACTGGGACTCCTTCTGTAAGGGGAGTTGAATCCATATAACCCATGGCTGTGGTTAAATGTCATGGTTACGTAACCCAGGTTAAAGGTTTTAAATGCATGCTAAACATAGATTCCCTTTGCCGGCACTTTTATATATGTTTGGTTGTATACATCATGGATGGTTTTACTTAGTTATTTAAATGGCATCACTTTATACTTATCCTGAGATACATGTTAGCGGTCATTTGCTAACCCGTCTACTGGAGGTTGTATACCCATGCTATGTAGGAACTAACCATTCGACTCTCCCTACATAGTGATTGACTCAGGGACAATAATTGGTTTGATGTGGTGAGCTTCCATCTTTCCGAAAGGCTCCATTTTGATGATATGGACATTCTTAGACATTTTGCTTTTGTTTTGGATATTGGTTTTGGTCATGGTTGGGGGCATGTCCCAATCAGATACTTGTATTCTTTTGGAAAGTGGCTTTGTAGTATTTCTAGGGGTTGATTGGGTGAGACCAGTGTTGGTGTTGTCCTTGGCATTACAATATGCTAGGAGGCTGGCATCATCGAACATGATTTCTCATTGTTCCTTTATTTTATATTTTAGGTTTGATTATCATATTATGTTTTGATATTCTCTTTGATTTGGAATGGTATAGATGGTCGGTTTGGTGCAGGTAGACTCGGTTAGGTCGGTCACAGTTGTTTTCTTATCTAGAGTCTTCATAAGAGCATTTATGTAATCTTGTTATATGCATGAAATTTAGCTTATCTAAGGCTGTGAAAGGTGGTTGAGTTGGGTTAAGGAGGCAGTCCCTAGTCCTGGTTGGACTTGGGATCCCCATGATATCTAGGCCCTGGGTCGGGTCTTGACATTACTAATATTACTCGATATTTTCACTTAATATTGTTACATGATATAATTGGTTCTTGATAGGTAGCTATATAGACTTCTGTTATCTAGTTTAAATTTTTTTTCTTGTGATATGATTCAGTGGCTTGCATATATAGCCCAACATGTTTTTTTCTTTCCCGTAGTACAGTGAGGTTTGATGTGTTTCGTCTTGGTTAGCTGTATTAGATTGATTTGGGGATGTATTTTGATATCGAAAAGCAAGTTGACCTTTTGTGAATCTATTATGATGCTAGAGTTGAAAATTTAGTTATTTTGCCTATTATTTAGTTTAAGATTCTTAGACTTGCTTCCAGGATTGTAAAGGCTTCTATTTGGATATCACTCCCGATATGACCTACTTGTGACATAAACAAGTTTGTATTTTGTTCTTTATTTATCATTATCTTTTCGTCTTATAGCAATTTTGATACTGTGTTGAGATGTCGTGGATTTATCTCATAGGTTTGTTGAGTTTGTTCCCTTCGGATGGTTTACCCTGTTCCAAGAATGGATGTTGGATACTATTTGTAATTGTGATATGGTTTTTCCTTGAGTGGATTTAGAGAGTTAGAGGCAGGTGGCCTTTTTTGTGATCGATTCTTAAGATGGCGAATTATATGTTCCTTATCTCGAGTTGTTGATTTTTCTGTAGTACTTTTGAATTTAACCTTAGTTTTGAGATGGGTATATTTCTTCTATGATGGTGGAATTATTTAATGGATTGAGTGGTGATTCTCCTACTTGGGTGGAGTTGGGATGTCCCCATTTCAGAGCTTGTTCGGCCCAATGAGTCTTCGTGGAGTGTTTCTCCTTGGTGACATGTAACTATGGCTATTTGTGCCAAGAGAGAGTATTGGATTTGTTATTTTCCAGCTTAATTCATATTTTTCAAGTTGTTAGACCTTTTTTGCCACTCATGTTATGTTTTTTTGCCTTGGGAAGTTTTTGAGTATGTTTGGATAGTTCATTCCCTCCAGCGTCTATCGAGTGGGTTATTAGCATTTTCAGCCAATGATTCATCCTTTAGAATGATTTCTATTTTTTGGCTATATTTCCTGTCCTAAACTGATATAGAGTTGGTTGCATGTGTTATTACTCAGTTATTATCCCTGCGGTGATTTTGTTCTCTAAATATGTCTCGACTATGGCATGGTATGATTTATCTCAAGTATGTCATACTTGGATACTAAAGTCGAGTTGGGATAGTTGGCATTAATATAGCCTTATTGGCTAGGTTTTAGATTTTACTCCTTGGAATGGAGATTTGGGAGTGTGATAGATTTGGAGAATTAATGCCTACCCATTTTTAGTTTTGGTTTAGATATTTGAGACCGATCTATTACGCCTTGGTATTGAGGTTTCAGCTTAGTATTGTAAAGCTTGCATGCAACTTTTATTTTAGACTTGTCTTTGTTCAGGTTTCAGTAATAGGATAGTCAAGCCTACTTTGTGGTTTCCTATTCGGCCTTTTTGACATTGGTTAGATTATAGTGGATGAGTGTTCAGATGATAGCCTATAGGCCCCGTATTGGTTACTTTGGTCTGGACTTAGAGTTTTTGGTTTTCTTTTGGAATTTTAGATGATTTACTCAATGGGAGTAATATACTCGACTTGGATTTAGTGTGACTTTATTCTCGGTTGATGAGACATCTTGGAGAGAAATATTCATTGATTAGTTATTATACCTTGGACTTCGAGATTTCTGTTGGATTGTCATCTGGACTAGTAGTAGCATTGACATGGATTGCATTCCTTGATTATCTCCATTCTTGTGCTCATACAAAGCCTTATGAGCTTATTCTTTTGTTTGCCATATAGACTTTCAACAGATGAGCTTCAATTTTGTAAGTTCTTTATGATGAGACTGCATGGGCAAGACTTAAGTGATTGTCCTCCTAGCTTGGAGTAGATAACATGTGCAAATGGTAAAGGAAGGTTATATTTGGATTTAGATTTGGTGGCGTGACTCCTGACTTGGTTTTACTTTGGATTCGATGATCCATGGTTGCTTTATGTGGATATAGAGATGGGATTAGTGTGATGTGTTTCTAATGTGTACATCAGCCTTCTTGGTTCAGTGTGAGTCAAATAAGAGGTTAAGTTGTGTTTTTGTTGTTTGGAAGAAGAGTGAGGGTGCTGGTTGAAAAGGGGATACCTATGGAGAAATCTCTTAGAATTGTTTTCTCTCTGCTGAGGTTATTTAGAAAGTCATGAATGGAGCATATGGGCTCAGTACCTTATCCTTTTGAGGTTTCGAGATTCTTTCCATCCGTTGACTTTCAGCAATGAAACCCCTTTTCGTAGTGGATATTGTAATGACCCTTCAGGTTATTTTCTATATTTATACTTATCTTTATCGTTTGAGATAACCTATAGCTTCTCCAAGTCATTTATGACTTTCTGGATCGATTATCAGGAAGTTTGCTTGGTTTTTGTAACCAAGTCCTTATTTAGAAGTCTTCATTGGTTCCAAATGGCCATCGGGCAAAAACTTCAGTGAAAGGATCTCATATGAAAATTCTGACTGCGCTAACAGATTCAAAATATTGATTTTAGGCTAGCTAGACCTTTGGTACGAGTCCTAATGCACTGGATCTCATTTTGACCTAGCGATCAAAAAGTTAAAAAATTGAAAGTTTAGGTGTAGGACCCATATTAGGTCGAAACAACCTCGGATTGAATATCTTAATTGACCAACGCATCTGAAACGTCAAATTTAGTGTGGTTACATATTATGTTTGCAAAAATTGGATTCCAGACGCATCCTAAGTCATTGGCAAAAACATGAAATCAAATTCCAAGTTTCAATTGTAATATGGTACAGCCAAGACCTTGATCTCGAAGGCCTTAGCGCGATCCCGACTTCCGCAAATGCAGCCCACATATGCACAATTGCGAGGACCACAAGCCTGGGATGGCTCTTTAAATAGCAATTTTGGTCGAGAATTGGCCATTTTCTTTCCCCCTTGAGAGCTTAAAACCCTAATATGGTGTGCTAATGAGAAATAGGTTATGGTAGGTAACTGGGAAGCTTAATTATCTCTTGTATTGCGATTATCTTCAAATTTAAGGTAAGAATCCCTTTTATTCATGCTTAATTTCCTAGTTTGGACAAAAAAAAACCAAATGTAGCTTAATGAATGATTTTAGCTCAAATTATGCTTAAGTTTCACCCATTTGTTTAGGGTTATGACTTCTTGTTCATGTGTGAACATTGGGTTGGTCTCGGAAACTCATTTTCTATATGTGGGACCCACTTGGGGTTTTGGTATCATTTTGGACGAGAAGCACAATAGTACAATATGGGTATTGATAGACTTATATTTTTGAGTGGATTATGATTTCATTAGTGTGAGGGCATTTTGGTGATTATAAAGTGAAGATGAGAATATGGTGCATGATTTGATATTTTGCAATTTGGCTTCGAGGTACGCCTCTGTCTACTCTTTTTCATAGATGACATGTGATATGTATTGCGTGGAAATATGCATGCTAGGATTGATTATGCATAGAGTAACTTAGCCTTGATTGTTGATGCTTTGGGGACTAGATGAGGATTTTGGACCCATAAGATGATACATTAATAAGCCTTTTTAATCCCTGTGCCTTCTCTCCCTAATTTAGATTAGTTATGTCGTGGTTATAATGTAATGGTATGTTTGGGTTGTGGTTTTAGGATTTAAAGCATGAATTGTGGATTTGACCTTATTGGACAAGTGTGGTAGTCTTGAACCATAACTTGGGTAGTGTAGACTTGAGTACCCTTGTTACTAGTTAAAGCTCCTATCCTAAGCTTGAATGTGTCTTATGTGACATTTAGAAGTTAAACTAGATACCTTAGCCTAGTTTGGCACATAGTGGATCCAATCACAGAAATTGAGGTTTAGAAGTGGGATCATCTGGCCTATTCAGGCCTAGACTTGTGTTAGTCTTGTAGACTTAGTTGTAGATAATAGACATAGATGGGGCTAGTAAGCCTTAGTATAAGGTTACTTCGTGACTTGGTACCTTGTATTGCTGTTCCTTTGATTATGGGCTTTGGGCAATAGCTATGATACTCCTTGTAGAAATAATATAGGGCATTTAGAGATGATATCCCCCTTATATATGTTGTGTGGCCTATAGAGATGCTATCTTTTCTTAGACTTGATGATGGGCCTATAGAGATGCTACTTCTTTTTGGTTATGATACTTGGGAATATAGAGACGATATTCATCTTACATATGACAACTTCCCTAGAGAGGCAATATTCCTCATAGTCATGATGTATGACCTATTGACATAAGATATCTAATATAAGATATGATTACATGCTTATTGATATTATGCCTCCTCGATGTGAGATGCCTCCTATGTGAGAGATGGTTACTTTCTTATTGATATTATGCCTCCTCGATGTGAAATGCCTTCTATGTGAGAGATGGTTACATGCTTATTGATATTATTCCTCCTATATGCGAGATGCCTTCTATATGTGAGATGACTAGAAATATGCTATGACTTATAAGTATGATTATTAATATAAGTTTCAGATATATTATTTTGCCAAGGGATGTGTTATGATAATGATTGGATATCCGAGAAGTGCTTATTATTGTAGGAGATACGATTACAGTTTATGGATTCATATGCATGGTTTATATACATATCTCTCTGATATAGGACATAGGAAGATGCATGTAACGACCCGAAATCATCTCCCGGGATGTCACACGGTGCTTAAGGGTACGAGTAGCCCTAAGCTAACCCTTAAAGCCGGTTTCTACCAATGACACTCAAATCAAGATAAGAATAGACTCAACACTAGCATAGTTGCAGCACATAAAATGAAATATGGAAAAGATACTTGGTCCATATGACAACAATATAGAGAAATCTTAACAAGACCACAATATCGAACCCTCGCTACATCACAAGTCTAATACTAGTCTGACAAGCCTCTATGAATAAAAATCTAGAGAGCCGTTGGGACAGGTCCCCAACTGACTAGAAATGAACTGAAGATAAAACATAATCTCTCAAGTACAATAAATATCTGAAGTTTGGCCCTCGAACTATGAGGACCCACCACTGTAGACAACGTAGGCAAAGTACTCTAAGAATCACGGGCGAGGCTGGGACTGAGCACCTGAACCTACACTATGACATAATGTAGCACATAGACATTTATGTGAATCAGTACTTGGAATGTACTGAGTATGCGGGGGTGAATGCACATGTATAAAATAGTAATAATCTTCTTTAATCAAATCATGTATGCATTATGAGATGACTCACAGGCTTGAACTAGTATAGAATATAAATATCATAAATCATGAGGAATGAGGCATGCAACACAAAGCTCGTGAGTCATCATTGTTTAACTTCAAAATTAGAAACCTTCTCTTATTCTCAATACCCAACGGAAAAAGGGACTTCAAACAATACTTTCAACTCATGCATAAGTCTCATGGAGAGTCAAACTTCTTAAATGCTCAACATGTCATAACTATATAGAAAATCAAATAGTTGGAATTCGGAATCGTATAACTTAAAAACATACTTGGAGGCATTTCATTCACTTTAGGAAAGTATCTCATTTCAACTTTAGGGAAATCATTCTATCTCAAATGGAAAAGTATTCTAGTTTAGGAAAATAACTTGTCTCAAAGCTTTATGAAAAGTACTATAACAAGGGAAGATGCTTTCATATTGGAAAATAACTTACATCAAGAAAATAAGTTAGTTAAGGAACATCTTTGCAAATCATCCATTTAGGAAAATAACTTATAGGGAAGGAAAATAAGTATTTGATCTCGAAGTTCAAAAGGCAAGGGAGATTCTCGTAACCGATATAAACCATGTGAGGTACATGGAGTCCAACATTTTCTCTTCCTGTGGAAGAGACTCCACGTTGGGGAGGAGCATCATACTCTTTCCAGGGAGTATAACCTATGTCTAGTGATCACTAAATGAAACTCAGCCCCGGTCTCAATCATAATGATTATAAACTCATCTCAGGCCCAACCTACAGTGGCATGTAGTTTTGGAGGTAAGAAACCATATTAACTTACCCGTTCGATGCTAAATACTACTTCCTTTAGATTATCTGAGCTCATCTCTTAAAAATCCACTTTTATAATAATAACATGGTTCACCACGAACCCAATTTTCAAATGGATAATCTCATATATTGGAGTGAATTTCAAAGCTCAAGGACAATTAGGTCAATTCATTTCTCAATCATCTCAAAATACTACAAACATCGGTGCTTATAGCACAAGACTTAATAAATTCACAAGTCTCAAATAGGGCTTACTAACCCATAATTCAATCTCAAGTTAAAGCTTAGCAAAAGCATAATATATAGCATATAGATTCATAAATCATTTGGAAATCTGGGAATTTCAGCAATTTACCTCAAAATCTCAATATAGTCATATGCTTCAATATCTCAACAATGAAAATATTAGTTTATCAAGGAGTAAAATCTTGGAGTTTATACCTAGTTGTAACTAATCAAGAAAACATGTAGAAATCATGACATTTAACTCTCAATTCATGGGAAATATCAAGGTAATGCATTCAACAATAATGGGTGAAAAACCCCAATTCAAATTTATGTCAAACCCCCATAGATTTCAAAAAAATCATAATGTATATAAGTCTTTTGGGCACATATGTGAAGGGGGTTACCCTTGTTTAAAACCCTACATACCTTAGATTAGAAAATTGAATGAACAAGCTTCCTCTAAACTTCCCCTTTTACTCTTGGGAGAGGTTTGTTGAAGCCTTTGAACTTGGGAAACTCAATTCTAAACTCATTTGCACAATCTATGGTGACATCTTAGATTTTTTGGAGAGGGGTTTTAGTTTTGATTTGATTTGTAGGAGAAAACCCTAGCTCAAGTGTGTTAGAGATGAGAAAAAGAGGGAAACTGGTTCATCTAGAATATATATATATGAGGGTTTAAAGGAGTGGAAAGGACATAAATACCCTTTTAAAAATGAGTTAAAAATTGTTGATCGGGGTCCATAACGGTCGAACTGATAGTCCGTCAGAGGACCTGATGGTCCACAAGTCGTCTGTCACTCGAGGGCCAAAAATGGCACACTATACCTCAACGTCATAGTCAATGTTTTGGTCCTTCCGGAATCTGATGGTCCATTAGATTGTCTGTCACTAGAGGGACAAAAATGGGACTTTCTGCCTCGACTTGATGGTCACCTCGATGGTCCATCAAATTTTTAGAGGAAAACCATTTTGGCCATCGCACAATGTACATAAAAAGGGAGTCATTGACTTAGTTTGATGGAATTATTGACGGTCCTCCAAAGACTTGACGGTCTGTCGGATCGACCGTCAAACCTGGGCGATTCTGACAATGCTTTGTAAAACGACCATAACTTCTCACCCCGATACCGGATTTTGAAGAAATTTTTATTGTTGGAAAGCTTACTCAATTTCCCACACTATTGGAAGTCATTTTTAGGATAATTCAACAAGATTAAAATACAAATCACTTAGCCAGTCCTTTCTCAATCCCCTAGTGCTAGAATTTCACTTTATTCGACACACTCCAAGGATCAACCACGAGGAAACTTTGTGGGACCTTAAAATATCTCCCCCTTGGGAAAATTCATCCTCGAATGTCACTGGGTAGACTAGGGATACAGGAGAAAGAAAATAGAGTACACATGGCTGAAACAATTACTAAAATCATGACCACTTCGGATATTGAAGAACTCATACAAGAATAATGCATAGCTGAACATTTAGATAAGAAAATTTGAATAAAGGATGAATAGTACCTTTGGATTGATCTGAACTCGTGGAAAAGAGGTGCGGGTACTTGGCTCACATGTATCCTTCTGCCTCCCAAGTAGCACCCTCAATAGACTACTTCCGCCATAAAACTTTCACCAAGGAAACTTTTTGTTCCTTAGTTATGGATCTGAAAGTCTAGGATCTCCACGGGAATCTCATCAAAGGAAAGACTATCCTAAATATCAACACTTTCTGAATGATTAACCACAAGAGAATCACCAATATGCTTCTTAAGAATGGAGACATGGAAGATAGGATTAATGACGAACAACTCTGGGGGAGACTCAACCTCATAAGCCACTCCACCAACACAGCTCAAACTCTATATGGGCCTAATGAAACCTTTATCTAAGAGGTCTTTGAGTTACTCCTTCAAATCTTTGTGTTCGGCAGGTGCCATATAGTATGGTGGAATTGAAATAGGCTGAGTTTCAGGAAGAAGGTAAATTCCAAACTCTATCTCTCTATCAGGAGGTACCCTTGGGAGATCTTTTGTAAAGACATTGGGAACTCATTAACGCTACCTACCGACTAGATGGTTGGGTATCAGACTTAGTGTCCTTGAATCTAACTAGGTGGTAGATGCAACCTTTGGATATAAGCTTTGTGGCTTTGACATAGGAGATAAAATGACTCTTGGGAGACACCAAACTCTAGGATCACTCAAATGCTGGCTCACCAGGGAACTGAAACTTGACTACACGGGTATGATAATCTATAGATGCATAACAAGAATAGAGACAATCCATACCCAGAATAAGGTCAAATTCCACCATGTCTAACTCTATAAAATCCACAAGTATGACTCTATGAAGCACAGTAACAGGGCAATTTCTATACACTTATTTAGCAATGACAAACTCTCCGACTGGTGTAGACACTAGAAAGGGCTCAGAAATTTTTTTGGGACTCATTTTGAAATTCACAGCTACAAGTGGGGTCACATAAAAGATGTTCGACCTTGGATCCAACAACACATACACATCAAGACAAAATACACGTAGCATACCAGTAACAACATCAGGGGAGTCCTTCTGCTCCTGATGGAATGGTAAGGCATAGAATTTGTTTTGGTGCTGACCACTAGCAGTGTTAGAAGAAGCGCCCTGAATAGGGATGAGATGAAGTACTAGAGCTGGTGCACTAGCAGCCTGTGCCTGAGGTCGGGCATCTCTGTTCCCCTGTCTAGTATGGGGATAATCCCTAAGTCTGTGGCCCTACTTGTCACAACCAAAACAACCCCTCAAATATTTTTAACACTCCCCAATGTGATTCCTACCACATTTAGCAGAAGAAAGATAACGGGTCCTATTGTTAACACTATTCTGTGACCCAGATAAGAAAAACGTACTCCCTTGCTCCGGCCTGCCTCTAGGCGTGATAGCACTAGCTGATGAAGGAACGAAAATAGGTGGACGTCTTTAAAACTGAGGGTGGCTCCCTCAAAGGAACCTAGGCCGGCTAAACTCGTGCTGCTCAGATAATGCTCTCTTGTTACTTCTTATTCTATCTCTCTCCATAAGCTTATCTGCCTCTATCTGTTGAGCATGACTCATCAACCTAGCAATATCCATATCCTTATGCAACATTACTGCCCTACACTCCTTCAGTGCCATCCCAGAAACACCGGTCACAAACTTACTCATACTAGCTCGAGTGTCAGAAATCAAATCAGGAGCATATTTGGTCAACTAATTGAACTTCAAGAAGTACTCTTTAACATTTATAGAGCCCTACCTTAAGTTTATGAACTCCTAAATATTTTCCTCCCTCATCTCAAGCAGAAAGAACTGATCCAAGAAGGTATCTTGGAATACTTACCAAGTCATAGGTGCGACATTCTTACCTCTACCCTTTTTCGATGATAAAACCCAATCATAAGCAATGTCCTTCAGTCTATAGGATGCCAACACAACACTTTTTTCTTCTAAAACCTGTATTACATCAGTGATCTTTCTCACCTCCTCCAAGTACAACAGGGGGTCCTTATCCACCTTGGACCCATAGAACTTAGGCAGATTCATCCATATAAAGTCATGAATCCTAGCCATGGATGCATCACCACCTTGCTGATTAGAAACTAGGGTCTGGTAATTGGTCCGAACATTTGCGGTGACCGCTTGGGCTAACCCCTGAAAAGCTGCCCTAAACTCAGCATGGGATACTATCTCATTCAAAGGATCAATAGGTGGGGGTTGCTTATCATTGTTTCCATGGATATTCACTCTTCGAGGAGGAATTTTTTGAAAAATAGAAGAGCATGAATCATTAGATAAGAGGGACAACTGTAGGCACAGTAGAATTTGAAAGAAGAAACAAATTTTCAATAAAATGTCTCATAGCCTCTTGCTCATAGATGTGGAGCGCTAGACACTGATGATCAAGACTTTAATCAACCTGGCTTGTCAGACTCCCTAGGACTTCTTAGAAACCTAAGGCCCTGATACCAAGTTTGTAACGACCAAAAATTGCCTCTCAGGATGTCACATAGTGCTTAACGGTACGAGTATCCCCAAGCTAACCCATAGAACCGATTTCTACCAATGACACTCAAATCAAGATGAGAATAAACTCAACACTAGCATAGTCACAGCACATGAAAGGAAATATTGGAAAGATACTCGGTCCATATGACCATAATATAGAGAAATCTCAACAAGACCACATTATCAAACCCTCACAACATCACAAGTATGATACTAGTCTGACAAGCCTCTACAAATTAAAATCTCAAACGATGAGGACTCACTACTGTAGACAATGTAGGCAAGGTACTCAACGAATCACAGATGAGGCTGGGACTGAGCACCTAAACCTACATTATGACACAATGTAGCACATAGACATATATGTGAATCAGTACTTGGAATGTGCTGATTATGTAAGGGTGAATGCACATGTATAAAATAGTAATAATCTTCTTTAATCAAACCATGTATGAATTATGAGACGACTCACATGTCTTGAACAGGTATAGAATATAAAGCTCATAAATCATGAGGAATGAGGCATGCAACACAAATCTTGTGAGTCATCATTACTTAACTTCAAAATCAGACACCTTCTCTTATTCTCAATACCCTAAGGCAAAAGGGACTTCAAACAATACTTTTAACTCATGCATAAGTCTTATGGAGAGTAAAACTTCTTCAATGCTCAACATTTCATAAATAGTTAGAAACTCACATACTTGGAATTCGAAATTGTATAACTTGAAAACATACTTGGAGGCATTTCATTCACTTTAGGAAAATATCTCATTTCAACTTTAGGGAAATCATTCTATCTCAAATACAAAACCATTCTAGTTTAGGGAAATAACTTATCTCAAATCTTTATGAAAAGTACTATTACAAGGAAAGATGCTTTCATATAGGAAAATAACTCACATCAAGAAAATACGTTAGTTAAGGAACATCTTTGTAAATCAACCATTTATGAAAATTGCTTATATGAAGGAAAATAAGTATTTGATCTCAAAGTTTAAAAGGCAAGGAAGGTTTTCGTAACTAACATAAACCATTTGAGCTATATGGAGTCCAGCATTTTGTTCTTCTACAAAAATGAACCCATGTTGGGGAGGAGCATCATTCTTTTTCCAGGGAGTATAACCTAGGTCTCGTGATCACTAAATGAAACTATGCCTCAGGCCCTATCACAATCATTATAAACTCATCCTCAGGCCCAACCTATGGTGGCACGTAGTTTTTGGGGTAAGAAACCAAAGTAACTTACCCGCTCAGTGCTAAATACTACTCCCTTTAGATTATCTGCACTCATCTCATAAAAATTCAATTTTAGAATAATAACATGGTTCACCACAAACCCAATATTCAAATTAATAATGTCATATAGTGAAGTGGATTTCAAAGCTCAAGGACCATTAGGTCAATTCATTTCTCAATTATCTCAAAATACTCAAAACATGGGTTTTATAGCACAATAGTTCATAAATTCATACGTCCCAAATAGGGCTTACCAAACCATAATTCAATCTCAAGTTAAAGCTTATCAAAAGCAGAATATATAGCACATAGATTCTTAAATTGTGTGGAAATCTGGAAATTTCAGCAATTTACCTCAAAATATCAATATAGTCATATGCTTCAATATCTCAACAATGAAAATTTAGCTTATCAAGGAATAAAATCATGGGTTTTATACCAAGATGTAAATTCTCAAGAAAACATGTAGAAATAATTCCATTTCACTCTCAATTCGTGGGAAATATCAAGCTAATACATTCTAAAATAATGGCTAAAAACCCAATTTAAATTCATCTAAAAACCTCATAGATTTCAGCGAAATCAAAATCTAAACAAGTCTTTTGGGCACCAGGGCGAAAGGGGTTACCCTTGTTCAAAACCCTACATATCTTAGCTTGTAAAATTAAATGAACAAGCTTTCTCTAAACTTCCCTTCTTACACTTGGGGAGATGTTTCTTGAAGCCTTTAAACTTGGGAAACTCAATTCTCAACTCATTTTCACAATCTATGCTGAGTTCTTAGATTTCTTGGAGAATGTATTGTTTTTGATTTAATTTATAGGAGAAAACCCTAGCTCATGTGTGTTAGAGATGAGAAAATAAGGGCAGCTGGTTCATTTAGAATATATATATGAGGGTTTAAAGGAGAGGAAAGGACCAAAATACCATTTTAAAAATGAGTTAAAAATTATTGATTGGGGTCCATGATGGTTGAACTAACGGTCTGTCAGAGGACCTAACGGTCCACCAGATCGTCTGTCACTTGAGGGCAAAACATCGGACGTTCTACGTCGACTTGACGGTCACCTCAACGGTCCATCAAATTTTTGGCAGTCCACCATTTTGGCCATCGCACAATGGACAGAAAAGGGAGTCACTTCCTTGGTTTGATGAGATGATCGACGGTCGACCAAAGACTTGATGGTCCGTCGAATTGACTATCAAACGTGGGCGATTCTGATAATGCTTAGTAAAACGACCATAACTTCTCACCCCGATATCGAATTTTGATTAATTTGGTATCATTAGAAAGCTAACTCAATTTTCCACACTATAGGAATTCATTTTTAGGATAATTAAAAAAATATTAAAACACTAATCACTTAGAAAGTCCTTTCTCAATCCCCTAAGGCCAGAATTTCACTTCATTTGATACACTCAAAGGATCAACCATGAGGAAACTTTGCGGGACCTTACAATGCTGTATGTTTCTTACAAATTATTTATTGGATACTAGTGATGGCATGTATACATTTGGTACATTTATGATTATTGTGTTGGTAACTTATGTGATTCTCGATGGAATATAATCTTATTATTGTTCAGCTTAATTAAGGGTTAAGCTATGTGGTAGTTAATTGTATATTAGGATTCCAAAGAACTTGGTGGATAGGAATCTAATGTATTAGTTAATGAATTATGCTTAGTTGAAATATAGTAGTTAGATATAGTTGATATGTGATTAATGATGATGTTGGGTTTAGCACAGATGAAGATTAGTGATATTTATGCCTATGTTTATAATGTTGATTAGTTGTTAAATGAAGGGTTGTGTATTAACAAGTCTAGATAATAAATGATGTTGGTAATAAGAGGTGGCTAGTTAATAACAATGCATAGTTACTAAATGGTTGATTAATGAATATTTAAATAAGGATTAGTTGGTTAATGAGGGTTATTTAATGAATAATTTTATTTAATAAAAGATGGTTAGAAGATAAATGGTTATGTGTTGGCTAATAATGGTCAATGGTTATAATGATTTGTTGATAATTTGGAATAGTGGGTAAATGGTGATTATGGTCTAGTGATGAACCTTGGATAGATGTTAGATGTCAGCTATCTAATAAATAATGGTTAGTTGCTATCCCTTGAATAAGGTTAATGTTTAGAAAATATCTAGAGGTTATGTGATGACTAGTGAACTAGTGGTTTCATTATCAATAGCATTGGTTAGTTAATAAAGAGTAGTTCGGAAGTATTGTCGAGATAGATACTTTGTGGTGATATGATTATGTTCATGAGTATATTAGTATATGTTACTCTATAATGTTAATTATGATGACATTGATACCCGGCAAGACTGGAGGTTACTATTATGATGATATTGATACCCGACAAGGCTGGAGGATACTATTGTGATGATATTGATACCCGAAAGGGCCGGAGGATAATATTGTAATGATATTGATTCCCGACAAGGCCGGAGGATACTACTATGATGATGCATTGATACTCGGTAAGGCTAGAGGATACTACTGTAATGATATTTTGATACTCGGCAAGTCCAGAGGATACTGTAATGATATATTTATGCCCAACAAGGATGGAGGTTGATTATAATGATGATGTTCATGATTATGATAGTTATGGTGAGTTGTGATATTGATTGTGTATGTTGCATTCATTCCTGTATGTGCATTGCCTATTACTAATATGCATCTATGTCTATCTATCGGTATGGGATGGTTGTATTAATATGGGTGAATGATGTGTCTTGTGTTATTTTATGTTGATTGAACATTTTGAGTTTAGGGCAGTGGGGGTACACATAGGATCGATTAGGTATATGGTTTTCCAAAGTAGCCAGTTATTTACAATGTTATTGATATTGTTATTATCATTGTTATGATCATTATTATGGCTAGCTTATGATAGATTGGCTGTTGATTTGGTATTGAGATTTGAGGTATGTTTTTGGCTTCCTTTACGATTATCTCATGTCTAGCCATGTGGATTATAACCCTTAGCGTGAGAGCCTTAGATCCTAATGGTATTATAATGAGGATATGGTGATCTAGGTTATGCTTGATACGACCTCATGTTTATATATATCTAGCTATCTGAAGTTATGGCACTACCATATATCCCTTCCTTCATTTGTACATATTATATATTGTTCCTTGGACTATAATGCTATATATATACACGCATATATTTATATATATCTTTCTTCGCTCTTCATTTGTATATTGGTCTAGGATATACGATATTATATTGACATCTATTAATTATGGCTGGAATAGGATAGTTCTCCCTGATACTTCCTTAGTCATATTATGTTAGACTTTTAGAAATGAAAGGATAGTTGTTCCCTATTATCTTATTGACTTGTCATATGATTTCTGGACTATTAGGTGTAGTTTCTATTCTTCTTATATGTTGTATATATCTGCTTTATCTTTGGATCTCAGTCAGCAGTTGCCTACTAAGATCCATTCCTTTGGTCCTTATACTATACTTCCACAAAATGTAGATCATAGTATCGGTTATCGCCATTGATGAGTGCATCGTGCAGAGAAGCCATGGTTTGGAGACTTAGGGTGAGCTCCTGACGTTCAGAGTATTACTTATCTCTCTATCTTTTGTATTAGATTATTCTCCATGTTGTATTCGGAGATAAGTTGTATCAGAGTATTTTTCCTTAACATTTCACTTTTGTACTCTAAATACATTAGAAGCTCTTGTACTATACCACCAGATTTTGGGATGTTCTTATGTATTAGTCTACACTTTATATATTTTGCATTCTTTTCTTTATATTGATTGAGTAGTCCATTACTAGCCATTTCGGACTTCAAGTTGGCTGGCCAACTGGTGGGTTTTTGTAGGCGCCATCATGACCTAAGAAATTAGGCCATAACACTCACTAAGATCCGTAAGGATAGGGTATGAGTAGTAGGTGTAGTCATACGTTGTCTAGTGTCGATCCCTTTGAATTCTATATTGAGTACGACTGGACCATATAGTTGGATGGTCTGTTCATAAGTTGGGGAAAAGGAATCATATGGTGGATAGTATGTGGATGTCCAATTTTCTGTTCTAGGTACGATTGGATGGTGCCAGTCGTATGATTTGGTGATGGGTTGGAGGTTCAACTCATACCCACATATGATATTTTTACAATTTTAAGTTAGAGGTACTCTAGACATTTCCCCTCTTAACTCCTTTTGAACCTACAACATAAAACACCTTTAGAGGTTAACCTATTATTCTAAATCAAATACTCTTAAAAAATCTCTCTCAAGCTCTTGGTTCAAGAAAAGGTCAGGGTTTCTACAAGGTAATCAATTAGGGTATTTCAAGAGTGGATCTCTCTGTCTTCCTTGGTGTCTAAGGCATGTTACTCCTCCCTCATTGTTAGTTTAAAAAAAAGCATGTTTCAATGAATGGTTTTCATGGTATTATTGTGGTATTGTTTTTGTTTTTAAATTGATGTTGGGGGTATTGGTTGTTTATGGTTGGATAATGTTTCCCCATGCCATTCTTATGGTTTTTATGTTATAATTTTGGTTTGAACCTGTGGTTACATGGGAATGTTCAATTGATACTTGGTTTTTGGTTTTGGAAACTATATGCGCTCTACATGTTTGTTAAAATGCCAATGAGAATGATTTTGTCCATGGTTTGACTGTTCTTGAAATCTTTGCATTGCATAATATGGCATTGGAACTTAAATTGGTTTGGTTGGTTTTAAATAGTCTGGAAAGGCCTTAATGGCCATGGTTTTTGTTTAATTGGAAACTTGGGAGCCAACTTGGTTAATGGTTTTGGTATGGAACAAGAGTATAGACTTACAAGCTCTAATTTTTGTATGACGCTACCAACGGTTAATGCCTAATGAAAAAATTCTTGGTAAATAGTTTGGTTATGTCAAAAAGGTTTAATTAGGCTTCAAGATTGTTGAGTACGAAATCCATGGAAGGTGGGGGTCCCGGGGGATCCCCATTGGAAACTCACGTTTACTGATGTGAGGGTAGTCTTGGTGACCGTGTGCATTATGTCACACTTTAAATTTTTGGGGATATACTAGTCATCCCAGGTATTCTCCGGTTGTGCGGATAACATGCACTGGGGAACTTTCAGTAGGGGAACTGAATCCATAGAGCCTTGGGTGGTTTTAGAACGGCCAAGCTACATAACCCAAGTTAAGGTTTTAAATACATGGTAAACCCGTTTCCCTTTCCCGACATGATATATATGAGATTGAATACGGTTATTTACTTTAGTTTTGAATTACTAGCATTATTTTATGTTATCCTCGAGTATATGCTAGAATTCACTTTGCTAGCCATCTTCGAGTGCTATATCCGCACGTGAAGCAGGAACCAACCATACTATAATTTCTTCTGCTCAACGACTTGGATTCGGGGAGAACATTGACTCAGAATGAAGTAGTGAGCTTTCATATCTCAGAAGGCTCCATTTCATGCTATGGACTTGTTTTATATTTGTTATTTCATTGGTTTGGTTTTGGCTATAGTCGTAGGCTTGTCCCAACCGAATGTTATTAATTTTGGATAGAGGCTTTGTTAAACAACTATGGGCATGGGCGGTGTTGATATTGGTGTTAGCCTTGGTATTGGTATTGGCATTAAGGCTGACACCAGTTGGATATTTTGTCAGTTATTGTGGTTATGAACTACTTTAAATATCTTTCAATTTATATTATTATATCTAGTTATATGTTCAAAATTCATCTCATATAGAGTGTAGGACGATTATGGTTGGGTCTCAGGGGCGGTCTCCGGTCTGGGTCGGACTTGAGTCTCCTGACATGACTAGGTGCTAGTTCGAGTTGTGTCACAAATCATTGACAAAGGTGTCTTTTCTTTAGGCATTAACCATTGGTTTTGTCATGCCAAAATTAGAACTTGCAATTCTATCCTTTTATGCCATACCAAAACCATTAAACAAAGTTGACTCAAAAGTTTACAATTAAACCAAAACCATGGCCATCTAGGACTTTCCAAACCATTTAAAACTAACCAAACCAATTTTTAAGTTCCATAACCACTTATGCAATGCAAATATTTCAATAATAGTCAAACTATGTGACAACACAATTCTCTTTGGCATTTTAACAAATAGGTTTAGAGCATATATGATTCAAAACCATAACCAAGTAATTTTAGGACATCAAAAGTACCCTTAAATCCATTTACCATAACCATGCATTCCATAATGTCAAAATCATATTGAAAAGCATGAAAGAAACATCACTAAAACATGAGGAAAAATATTCTACAATGTACATTCAAAACCCCAACCATTATTTCAAACCACAACAATATTATGAAATGCATCCATTAAAACAGATGCTCTTTGTAAAATAACGATGAGGGTGGGAGTGACATGCTTAGAAAACAAGGTAGACGAAGAGAAACCACCCTTGAAATCCTTAATTAGTTATCTTGAAGAAACCCTAGCCTCTTACTTGAGAGAGTTTTTAAGAGTGTTTGATTGAGAATAATAGGTTAATGAGGCCCCAAAGGTGTTTTATGGTATCAAAGGGAGTTACAAAGGGGAAATGTCTATACTACCCCCAACTTAAAACTCTAGAAAACTCGCAGGTGGGTAGGATTTGACCGTCTAACAAGTACCACACCATACAACTAGTATCAACAAGTCATCACTAGAATAGAAGGTTGGACACCACGTTCTGTCCAACATATGACTACCTCGCCCAACTCATCACTAGACCATATGATTGGTATGGTATAGCCGTATCCTAACTAGAAACCAAAGGGATTGAAATTGAAAAAAAATATGACTCAAGCTTACTATATATACCCTATCCTCACAGCTCTTAGTGAGCCACTTGTATTAAGAGGAAAGCTAAGTTACTAAGTTACTGATTTGATTAAGGGGCCGACCAAATGAACTGTCACCACCCTTAACGAACAGTACCCACCGAACCATAGCTACAACTGAAACACAATAATACTTCAATGGTCTCATAATAATTAGGGTTTCCTAACCCGTACTCATACCATACGACTCGTATGGTAAGTCGATACAAGGGCAGTGAGTTCCAAACACAAGAAATTTCCAAGGGTCAAAACCCAAGGTGTTTCATGTATCCTTCAACAATATGTGTAAATATGTCTATGTAATCCTTTTATTTCCCAAATTTTCATCCATATGTATATCCATACGAAAATATACCTATTTTCCCCTTTGACTTCACTTAAAATAAGTTGAAAACCAAATCTTAGTCAGTATAGGAGTGGGTGGGTGTTAACTTCATAACATGGAATCTCCCATGTGTTTCCCACTCCTTTTCAGAATTTTAATATTTTTATACAGCCTTTAATACGTCCAATAAAAATCCCATAAGGATTAGATGAAAATACCACACGGTTTCTACTCAAACTAGGACTTTGGGACTGACTTTTCTCGATTGTAGGAGCTCCGTGCCGTGGAAATCATTCCATTGACTTAGTGGCACTCCAATAAGATGATAGTATTGAAATTCCAGTAGCTAAATCAAACATGTGTGGTGGTTACATGGATGCGATCTTGGGCTCTGCTACACAACGTAGAGGGAACAATAACAAGGCATAATTTTTCCCTATTTAGTCCCATATCACCTGACAAACCTGGACCTTGTTCTATCATCTATTATTTCTAATTTGAAGATTAAAATGCCATCAAATTCACATCCTTTAATCTCCTAAAAATTCTCATAACAACCATTAAATAATAAAATGGTTTAAGCTCTCCAAAATCACTTGAGAATAAGCATAACTTAAGCTTTGTAACTGTCTAGCGTTGCCTTTATTTGTTTCAATCTTGAATTGATAAAAATGAAACCTAAACCATCTAAAAAATAGTGTTAGAACACAAATAAAATAATGTTACTAATTATTAACATAAGAACGCTAAGTTATCCTCAAAACTAAGCTAAACGTACGTAGATAATGACACTTAGTTATATAAATATTCCTAAGATCAGTAGGTTATGTTTATAATATTTTTTAGACTTATTTATTTGCATTTATACTTATAAATTAGATGAAATGTTAATTATTATTCTGAAAAATTTGTGGTTGATGATAGTTATTTTGTTAATGCTTGAATGATAAGCCATCGATTTAAGAATTATTGAATTTTGAGATTTGATTGTGAAGTGTACTTGTAAAATTAGGTACACTTGATATATATCCTAATATATAGTAAAATTTAAATTATAATTGATATAATTACTATTGATCAGATACCACACCGATATGGTATTAGTTTACGAACCGGTACCAAGCTAGTATAGTACGTGGACCCTAGTGCATCCCATGTAGGTCATGATAAGTTGGGAAGAAATAAGTCTCTTAGTATATATGTACATGTTAGTATTTTAAGGTGAGAGTTAGTATGATATATGGAGATTATAATGAAAGTTAAAAAGATACGAATGTGAATTTGCGATGGACATAGATCCATGTTATGATATAAATGTTAAGACTGTGAATTGGTTATTATTTATGATAATTGTTGGTGGCTTACATGACTTTTTATATAAAATTTCTTAGTTGATTTGAACTATTATTTTATTGAGTAAACTACTTTATATGTGTTGAAGATCCTATCTAATTGTTATTTGATTTATGATTTATATTTGTTGCTAAATTGAGTTGGTCGATGATACATACCAGATGTAATGACCCTCAAGGTCATTTTTCTTACCGCTATGTTTTTTTGCATTTAGAATGTCCTTATTGCTTCCCCAAGCCATTTATGACTTACTAGGACCAGTAGTTTGGTTGCCAAATAGTTCTTTTGGTTTTGATGCCCATTTCTTTATCTTGAGTGTTGGAGTTAAGAAACTGGCATTTAGCTAGAACTTCTACTAAATTACGTTGGATGATAATTTTGACAGTTCCTTGTGCTATGAAACATGGATTTTAGGATAGGGGATCATTTGCTTGTGTTTTGTCACGACTCGAGACTTCCCCAGTCGTAATACGGTGCTTAGAATCACATTTGACCACAATCTAACCCATGACCTAGCATAACACAAAGAATACTAAAGAAATAATAAAGTGAGCATAAGATAAACTTAAATGAACTGATAATAAATAATAGTGAAATTAAATAATGAATATCAAAAATTAGATTATCTGAAAATACTTGACATGCTAAAAACATAAATATCCGTCGGAAAGCCTCTAACTCATGTGAGTTATTGGGACAAGCCCCCAAATAACACCAATTATCTTAAAATAAAAGAATAATGATAATACTGATAACTGGACCTTGAATGATGAGAACTCACCAATTACTAATGCTAATGGTAGAAAAGCGTACTTAAATCGATTCGGATGCAAAGTGCCAGAACCTATATTATAAGATAATGTAGCTTAAGCAAAGTATGCAATTAGTAATATGAATACACTGAGTATGTAATATAGGAAATAACTATCATAAACTTGGCATAAGGCATGAAACATGTTGAACTGATGCAAGACTAAGTATAAACATGTGTTGAATAATTAGTTGAATAATTGAATACAAGGTCATACAAAATCTGAGACTGAAAGATAAACTGTGGATGGTGGCAGCTAACAATAACCAAATACCCCAATCTATGCTGGCCCTAGTTCAAGCTTTAAACCCAGTTGGATGGGTACTCAATACCTTGTCAAGGGTATGAACATTGACTAACGTGGATCCACTAAACTGGTGTCCATAAAGACTAGGGTGTAAGTCTTAATATAGCAGGGACACTTTATAACCTACGATGGCACCATATTTTTTGAACTTACGGATTTCTACTAATGGTTTCAGTCCTAATTGACTGGTGAACCTTCATCCCTTCGTTCGCTCGATGTTAAGTACTACTCCTAACTGAAAGACACTAATAACTAAAATGCTCAATATAATAGTATTCTGAAAAAAAACAATATATGCATAATCTAAAGTACTCAATAACATGTAAATTTAGGTATGCATGAATCCCTAGGTATCGGGTGTTCATAACCCACCATATTTGAAGAATGCAACTAAATATGACAATATTAAAATTTGATCATAATGAGGAATTTCATAATTTAAACACAACAACAGAAAATTTATCATAATAGGAGGATTTCATGGTTTTGAGTATCGAAAGACGCTTAAACTTATGGGGAATCACAAATTCATGGTTTACTTCAATAAAACAAATTGAAATTTTAAGGTCTCATGCTTCCCATGGAAACCCTAATCTTGAAGGGTAAAATTTAACTTAAGAATATATGATCTTTAGGACTCAATGGGTGAGAGGAGACCCATTGATGAAATCCCCCATTCCTAGAGATGAATTTTTTAAAGAACTCCTTGAAATTGGTGCTTAAAGTTTATGAACCCTAAGTTGGATTTTGGAGAAGGAAATCACTCTTTCCCTATTCTCTCTGTATATATATTTGATTGAATTTTGAGTTTATGAGGGATTTGGGAAAAGTTATCCTTATATTCCAACCTTGGTAAATCCTAAACGGCATATCTTTGGGATTAAAAGAGTGGGAAAATACCAAACAACCCTTCTAAAAACACTTAGAATTTTTTTGGAAACAACCGCGATGGCTTATGCTACTACTCGTAAGGTTTGACCAAAAGTCATGGCCTGAATCATGACTTGAGGACGAAAATCTTGGTCCTAAACTATTATGACAAATAGCCTTTCTAACAACTCATTTAGTATAATAATGAGTCATCATGAAGTGTTGTAGTCAAGGGGTTGAATTCCCTTGTTTCTTACTATTGCAATAGCGGGTCTACCTGATGACTTATTTAGATTGATAATGAGTCGTATGCTAGATTCATCATTAATACACTAAATTTTATGGGTCTTCATTGTCATGACTTCAAGTATTTCAGAAAACTCGTTTAGTTGGACAATGAGTAGTCGTCAGAGGCATCATCACTAGCTGCGTGACAGTCCTTAGTAAACTGGCCACAACTTTTCACTATGATACCGGATTAAGGTGAGGCTGGTAGCATTGGAAAGATAATTTAACTGTCTATATGCTGATGGTATGGAGATCAATAACTTGGGATATTATAATATCTCCCCCTTCGGATCATTCTTTCCCGAAATAAATTGACTAAGTTGAAGTACTAGGGGGAAAACTGCAATTTAACACTGAACTCCTATGAGCTGAACAATGAGTTGACAATGGAATCTATTACTGATACATGAACTGAACAATACTCAATAATGTATGATATGACATAAAAATATCTGGGTGTAAAAGGATAGAATAGAGAGAATTAATTAATTAAGGGAACTATTACTTCAAGTTAGGACTGAGTTTGAAGAGAAAAAGTGTGGGTACTTGGTCATCATATTTTCCTATGCTTCCCAAGTGACACCCTCAACTAACTGATTTCCCCATAAAACCTTTACTAAAGAAACTTTTTATTACTTAGCCTACGAATCTGATGATCTACGATATCAACTAGGAACTCTTCATAAGAAAATATCTTTCATGACCACACTCTTCAAAGGAACAACTAACGCTAGGTTGCCAAATCTATTTCTTTAATAAGGAGACATGGAAGACTAGATGCATTGATGCTAAATCTTTATGGAACTCCAGCTCATTTGATACCTTACAATATCAACTCAAAATATTATAAGGACCAACATAACAGGGATTAAGTGTTCCCTTCTTACTGAATCTCTTTATCTCTTTCATGGGCGAAACCTTCAAGTATATAAAATCACGAATATCAAAATCAAGCTCCATTCCCCTCATATCTGCATAAGATTTTTAAAAAATTTGAGAAGTCTTCAACCTTTCCCTAATCATCTTAACTTTTTTCATTCCCTGATACACCGAAATTGTCTCTATCAAAGCCACTTCACCATCCTTAATCCAACCAATAGGAGATCTATACCTCCAACCATAAAGCGAATGAAATTGGTCCATATGAATACTAGAGTTATAAATAATATTGTACATAAACTTAATCAAAGGCAATTTATCTTCCCAACTGCCCTTGAAATAAATCAGACACGCTCTGAACATAGACTCTAAGGTTTGAATGGTCCTTTCTGCTTGACTATCCGTCTATGGGTGAAAAGAAATACTAAGATGAACTTGGCTAACAAGACCCTTTTGAAAAGTATTCCAAAATTGAGAGGTAAATTGGATACCTCCATCTGAAATAATAGTCAAAGGGATTCCATGCAATTTCAAGAACTCCCTAAGATAAAGTTTAGCATAATATTTGGTTGAATCTGAAGTGTTAACTGGTAGAAAGTGAGCTGACTCAGTCATTAATTCCATGATAACTCAATTAGAATCATGTTGTCGGTAAGTAAAAGCAACCGTCTAATGAAGTCCTTATTTACTACTTTCCACTTTAAAGTTGGAATAATGATCTCCTAAAGCATAACACCAGGTCTCGGGTGCTCAATATTAACCTACTGGAAATTTGGAAACTTAGCAACAAATCCTATTATATCCTTTTTCATGCTATTCCAATAACAGACTTCTCATAAATCACAATACATCTTACTGGCTCTTGGGTGAATAGAATTTCAAGAATTATGAGCTTCTGCTAGCATCTGTTATCTCACGTCATTTAGATCTAGAGCATACAGAAGAACACTATCTATTCCTTTGTAGAAAATCTTGACTATCTAACTTCAAACTACTTCTTTCAACTTGAGAAATATAGGATCATCATCTTGCTTTTCCTTCACCTCAGCTACCAATGAAGATTTTGAACCATTCTGAACTAAGACTTTATCTTTAGATGAACAAACTAACCACTCCTAACCTAGAAATATTATAAACCTCATACACTAACTCTTTCTTCTTATCCTTAAAATAAGCAACACTCTCTATAAACAGTCTGCTAAGGGTGTCAATCACAATATTGGCCTTACCCAGGTGGTATAGCACACTTATATTATAGTACTTCAACAACTCTAGCCGCTTTCTTTGAGAAAGATTTACAATTTTTGGCTGAAACATATTGAAGGCTCTTGTGATAAGTGAACACATCCACATCAACCCCATAATGATAATGCCTCCAAATCAATCATGAGTCGAGTAGTGTTTCTTATCATGTTTGAGTTGCATAGAGGAATATGCTATAACCTTACCACATTGCATCAACACACAACTAACAAAAACTCTAGAAGCATCATAATAAACCACAAAACCATCTGAACCCTCTAGTAGAGTCAACACTAGAGCGAAGGTGACTCGACTCTTTAACTCTTGAAAATGATTCTTGCAAGAATTAGACCACTGCAATTTGGAATTCTTCTGATTTAGTTTGAATATGGGAGAAGAAATAGAGGAAAATCCTTACAAAAATCATCTGTAGTAACCGGATAAACCCAAGAAAATCTAGATATCTGATGGAGAGATAGGTCTAGTCCAGTTCCTTACTGCTTCAATCTTTTGAGAATCAACTCAAATTCCTTCACCTAATATAATATGACCAAGCAATGTTTCTAATTTCAACCAAAATTCACACTTGCTACACTTAGCAAATAGCTAGTAATCAATAAGGGTCTACAAGACAATCCTTATATGATCTGTGTGTTCATCCTTACTATGAGAATAAATGAGGATGTAATGTATGAAGACTATAACAAACATGTCAAATTACTTCTTAAACACCCTATTCATCAAGTCCATAAAAGTTGTAGGAGCATTCGTTAGTTCAAAAGACATAACAACAAAATCAAAATGACTATATTGGGATCTGAAGGTTCTCTTTGGAACGTCACATTCTTTGACTCTTAGCTCATAATAGCCCAATCTGAGGTCTATTTTAGAGAAAGAATTAGTACCTTAATGTTGGTCGAACAAGTTATCAGTCCTGGGTATAAGGAACTTATTCTTGACTATGACTTTGTTCAACTGACGATAGTCGATCCACAATCTAAGAGAACAATCTTTTTTGAATTTGAAGAGAATTAGAGCACCCCATGGAGAGACACTAGGCCTAATAAACCTTTGTCTAGGAGACCTTTCAATTTTTCCTTCAATTCCTTAAGTTCGATTAGATCCATTCTATAAGGTGTAATTGAAAAAGGCTTGGAATATAGAAGGATATCCATTTCAAAGTCAATTTCCCACTTGGGAGGAAATCTATGTAGATCATTAAAAAACACATTTGGAAATTCATTTACTACTGGAACTGACTCAAAACATGGGGTTTTGGACCTTGAATCATTGATTCAAATAAGATGATAGATGTACCCTTAAAATTCATTTTCCTTTCCATAAGAAGTGAGAAAAGTTGACCAAGGTACTACCTTTCCATTCTAAAACTAAAACTGGACTACTCTGTTTGTACAATCAATTGAGGCATACCAACAGTAGAGCCAATCCATGTTAGGAATAACATCAAAATTAGTCATTAATAGCTCTATAAGGTCGATTGAGGTGACATTTTAGGATATTTTGGTTACGTAATTTTTATATACCTATCTGACAATAATTAAACTACAAATTGGAGTGGAAACAGTGAAGGTTTCTGCAAGGATTTCGGGGCTAACACAAAAATCTACTACTGCATAGGGAGTCATGAAGAACAGTGTGGCTTTGGGATCTAACAATGCATAAACATGAGTATAAAAAATTTACAATATACCAGTGACTATATCAAGAGAACCCTTCTTATCTGATCAAGTCTAAATGACATAGAACCTACCCAGATGATTTCCAGCTGCTGCACTAGAAGTGGCACCCTGATGAGTCGGGAGACCTACAGAACTATTGAAGAGTTGAATTAAGTTTATTGATGAACATCCTTACCTATCAAGCAGCTGTTCAGAAATCCCTCAAATTGTGTCTCACTTAACACACCCAAAAATATGCATAACTACCTACTAAACACCCATCCATATGGTTCCTATTACATTTCTTGCAAATGCTATTGACACTATCGTGAGACATATTATCTGATGCACTATCACGAGCATCCTATCTGAACTTAGGTATTGAGAAACTAGAAGAAGATAGGTCTAAAGCATAAGATTTTAGGTAGAACTAGGAATCATTTCCACCATCCGAACACTGCTGAGAGAAATTAAAATTACCAGCTCTGGCCCTATTACTATCGATATCCTTTCCCTTGATATTTTCATTTTCAATCTATTAAGCATGAACCACCAATCTGGAGATGTATATAACCTTAATAAACATGGTCATTCTACACTCTTTTACCATATTCACAAAAATATCTGACATAAACTTCCTTATTTGGGCCACCTAAACTTGCTCATTTAGGCCCTAGAGTCAGGAACCACAGTCGGAGCATACCTTGCCAGCTGAGTCAACTTGAGTGGATACTCTTTTACACTTATATTGTATTGCTTCAAGTTTATGAACTCCTGCACTTTTTATTCCCTCAACTCAAGTGGGAAAAACCTATCAAAAAATGCAGCAACAAACTCATCCCACTCTACTGACCATGCATTTGCACCTTTATCCTCCTTCCACTACTTAAACCATGTTTGAGTCGCTTACTATAAATGATAAGTAGAAAAATTTGAAATCATAGTTGAGGTGACACCTATGATCTCAATGACCTTCTGAATACTGTCAAGTAACTCCTATAGGTCCTCCTCAGACTTAGACCCAAAGAATATCAGAGGATTAATCGAAGTGAAGTCCTAAATTCTAGTATCTGCCGTATTCATAGTTAGTCTAGATGGTGCAACAACTTGCTAGTTATTCTAAGCCGCCATTGACTAGGCTAATGTTGAAAGTAGCCTTAAACTCAGCATGAGAAACTTGCTCATTTAGAGGGATTTCAAAAACTGGTGTTGCTGCTTTTTTGGTTCCTATTCCCCCTTATGTTAGTTCTCTTGGGAGGAATATTTTGTAAATGGGTAGAGGATGAGTCAGAAAAAGGATTTTAATAGAGTTCTCACTCTATCGCACAATATGAATAATAAAAGAAGTTATACTTCCCTAAAACATTTCATAGCCTCCACTCATAAGTGCGGAATGCTTCACACCAATGAAAAAGACTCTACTTAACGTTATTTTTAGACACCCTAAGATGATTTAAACCTGATGCTCTTATACAAAGTTTGTCACGACCTAAAACTTCCCATAGTCTTAACATGGTACTTAGAGTCACAAGTGAACCCAAGCTAAACCATAGCCTAGCATAAAAAAAAGAATACAAAAGAAATAATATGTTGAAAAGAAACTAAAAGAAAATAAACTAATAATAAATAATAATTAAATCAAATATAAAATATCAGAAATAAGACTGTTTGAAAATACTCAACATGTAGAAAATGTAAATATCTATCTAAAAGCCTTTAAACTCATGTAAATTATTGGTACAAGCCCCAAAATTTCTCCAACAATCTGAAACTAAAAGAACAATGAAAAATAATACTGATAACAGGACCTTGAATGATGAGTACTGACCGATTGCTGCAGCTAATGGTATGAAAACAAACTAAACTAGATCCAAATATTGAGTCTTAAAACTATATTATAAGACAATATATCATAGAAAAAGTATCCGATCAGTACTTTGAATGCACTGAGTATGGAAGATGGTAAATAACTAATATAAATTGGGCATAAGGCATAAAATATGGAAAATTGATGCAAGACTTAGTATAAACAGGTACTGAATGATAAGTTGAATAACTGAATACAAGTTCATGCAAAATCTAAGATTAAAATATAAACTATGGACTGTGGAAAGTAATATTAATCGATATACCCCAATCTGAGCTAACCCTGTTCAAACTTGTAACCCCCATTGGATGGGTGTTCAGTACCTTGCTAAGGTTATGAACACTAGATAACATGGATTCACTAAACTGGTGTCCAAAAACATTAGGGTTTAGTCCGAATCATGTGGGTGACCCCTTATAGCCTACAGTGGAACCAAAAATCTAGAACTTAAGGACTTTTTGTAACACCCGAAATCTAGTATCTGGAATGCTACATGGTGCTTATGACCTCGAAGGACCATAAGCTAACCCATGACTGCTATTTGTACCTGTATACTGCATATTGTATTGTAAAATATGGAAGCATGAACTGAAAGGCCATAAGGTTCAAAATTAATAAATCACCATAGGACATAACATCTGGGATGGGGTATAAATACCTAAAACAAAACTGTCTAAACATACTATAGTATGAAAAAACTCAAAAATATGAGTGTCTGAATATGGAGTTGATGGGACATGTCCCCAACTAAATCCAACTAATAAATTAATTAATGAAATTATAAAGTAATGATCATGTCCTTGAAAGATGAGGACATACTTCTAACTTTGACTACTGAGACTGGAATGCTACTTATGCTCTAGAGGTCGTGTCTCTGGACCTATGGTATAAAACACCATACCGCGAATGCGTCAGTATGAATGAATGTACCGGTATGCATGTGAGGTAGGCTAAATGCATAGGTTTCATATGCATGAACAATAATAATAATAACAGTCTGACTATCATGAGCATGAGAATACATGCATGATATATAATAACTAACACTGATGTCGTGATAACATAATTAGTAAATTTGAATACTGATAATATGACATACGGATAACTGATATAACTAATAACATGAGTGATTGTATCTGACAGTCCTGAATTTGATAGAACTAGATGAGTTCTGCACTGTATCTGAGTTGACTGTATCTGACATTCCTGAAGTTTAAAGAACTATTTGAGTTCTTTTACTAATACAGATATTGAAATTATGGGAAGTAGTTATCTAACCAATCTGTCCCTAATACGCTATTATGGATGAGTTGGGGTCAAATCTATAACCCAATTGGAAGAGTTTCAATATCGCACCACTGGTAAAGACAAGTTGTGGGTGACCCTCATCTGACAATGTTCCCAAAAGAGAATGGCAGGGCCCTCATCTGATAGTGCTTATCCACCTTATCAACCCTCACCTAATAGTGTTAATGTCTCAATATATGACAGCTACATAGTTTTGAAATGCAAGGATGATTTCTAAGAATCACACTCTCATCTGACAGTGTATGTTCCCATCCTTGGATTCACTAGTGCTAATTTCTACTCCCATCTGAATAAACACTAAACACGGATTACTAAACTAAATTGGACTGAGCTAACTGGGTTCCGTCGAATGATGGAATGGTACTGAGATTACTGTATTATTCAGCTTTCTGAGATTACAAGGATTTCTATGTTTTCCTGAGTCACATGACTAGCTAAATTATACTGAACATGGTTTGATTGAGAGTATCTTGAAAACATGACACTGGCTCTAGCCACACAGCTAAATTGTCTAGTACAAGTAACCCCAGGACTCAATGGAAAGAAACTGACAAAGCATGAATTTCTTGAACATATGACCAACATCACAATCCATAATTCATTTATTGAGGCATTTCATCAAAGATGTGATATGCATAAACTTGTACATAAATAGGGCTTTCATAATAGTATACTAGTTGGGAACTTTTCCTTCACATAGGCATTTAATCAAACACATGGTAGGCGTATATGTAGACAACATTATACAACAAATAAATATCCTGATTCAACTCTAATTTCATCATCCAAGGGTTTAATCATAGGTTCACATGAATCTCTACCTATACTAATCAATTCCACATAAAATTTATCACCCAAAATAGAATAGATTTTAATTACTCAATATCAACATGAACAAGACCAACCCAATATGATATTCATACAAATCCATACACTTGAACTTTGAAAAGAGATTCTTGGGCTTCATGGACGAAATGAGTCTATGAATGAACACTATACATACCTGGGCTGTGAGTTTCTTGAATATTTATAAAGAAAAACTTGAATTCTTGGCTTGGAATCAACCACTTAGGGTTTTTTGTTCTTGGGGATTGATTTCTTAGAGAAACCCTAATTTTTTGTTTTAGAATAATAATGAACTAATGAGCTATGGTCGGGAGAAAATAGCCAAAGGGAAAGGGTGATAAAAGCCTTAAAGAGATTTTAGAGCATATAATGAAGAGGATGTGTGGGTGGAGAATATGAGGTACGGACCGATCTTTCAAAGGAGGTCATGGAGGTCTAGGAGGAAGGTTTTGTCCGATGCCTTATGGGAGAAGAAACATAGGAAATGGTACTCTTAGTGATGATCAATGGAACTATAATGAGCACCCCAACATGGCAATAGAGATTGCGATGTTAGGATAAACTCAAACAAGAATATTCTTCAAAAATTCAAGGGTAAGAGTGTCACAACCTGAGGCTACACCCTTGACATGAAAATAGTGCTTACGGTCACAAGTGACCACAGGCCAACCCATGAGTTGGTAACTTTGTGACCACTGAGTAAACTGATAATAACAACATATGTGGAAAAACTAAAGGATAATTACATTAGGTTTTAACTATTGTATCACGATTAAATCATAGATCTAAAACATATGAAGATATTCTGAAAAGTCTGATAAAATAATTGATAAACCGACTAACTGTCTGAATGTCTGAAAAGCCTCTAACTAACTGACTGTGGATTTTATAGGATAGATCCCCAACTAACTCCGACTAAATATAAATACTGAACTACTAAGATAAACTAAAATAAAACAATTATGTCATCGATAAATGAGGACTCACCATGACTGTTGCTGCTGATAAGCTGAACTATCTAAGCGTGATCAGGAAACTATGCATCCAAACCTATGATATAAGACATCATAGCGCAAAGAAAAGTATGTGGTCAGTACTTTGAATGTAATGGTATATGATATGAGGTTAATTTGTAATGTAAGGGTTAATTGTGCATGAAATATTCACTGGTTGAATAGCATGAGATAACAGAGTATGCATGTATGAAATTGAAATACTGAGAATACAAGATCAAGCAAATAATGTTTTGAAATAATTTGTAAGCTAAATTACTGAAGTCTAATTACTAAATAACACGAAGTCTGTATGCTAAGGTCAAGAAAACCAGAGCTAAATTCTGTACTAAATACTGTATTGAGACTGTGGGAGGTATCATCTAACAAACCTGTAACACCAGAGTCCAACCTGTAACACCAGTTGGAAGGGTGTCAGTACCCTACAACAGGTACTAACACTTAGCTTTGTGGATCCACTCAAATAGTTTCCCAAAGGACTAGTGAGTCAGTCCTTAACTGGAGGGTGACCCCTAAGAGAATGTCAGTCCTAAACTGGTGAATGACATCTCAGAGAATTTCATTCCTAAACTGGCGGGTGATATCTCATAATCCTACGCTTGCTACGTAGTTTTGGAACTTAGGGAATACTACTAAAGAACCAGTCCTAGATGTCGGGTGAGCCCCCATCCTTAGGTTAGCTTAGTGCTAAATCCTACTCCCAACTATACTGACACTGATTACACGACTGAACTAAGCTTAGCTGAGCAAACAACTAATCATGAATAACTTAAGTGAATGGCAATGCTCATAGTTTATCTAGATCATTCTAAAGATACTGAATTTATGTAAACAACTACGTATCGGGTGTCCATAAACCACCAGAACCAAATCTAAATAAGGATAAGGACATATAAAATCTTTGAAACCATTGTAGGGAACTTAGGCATTTCATCAAACATATGAAAGTAATGAACTTAAACATGAGAATGGGTAAAAAATATGATAATACCATAATTACAATACTAAAACCATGAGTTAGGGATTGAACAGGAAAATTTCATCATTTAAACGTGTAAAGGCTTATTCCATCAAACATTTGTAATATATTTGATAAATCGAAATTCATAAGAGCTTCATGGAGATCATTCATCATAAATCTTTAAAATTCATCATTTAAAACATAAAAATGGATTCTTGGACTCCATGGGTGAAAAGGGCCCACGGAGGAACATCACATATACCTTCAACCTTTAATGTTTAAAGAGAAACATAATATTGATGCTTTTCTTTAAAGTTCTTGGATTGGAAAACTTAAATTCTTAGTTTTCTTGGAGAGGAGGTAATTGAATATAATGTTATTGAAAGATAAAGGGCCTATGGATGAATGTCACACATACCTTAAACCCTTAAGCTTGAAAGAGAAACACAATCTTGATGCTTTTGTATAAAGTTCTTGGATTGGAAAACTTAAATTCTTCATTTTCTTGGAGACGAGGTAATTGAATATAATGTTCTTGGAAGATGATTAGGGTTTGTTTTTGAGTGGAAATTGGAGAATATGTGCAATTTCCTATCTTAAGCTTTAATTCATGTTCTTATGAATCGGGTCGATGGGAAAAAACATAAATACCCCCAGTAGATTAAATTTGTAATTGAAATGCAGATTAAAAGGGAACCGCGATGCGGTGAGTGTCTCATCACTATAAGCAGCGTGATGTGATACTATTGCAGTGAGATGCTGGAATTGAAATCTAAACATGACCTAATCCTCGTCTGAAAACTTCAAAACATCCCTGAGACATTCTCCTTACACCCTTGAAGATGAATTAGCTAAAAAACCTACATCTTGGGGTCGGGAAGACCAATTTAAAAATCATCGAAGTGAAGAGTCAAAAAATAAGCCTAAGTCCCCAACATTTAGTGAAATTTTCAGGCTTTAAGCCTTTTATGCATGCAAGTAGGACCTAATTTAAGATAAATATAATCAGGGCATTACAATATCTCCCCCTTAGGAATATTCATCCACGAATGATACTAAGCTGAGAATACTGGAGAAACTAAAATCATATACTGAACATGCATAACTGAAAACATGATTACATGACTGAGCTTGAAACATGATACATGAATGAACTGCCTTACTGAATGCATTAAAACACATAAGAATGATTATCTAACTAGAACTAAGAATGGAAAAGAGTCAATCTAAGGAAAACGGTTACCTTAAGCTGAGTATAAGTTTGCAGAGAACAGGTGAGGGTACTTGGTATGCATATCTGCTTCTGCTTCCCGAGTGTCTCCCTCAACAGACTGATTCCACGAAACAAATTTGACCAAGGGGACTTTTTTTTTCCTTAGTCTACGAATCTAACGATCAAGGATTTTGATTGTGATTTCTTTGTAAGAAAGGCTATGTTGAACATCTGTTCTTTCTAAAGGAACTACAATAGCTAGGTCACCAATACACTTCTTTAATAAGGAAACATGGAACACTGGATGCACTAATTCCAAATTTGCAAGCAACTCAAGCTCATAAGCTATCTTTCCAAAATGACTCAAAATTCTATAAGGGCGAACATATAGGGGATTAAGCTTCCCCTTCTTGCCAAATCTCTTCACTCCCTTCATGGGAAAGATTTTCAAATACACCAAACCCCCAACTTCAAACTCAAGATCTCTTTTTCTCATATCTGTATAGGATTTCTGATGACTTTAGGTTGTCTTAAGCCTCACCCTAATCAACTAAACCTTCTCCATTGCATCAAACACCAAATTTAGTACTATCAAAGCAGCCACACCTACCTTAAACAAACTAATATGAGATATATATCTTCTCCCATAGAGAGTCTCAAATGGCGCCATGTGAAGAGTGGAGTGATAACCATTATTATAGCAAACTTGGTCAAAGGTAAGTGATCATCCCAACTACATTTGATATCAAGAACACATGCCCTCAACATATTCTCTTGGGTTTGAATGGTCATCTCTACCGGACTGTCTGTCTGAGGATAAAAAGATATACTGAAATGAAATTTGGTACCAAGACCCTTATGAAAAGCCTTCCAAATGTAAGAGGTAAACAGAGTACCTTTATTTGAAATGATAGACAACGGGACTCCATTATACCTAACCAACTCTCTAATATAGAGTTTGGCATAGTCTTCGACTAAATAAAATGTATGAACTTGCAAGAAATAAGCTAATTTGGTCATTATATCCACAATCACCCATATCAAATTATGCTGACAATGCGTACGAGGCAAAATCATCAGAAAATCCATGTTCACCTCTTCCCACTTCCAAGTGGGAATACTAAACTTCTACAATATGCCACTAGGTCTCCGATGTTCAACCTTGGGTTACTAACAGTTAGAACACTTAGATTTAAACTCTACAATATCCCTCTTCATACCACTTCACTAATAGATTTCCCGCAAGTCACGATAATCACAGTGGCTCTTAGGTGAATGGAGTAATGCATACTATACGATTCTACTAAAATCCGTTGTCTCAAGCCTCCAATACACAGCGCACACAACCAACCCTAACAATGCAACACACCATCTCTCCCTTGGGAGAAATCCTCTACTTTCTGATCTCTAACTAATTTCTTGAACTTAACTAAATTGGGATCCCTATCTTATTTCTCCTTTACTTTTGTAACCAAAGAATATTTCAAACTATTTTGAACCCAAACACTACCTTCAGCTAAATCATCCAATCTAACATCTAATCTAGTAAGCTGATGAACCTTCTGAACTAACATCTTCTTATCATTCTTAACACGAGCAACACTACCTATACACAATCTACTAAGGGCGTCTGCCACTACATTGGTTTTGCCCGGATGACACAGCACACTCATATCATAATCTTTTAACAATTCTAACCACCTTCTCTGACAAATATTTAAATCTTTCTACAATAACACATACTGCAAACTTTTTTGATCTGTGAATAAATTAACGTGAACCCTACAAAGATAATGCCTCCAAATTTTCATAGCAAAAACAACCGCTGGCAAATCAAGATCATAGGTAGGGTAATTCTTTTCATGGAGTTTAATCTATCTAGAGGAATAGGCTATGACCTTGCCTATCTGTATCAAAACACCACCTAGACCAGCTCTCAAGCATCATAGTAAACAACAAATCCCTCTGAACTATCTGGTAGGGTCAAAATTGGGGCTGAAGTGAGTTGAGTCTTCAACTCTTGAAAACTCTTTTTACAAGAATATGGCCACTGAAATTTGACTTTCTTCTGAGTCAATTGAGATATGAGGGACACAATGTCGAGAACCCTTCAAAAAACTATTGATAATAGCAAGCTAAACCCAAGAAACTCTTGATATCTAATGGAGAGATGGGCTTGGGGCATTTTCTCATTACTTTAATCTTTTGAGGGTCAACTCTAATGCCATCACCAGAAATAATATGGCAAAGAAAAGCCATTTTCTTTGTAATCTCAACAAGCCATCTCCCCCTTGGGAGAAAGCCTCCACCTTTTGGTCCTTAACTAGCTCCTTCAGTTTGACCAAACTAGGATCCCTATCTTGCTTCTCCTTCACTTCCGAAACAAAAGAAGATTGAGAACTATTCTCCACCAACGTACTCCCGTCAGCTGAATCAAGCAACCTAACACCCAACCTAGCCAGACAATGCATATCATGAGCTAACTCTTTCTTACCTTTCTCTAAATGAGCAACACTACCCATAGACAATCTGTTAAGGGCATCCGCTACTATATTAGCCTTGCCCGAGTGATACAACACACTCGTATCATAATCCTATAACAACTCCAACGACCTCCTCTACCTAACATTCAACACTCTCTGAGCAAACATATACTGCAGGCTCTTATGATCAGTTAACACATCAATATGAACACCATCAAAGTAGTGTCTCCAAATTTTCAAAGCAAAAACCACAACAGCTAATTCAAGATCATGGATAGGGTAGTTCTTTTCATGCTGTTTTAACTGTCTAGAGGCAAAGGCTATAACCTTACATCTTTACATCAACACACAACCCAAAACAACTCTAGATACGTCATAATATACCACAAAACCATCAGTACCATCTAGAAAAGTCAACACAGGAGCTGAAGTAAGTCGAGTCTTTAACTCCTGATAACTCTTCTCACAGAAATCTAACTAATGGAACTTAACTTTCTTTTGGGTCAACTGGTTCATGGGAGATGCAATAGACGAGAAACTCTAAACAAAATAGTGGTAGTAGCCTGCTAGACCCAAGAAACTTCTAATATCAGATGGGGAGATAGGTCTAGGCCAATTTCTCATAGCTTCTATCTTTTGGGGATCAACTCTAATACCTTCGGCTGAAATGATATGACACAAAAAGGCTACAAACCTTAGCCAAAATTCACACTTACTAAATTTTGCAAACAACTGCTGGTCTATAAGAGTTTGCAAGAAAATTCTATGGTAATTCCCATGGTCATTCTCATTACGGGAGTACACAAAGATATCATCTATGAAAACAATGACAAAAATATAAACATATTGGTTGAACACTCAATTCATGAGGTCCATGAAGGCTACGGGGGCATTGGTTAGCCCGAAAGACATAACTAGAAACTCGAAATGACCATAGCAGGTTTGGAAGGCTGTCTTTGGAATATCACACTCCCTCACTTTAAGTTGATGGTAGCCTGATCTAAAATCTATCTTGGAAAAATAGCTTGCACCTTGCAACTGATCAAACAGGACATCAATTCTAAGAAAAGGATATTTATTTTTAACTCTGACCTTGTTAAGTTGATGATAGTCAATACCCATATGCAAAGAACCGTCTTTATTTCGCACGAATAGAATAGGTGTGCCCCAAAGAGAAATACTGGGCCTAATGAAACCTTTGTCTAAAAGATCTTTGAGTTGCTCTTTCAACTCTTTAAGTTCTGCAGGTGCCATACGGTATGAAAGAATAGAAATAGGCCGAGTATCAGGAAGAAGGTTAATTCCAAATTCAATCACTCTATCAAGAGGTACCCTTGGGAGATTCTCCAGAAAAATATCTGGGAACTCATTAACAATATAGACTAACTGAATAGTTAGAGCCTCGAACTTAGTGTATTTGACTATAACTAGGTGATAGATGCAACCTTTGGATATTAGATTTCTGGCTTTGAGATAGGAGATAAAATAACTCTTGGGAGATACCAAACTACCGAACCATTAAAACACTGGTTCATCAAGGAACTGAAACCTGACCACATGGGTACAATAGTCTAAAAACGCATAACAAGAATAAAGATAATTCATACCTAGAATAAGGTCAAAATCCACCATGTCTAATTCTATCAAATCCACAAGTATAAATCTATGAAGAACAATAATAGGGCAATCTCTATACACTTGTTTAGCAACAATAGACTCCCTCACTGGTGTAGAAACTGGAAAAGGCTCAAAAATATTTTCGGGACTCATTTTGAAATTCATAGCCACAAGTGGGGTCACATAAGAGAGATTTAACTCGGGGTCCAACAACAGATAAACATAAAAAAAAGACAAGAAGCATATCAGTAACAACATCAGGAGAGTCCTCCTACTCTTGATGAGATGGTAAGTCATAGAATCTATTTTGGAGCTGATCGCCCGCAGTTCTAAAAGAAGCGCCCTGAGCAGAGGTGGGACAGGGTATCAGAGCTAGTGCACTAGCAGCCTATGCCTGAGGTTGGGTATCTTTATTCCCCTGTCTAGAATGAGCACAATCTCTAAGTTTGTGGCCGTACTTGCCACTATCAAACCAATCCCTCAGATTTACGAAGCACTAACCGGGATGATCCCTACTATACCTAGCACAAGGAGGATAGAGGGGCCTATTACCAACACTATTCTACAACCTAGACATAAAAAACCTGCCCCTTTCTCCTGCCTGCTTCTAGGCGCAGCAGCACTAATGGATGAAAGCGCTGTAATAGAAGGACGTCTCTAAAACTAAGGGTGGTTCCCTCTATGGAACCTAGGCTAGATATACTCATTCTACTTAGATCTAGCCTTTTGTTACCCCTAACCCTATCTCTCTCTCTAATCTTATCCACCTATATCTGCTGGGCATACATTATCAAACTAGCTAGATCCATATCTCTGTGCAATATTACAGTCCTATACTCCTTCAGTACCAACCTAGAAACATTAATCACAAACTTACTCATACCAGCCCAGGTGTCAGAAATCAAATCAGAAGCGTACTTAGCCAACTGATTAATCTTTAAGCAGTACTCCTTAACAGTCATGGAGCCCTACCTCAAGTTCATAAACTCCTCAATCTTTTCCTCCATCATCTCTAGCGGGAAGAACTTATCCAAGAATGCATCTAGGAATACTTCCCAAGTCATAGGAGTGAAATTTTCACCTCTACCCTTTCTCCATGATACAACCCAATCATAAGCAATGTCCTTCAGTTGTAGGTCACCAACTCAACATTTTCTCTCTCAAAAACATACATCACTTTTGTGATCTTTCTTACCTCCTCCTAGTATAATTGTGAGTCCTCATCTGCCTTAGACCCGTAGAACTCAACGGACTCATCCACATAAAATCCTGAATCTTAGCTGCGGGTGCATCACCTCCCTGCTGATTAGCAACTGCGGCCTGGTTATTAGCCCGAACATTAGCGGTGACTGCTTAGGCTAATTCCTGAAAGGCCACCCCTAAACTCAGCATGAGACATCGTCTCATTTAAACTATCAAGAGGTGAGGGTTGCTCATTATCATTTCTGCAGACACTGGCTCTCATTACTCAAGGCTAAAGGAAACTTTAATATAATACTTTACCTCATGCATATGTCTTATGGAGAGTAAAACTTCTTTAATGCTCAAGAACTCATAGCTCTTTGGAACTCAAATACTTTGAATTTTGAATCACATAACTATGAAAACATACTTGAAGGCATTTCATTAACTTAAGAAAAATATCTCATCTCAAGGTTTAAGGAAAAAAATACTTATATCAAGGGAAAATACTTCAGTTTTCAAGAAAATTACTTATCTCAAAGCTTTAGTTTTAAGGGAGGTTCTCTTAACCGACATAAACCATGTGAGCTACATAGAGTTTTGTCCTCCTATTGAAGAGACCCCACATTGGGGAGGAGCGTCATACTCTTTGCTAGAGATTATTATTTCAATTTAGTGATTACTTATCTTGGCCTCAGGCCCAATATCTCGGTCTTAGGCATAGTAATCATCTCGGCCTTAGGCCTAACCTACGGTGGCACATAGTTCTGGATTAAGAAATCGTAGTAACTTGCCCAACTCGATGCTAAATACTAGTCCCTTTAGATTTTCTCGCTCATCTTATGAAAATTCATTTTAGATCAATCTCATGGTTCAATAAGAACCCAATAATAAAATCTATAATCTCAGGTATTAGAGTGGATTTCAAAACTCAATGACCATTAGGTCAAAACATTTCTCAATAATCTCAGAATGATCAAATCACTGGTGCTTATAGAACAATAGTTCATAAAATCTCAAGTCTCAAGTAGGGCTTAATAACCCATAATTCAATCTCAAGTTAAAACTCATCAAAAGCATAATACATAGCATATAGATTCATAACTCATGTAGAAATCTGGAAACTTCAGAAATTTATCTCAAAATTTGAACATGCTCATATACATCAATGTTTCAAACATTTCAACTATTAACTTCTCAAGGATTAAAATCATAGGTATAGACCCAGTTGGAATCGCTCAAGATAACAAGTGAAAATCATGTCATTAGACTCTCAATTCATGGGAAGCATCAAAATATTGTACTCAATAACAATGGGTGAAAACCCCAATTCAAATTCATGTATAATCTCATAGATATTAGAAAATCATAGTTTAAATAAGTTTTGAGCACAAGGGTGAAAGGATTACGCTTGTTCAGAACCCCACATACTTTAGATTATGAAATTGGATGAATAAGCTTGCTCTAAACTCTTCTTCTTATCCTTGAGAGGGAGGGTTCTTGCAACACTTTATTCTTAACTAAATTTGTTGAATCTATGGTGAGCTTTAAATTTCATAGAGAAGGGTTTTAGATTGATCTTGAGAAAGAAACCCTTGCTTTCTTATGTTAGAGATAACTAATGAAGCAAGCTTCTTCGTATAGAATATATATATGGGTTTAAAAAAGGTGGAAAATACCAAACCTTTTAAAATGAGTTAGAAATTTTGTACATGACATGTGACGGCGGGGTGCGACGCTCTATCGTTCCTGACCGTCGGACATCATCCATCAAGTGAGTTTCTATCTCAAATGCGATGGTGGGTTTGACGGTACATCGGAACCCTAATGGTCCATCGAACCTCATCATCGCATCTCTCCAGTGAATAAATTTTTTGCCTTTCTGGGACAGTGGGGTGAGATGGCCTGTCGCCCATCTGACGGTCTGTCGGATCCCTCCGTCGCACCTAGACGACTTCACTGCTTTAGGGATAAGGCCCTAACCTTATACTCTTACATCAGATCTTAATGAAAAGGGTATCATTGGAAACATAACTCAATTTCCCATATTCTAGGAGGTCATTTTCGAAAAGATTCAAAAAGATTAAAATACTAAACACTTGGGAAGTATTTTATCAATCTTTAAGGGAAGGAATTACACTTCATTTGACATGGTCAAGTATCAAACTACAAGGTAACTTTACGGGGTCTTACAACCACCTTGTATTTTCCCAGTTATAAATTTCTAGAGACACGACGTGATAGCACCGAGTCGTGCTAGGGGTAAAAATCAGGATTTTCAGTTAATTTCAAGATTTACTTTCCAAGTGCTTTGAGGTCTTTTCCCCTCATTCCAGTTAGCCTAAAAATGATATTAAATCCCTATGTAGCCTAGTCTCTTATTATTTGCTCACTTATCTCAAGAAAGAAAACATTATCTCTCAAGGAAACAAACCCTAGCTCCAAGAAATCAAGGTCAATCTCAAGAATTTCTCTAAGAACTTTCAAGAACAAATATTCCAAGGCATGTTAGGTGTTCATCTATGGGTTCATTTTTCCCATAGAGTCCACAAATCTATTTTCAAACTATAAGATTATTGAATTATTAACTTCCATGTTTAAATTGAATTGAATTCATGTTCATGTTATTGTTGGGTCTTAGTCTATGATTAAATTACAAGCTTTCATGCAATTAATTATTATATGTGTTGAATTACATGATCTTCGTGATAAAGCCTTCAATTTATAAGTTGATTAATGTTGCCATGATATGATATATGCTGATTATTGTATAATTCAAGATGCTCAGCATGTGTTTGATAAAATGCCTAGGTAAATGAAATAGTGCCATTATAATATTATAGCATGTATTCCCCATTCATGTATAAGTAGATGCTTTACAAGTGTTTGATAAAATGTCTCTATGGATGAATTATGAACAAGTCAGCAATGTTATGTTATTCAAGATTATGCTATGCTTTACTTTTCATGCTATCGAGTCCTGGGGGTATTTAATATCCGATAATTTAGCTTTTTACCTAGATCAAGTGTTAGTTACAGAATAGTCTCGGCCATGTCATGATCAGTACTACTCATAGTCAGTTACAAAACTCAAGAAAACATAATAATCTCAGTACCTACCAAGTTCAGTTCAGTATAATCAGTTCAGTGTCTTTCAGTTAAAAGTAGGATTCTGCTCTGAGTGATACCCCAATGGGGGATCACCTTCCAATAGAGGGTGTGATCCTTAGAAGCAATATTTGCATTCCGGAACTACCTAGCCAGAATAGCTTGAGACATCAAACCTGTTAGTTGAGGGTTGATGAGGTTCTTTAACCTATCAGTTGAGGGTTCCACTATTCTCATTTGAATACTTGTCAGACGAGGGTATCTCTTCAGTTCTTTTACCCATGGCATGGTGTTGACACCCTTCTAATTGCGGTTACAGATTGGACCCCAACACAGTTATCTTATCTTATTTAGGGCATGTTGATTAGATAATTACCTCCCACAGTTTCAGTCTCAGTCATCAGAATAGAACTCATTTTAGTTCTATAAAATTAAGACTGTCAGATACCATCAATCAGTATCAGTAACTCCGTTATCAGTAACTTCAAATTGTAAGTAATTCAATATCAGGACTCATTACTTTACTTTAGAAAAGCTCAGTTACCATATATATATAATAGTATTGTGTACTCAGTATTTATAGTAGTTTCAGATTATCCATGTACTCTTATATTCAGTTAATCTTTATCATTCAGTCAGTTGTTGTTCATGCATATGAACCCTTGCATTTAGGGTTATCATTCAGTCAGCTATCGATGTACTAATGCATACTGTTTCTTTGCGCTATGCTGTCTTGTATCATAGGTTCGGACGCTCTGGATCCCAACCAAGCATAGACAGATTAAAATTTATCCAGCATATCAAATTTAGTAGTGAGTCCTCATCTATCAAGGATATTCTTTTATTTTATTATTTCTATAGATTTAGTATTTTAGTAGATGGAAGTATCTGGGAGATTGTCCCATCAACTTCTCTTTTAGATAGTTCAATAGAGTCTTTTCAGACTAGTTTTCAAACAGTGTTCAGTTTTACAAATTGTTGTTTCAGTTAATACACTTATTTAGTATTTAAAGATTTTAAACCATATGGCATTTCAACCTATTTTATGTATTTATGACAGTATATTATTCAGTGCTCATAACAGATATCAGGCATCGATTAGCATGTGGTCCTTTGGGTTCGTATGCACCGTGTAGAGTTTGTGGCATAAAATCAGGGCATTACAAACTTGGTATCAAAGACTAAGGTTCAATAGAGTCCTAAGAAGTCTGAAAGCCCTATTAGGTAGAGTCTTGTTCATGGGTGTGTTGTACGGCATACTTATGGATAGGAGGCTATTTGATATTTTAGGAACAGTTTCCCTTCTTCCAATATTCATGTTGTGCGAGTGAGCATTATCTCAAGTTAAACTCTCAATCTAATCCATTTTTTTCTTTTATTTACATAATATGCCTCGTAAAAGACTATCAAAAGAAAAACTGGAAATCAGTTTGCACCCCAACCCATTCAGGAAGATCCCCTAGACGAACATGTTTTCTATGTCGAATTTAAAGTTGTATTCACAACTATAGCCAATTCAATAGCAGCTCAGAATGAATGACCAGCTGATGTTTTGGACAACCTAGTGGCCAATACTACTGTAGCCAGTATTCGATGATCATACCCTATTCTTAGGATCTAAGTCAAAAGAGGATCCACAGGAGTTTCTCGATCAGGTTCAAAAAGTCACAAACATCATGGGAGTAAATTCTAGTGAGTGTTCTGAGTTATCCGCTTATCAGCTACATGATGTGGCTCATACGTGGTTTAAGTAATGGAAGGTAGACAGGGGCACAAATGTAGAACCCATAGAGTGGGAAGAGTTTTCTACTGCCATTCTATATAGATTCTTTCAGTTAGAGCTGAGAGAGGCCAAACTGTTAGAGTTCATCAACCTCAAGCAAGGTAGTATGAGTTTAAGATTGTATTCCATCATGTTTACTCAGTTAGCCAAGTATGCTCCATACAGTCACAGACAGTTGGTCCAGAATGAGAAAGTTTATGTCAGGAGTGTCAGATAGTTTGGTCAAGGAGTGCAGAACAGTGATGTTGATTAAGGAGATAGACAAATGTAGGATCATGGTCTATGCTCAGTAGACAGGGAAGGCAAAGAACAGAGAGAGAGAGATAAAATAAGAGAGCTAGAACAGGTAGCTTTAATTTTAATCAGCCTAAGTTAGAGGGCAGTAACCGTTCCTAGTTTTCCCAAAGTCTTCAGTTCTAGCTCTATCATCAGCCAGTGCTCCAGTCCCTAAGTTCATAAATGGTAACAAAGATAGGGCACCAGGCTCCAAGTCTTAGGGTAGTGTTAGCAGTGCTCGAATAAGTCCTTTTTGTTAGACTTGTTGCAAAAACCATCAAGGTGTGTATAGAGATAGCAGCGATATTTTTTTCGATATGGCAAGCTAGGACACAGAGTCAGATGTTTTCCTCAGTCAGGTCCTTAGGGTCAGTATAATCATCCCACATCTCAGTCTTATCGCCCAAATCAATAGGGTATCGCTTCCAGTGCCACCAGTGGGCAACGCCTAAATAGGCCCTATGCACTTCAGTCCAGAAAAGATCAGTAAAATTCTCCTGATGTGGTCACTAGTACGTTATAGATCTTCCATTTACATGTTTATGCCTTATTAAATATAGGAGCTTCTTTGTCTTTTGTAACTCCTTTCGTAGCAGTCAACTTTAAGGTCAGACCAAAAGTCTTAATAGAACCATTTTTAGTCTCTACCCCAGTGGATCAGTCTATCATAGCCCGATGGGTATACAGGAATTGCCTAGTTATGCTATCTCAGAAATTCACTTCAGTAGACATAGTAGAATTAGAGATGATGGATTTCGATGTCATTCTTGGCATGGGTTAGATCCATTTATGCTATGCCTTAATTGACTTTAGAAATAGAATTGTTTATTTTCAATTTCCAAATAAACTTGTCCTTTAATCGAGGGGTGGTACTACAGTGTTTAAGAGTCAGTTGATTTCATACCTTAGAGAAAGAAAAATGATATCCAAGGGGTATGTCTATCATCTTATGTGAGTCAAGGACTCTAGTTCAGAAACTCCCAGTCTTGAGTCATTTCCAGTTGTAAATGAATTCTCAAATGTATTTTTTGAAGATATTTCTAGAGTTTCTCCCATCAGGGAAATAGACTTTGAAATAGACCTTCTTCCAAATACTCATCCAATATTTATTCTACCATACAGAATAGCACCAGTAAAACTCAAGGAGTTAAAAGAACAGTTAAATGATTTCCTAGATAAGGGAATCATCAAAACCAACATTTCCCCGTGGGGCACACCATTTTTATTCGTGCATAAAAAAGATGGTTCTTTCAGAATATGTATAGACTACCATTAGTTAAACAAAGTCACAATTAAGAAAGTACCTACTTCCCAAAATCGATGACTTATTTGACCAACTGTAGGGTACTAGTTACTTTTCTAACATAGACCTCACATTAGGCTATCATTAGCATAGAGTCAGAGAATGTGATATTCCAAAAATAACTTTCCAAACCTGATATGGTCACTTCAAGATTCTAGTCATGTCCTTTCATCTTACAAATACCCCACCAACCTTCATGGACTTAATGAATCACGTGTTCAAAAAGTTACTAGACATGTTCATTATAGTCTTTATCGATAACATTCTTGTCTATTCCTGTAGTGAGAATAATCTTGCAGATCACCTCAGAATTATACTTCAAACTCTAAAGACTCATCAGTTGTTCACCAAATTTAGTAAGTGTAATTTTTCGCTAACATCAGTAGCATTCCTTGGTCATATTATTTTTCTTGATGGCGTTGGAGTTGATCCTCAAAAGATCGAAGTGGTAAGAAACTGGTCTAGACCCATCTCTCCATCAGATATTAGGAGTTCTTGGTCTTAGTTGGATATTACCATCGTTTTGTTAAAGGATTTTTTTCTATTACATCACCTATGTCTTAATTGACTCAGAAGAAAGCCAAGTTCCAGTGGTCAGATTCCTGTGAGAAGAGTTTTCAGGAGTTGAAGACTCGACTTACCTCAATCTAGTCTTGACTTTACCAGATGGTTCAGATGGGTTTGTTATGCACTGTGATACATCCAGAGTAGGTTTAGGTTGTTTCCTCATGTAGAGAGGTAAGTTCGTAGCGTACACCGCTAGACAGCTTAATCGCTATAAGAAGAATTATCTGACCCCTGATCTGGATTTTCATCAGATAAAGTGGTTAGAGTTATTAAAGTATTATCACATAAGTGTTCTGTATCATCTAGACAAGGCCAATGTAATGGCTGATGCTCTTAGTAGACTGTCTATGGGTAGTGTTGCTCATGTTGAGGATGGTAAGAGAAAGTTATCTCAAGAAGCTAATAAGCTTGCCTGACCATATTTCTGTTTAGTCAATTTAATAGAAGGTAGTGTGTGGGTTCAGAAAAGTTCAGAATTATTTCCAATTTCTGAGGTAAAGAAAAAATAGGATAGAGATCCTGGTCTGGTGAAGTTGAAAGAGTTAGTCAGAGATCAAAAAGTAGAGGTTTTCTCCCAATGGGGGGATGGTGTGTTGTGTTGACAGGGTCGGCTACGTGTGTAGGTGTAGACGACTTGAGGTAACAAATTATTGAAGAAGCTCATGGTGCACGTTACTCAATTCATCTAGAGGCCACTAAGATGTGCCACAACTTGTAGGAGATCTACTGGTGGAGTGGGATGAAGAGAGATATTCAGAATTTATAGCTAAGTTCTCTACATATTAGCAAGTTAAGATTGAGCACCAGAAACCTAGTGGGTCCATGCAGGAGTTTAGTATTCCTACATGGAAATAGGAAGAAGCGAACATAGACTTTGTGATGGGTTTACCTCGTACTCATCGTCATCATGATTCTATATGGGTTATCATAGACAAGATGACCAAATTAGCTCATTTTTTGCCAGTTCATACGTCCTATTCAACTGAGGACTATGCTAAACTCTATATTAGAGAGTTGGTCAAGTTACACAGAGTCCCAGTAACTATCATCCCATATAGAGGTACCTAGTTTACCTCTCATTTTTGGAAAGCATTCAAAAAAGGTCTTGGCACCCAAGTTCATCTCAGTACAACCTTCCACCCTCAGACTGATAGTCAAGAAGAAAGGACTATTCAAACTCTTAAAGATATGCTGAGAGTTGTTTTATTTATTTTAAGGGTATTTGGGATGACCACTTGCCTTTGATCAAGTTCGCGTACAATAAAAGCTATCATTCCAGTATTTAGATGGCTACGTTTGAAGTTCTTTATAGTAGGAGATGTATATCTCTAATCAATTGGTTTGAGGTAGGTGAGTCTACAGTAAAAGGTCCTGACTTAGTGTTTGATGCCTTAGAGAAGGTTCCGTTGATCAGAGAAAGGATTACGGCAGCCTAAAGTCGACAAAAATCATATGTAGATTTGAGATGAAAAAATATCAAGTTTGAGATCGGTGAGTTTGTGTTCTTGAAAATATCTCCCATAAAGGGGGTGAAGAGGTTCGGCAAGAAGGGAACGTTCAGTCATCAATATGTCGGTTCTTATAAAATTCTCAATTGTTTTGAAAGAGTAGCTTATAAGCTCGAGTTGCCTTCAGATTTAGCTTCAGTACACCCAATATTCCACGTCTCCTTACTAAAGAAATGCATTGGTGACCTAACAGTCATAATTTCTTTAGAGGACATAAATATTCAGAACGATCTTTCTTTTGAAGAGGTTATAATCCATATCCTTAATCATTAGATTCATAAACTAAGGAACACAGAAGTTCCCTTGGTGAAAGTTCTTTGGTAGAATCAGTCCATTGAGGGAGCTACTTGGGAAGCAGAAGCAGATATGCGGACCAAGTTTCCTCACCACTTCTCCACAAACCTAGATCCAACTTAAGGTAACAGTCTTCCTTAGCTTTACTCAGTTCTATTTTGTTATAAACTTGGTATCCATTACCGTTGTATATTCAGCCATGCATTCATGAATTAGTTCAGGCATGTACCCATGCATCAAATATGCATGTTCAGTGAGAAAATTCAGCTTATCAGTAACTTCAATCATGTATTCCATGCATTAGATATGCATGTTTAGTATAAGAACTCAGTTTGACAGTAGGTCAGTTATGTATTCATACATCAGATAAGCATTTTTAGTTTGTCAGCTCAGTCTATCAGTGTTTCTCAGCTTAATCAGTCTCATTCGAGGAAGAATGTTCCCAAAGGGGAGATATTATAATACCCCATATTTCCCTAGCCTAAATTAACTCTCACTCCATGAGTTATCTAATATAGAATTTTTTAAATACCCATTATTCTTTAGTTTAGAGCCTTTAATTATATATAAAATTCAATTATCGTCATTTAGGACAGTAGCGTCTTGCGGAGTATGCCAAAATGGCAATTGTTAGTTTCCAGTGACATATCGAAATACCGACGCATCACGCCAAAGCTTATTTTCACATTTGTTAATTTCCAATGTAACAATGAGATACCACCTCCTCGCGATGAACTTCCAAGTTAAATACAAAGTAGCAACGCTATACCACCATGTTATCATGTATTTTCCTAGTTGTCAATTTCCAGAGACATGGCGTGATAGAGCCGCATCGGGCTAGGGGTGAAAATCAGGGTTTTCAGCTAGTTTTAAGATTTAATTTCCAAAGTATTCCAGGTTCTTTTCCCTCATTCTAGTAATCCTAAACATGGGATTAAATCCCTAAGTATCCTATTATCTTATTATTTGCTCACTTATCTCAAGAAAGAAAGCATTCTCTCTCAAGAAAATAAACCCTAGCTCCAAGAAATCAAGGTCAATCTCAATAATTTCTCCAAGAGCCTTCAAGAAAAAATATTCCAAGGTATGTTAGATGTTCATCTATTGTTTCCTTTCACCCATAGAGTCTACGAATCCATTTTCAAACTACAAAATTGTTGAATTATGAACTTTCATATTTGAATTGAATTGAATTCATGTTCATGTTAGCGTTAGGTCTTAGTCCATGATTAAATTATAACCTTTCATGCAATTAATCATTATATATGTTGAATTACGTCAACTTCATGATAAACCCTTTAATTTGCAAGTTAATTGATGTAGCCATGATAACTATATGTGTTGATTATTGTATAACTCAAGCATGCTCCCTATATGTTTGATAAAATTCCTAGATAAATTAAATAGTACCATCATAATATGATAGAATGTATTCCCCATTCATGTATAAGTAGATTCATTACAAGTTTTTGATAAAATGTATCTATGGATAAATTATGAACAAGTGAGCAATGTTATGTTATTCAAGATTATGCTATGCTTTACTTTACATGCTATCGAGTCCTGGGGTATTTAATACCCAAAAATTTAGGTGTTTACCTAGAACCAGTGTTAGTTACAGAATAGTCTCAGTCATGTCACGATCAGTACTACTCTAAGTCAATTATAGAACTCAGGAAAACTCAATAATATCAGTATCAACCCAATTCAGTTTAGTATAATCAGTTCAGTTTCTTTCAGTTGGGATTAGGATTCAACACTGAGTGAACCCAAGGATAGGGGCTCACCTGCCAGTAAAAGGTGTGATCCTTAAAAACAATCTTTTCATTCTAGAACTACGTAGCCAGTGTAGGTTGAGATATCAAACCTGCCAGTTGAGGGTTGATGAGGTATTTTAAACTTCTAGTTGAGGGTTCCACCATTCTCATTAGAGTACCTATCAGATGAGGGTATCTCTTTAGTTGTCTTTACCGATGAAACGGTATTGACATCCTTCTAATTGGGGTTACATATTGGACCCCAACTCAGTTATCTTATCTTATTTGGGGCATGTCGATTACATAATTACCTTCCACAGTTTTAGTCTCTATCTTTAGAATAAAACTCAGTTTAGTTCTATAGAATCAGGACTGTCAGATACATTTAATTAGTACTAGTAACTCAGTTATCAGTACCTTGAGATTATCAGTTACTCAATATCAGGACTCAGTACTTAGCTTAAAAAAAGCTCAATTATAGTGTATTTGTATACATAGTATTGCGTACTCAGTATTTACAGTAGTTTCAATTTATCTATGTACTCTCATGTTTAGTTACTCTATGTCATTCAGTTAATTGTTGTTAATTCATATGAACCATTGCATTCAGCCTTACCTCATCTAGCATACCAGTACATTCCACGTACTGACGCATACTTTTTCTTTATTCTATAATCTTTTATATCATAGGTTTGGACGCTCAGGTTCCCGACCACGCATAGATAGATTTAGATTCAGCCAGCATATATGATTTAGTAGTGAGTCCTTATCTGTCGATGATATTATTTTATTTTATTATTTTAGTAGATTTAGTATATCAGTAGATGGAGTTAGTTGGGGGATTTTCCCATCAACTCCACTTTCAAATAGTTTAGTAGAGGATTTTTAGACTAGTTTTTAGATAGTGTTCAGTTTTACAGATTGTTATTTCAGTTGATACACTTATTCAGTATTTATAGATTTTTAACCTTATGATATTTTAGCCTATTTTTTGCATTTATTGCAATACATTATTCAGTGCTCATAGAAGATATCATTCATGGGTTAGCTTATGGTCCTTCGCGGTCGTAAGCATCGTGTAGTATCCGAGATACAAACTTGAGGCATTATAGTCATATTGAGTCATAGTTTTGAGGCATGAGGGTTTTGATGTAACTACTTTTATTGTGATTTTGAGCTTTTTCAATATTTTGAATTATTTTGCCCATAGTCATAGTTGTTATATACCCATTTATGAGTTGTAGGATGGTAGCATTGTCCACAAAGTGTTCGAGAATGATTTAAGTGAGTTTGAGGCATTGAGTAACCTTGAAAATGAATGGATTGACCTTAATAAGCATTTTGCAATACGAGGGTCAAATGGTAAGTAAGCTAATTCCATTAGACCTATAATAATAATTATAAGTTAGTGACATAGTCAACTAGGATTTAGAGACTTTATATGTAGTTTTGACCTTTTAGATGAGAAACTAGTTTAAATAGATTAAAAAGGGGTCTCGAGGGTTATGTTTTTGAAAACAACCTCTTTTTATAAATATAGTGGTTTTATTGAGTCCTATATATCAATATAGCATAGAATAATTATTGGTTTATTTTATGGGGTCCTGCATGAATCCTAATATTCCATTTCGACACATTTTAGATTTTTCTTTTTGCTAAACAACTATATCTTTTTCATCCATATTCTTTCATCATGTTTTTAAGAACCTACTCATATTTATGGAGAAGGATTTTATCTTTTATTGCAATCCCAATAGTAGGGCTCGTGATCACAAATGATTAGAGGATTAGGTCATTGAGAGAGTGAGGTGGTGGTTGTATTAATGATTTGTCTAGTTTAGGTGGAGTCACAATCATGATATAAGTGATCACAATTGCGAAGAAGGCATTGTTCATCTCAAATAATATTTTAAGCCATTTTCATGATATTTCCCCACTTTTTATCATATCTGGACTTAAAACGTTGGCAAATATGATTTTAAAGGGGTTTTTCAATTAAACGTTTTAGGTTAAGCTTTTAAACTTGATTTCTATCATTTCCATTGATTTTTTCTCTAAAATAACTTTAAAACCTAAATTCTAAACATAAATTTTGGGGTTTTACCTGCTTAAGTGTTGTTCGATGATTTGAATATCGATTTCAATTTACTTTTGATGGCTTTTCAAATGTAAAATCCGTGAAGTATAGAAAGTATGATCTTTAATAAAATTCTAGTTCTTACAATTTTACTTTTGATGGATTTTCAAATGTAAAATCCGTGAAGTATAGAAAGTATGATCTTTAATAAAATTCTAGTTCTTACAATTCTCCTTCGAGGTTGATTTTGAACTATTTTTCGACCCAAAATAAAAGTAGCTAATATGGGTATCATAAAAATCCTCTTGATGTGTTGTATTTCTTAAGTATAGGGTTCAGTTTGAGATGGCACATAAAGTAAATGCTCTGAATTGGAGGGTCCACACTTGAGCTTCGACTTTCGAGGTAGGTTATGACTTAATTTTGTTTAGGCTATGTTGGGTAGTTAACCATTTATGTAAAGTATGCTATAAGTTAGGGATTTTATTGTGAGATTCATATTTTAAGATGTTTATTTTAATGTGTTTCTCATGAAAGGCCTATTTGAGTATTATTATTGACTTGACATTATCATTGTTTTAGTGCTAGTGTTGGGGCTAGTGTTGGTCTTGTTTTAGAATTATTTGTCATTTATCTTTATTGTGATGTACGATTAGGGGCTTGAATTTATATTATTGTGGTCTTATACGACTATTTGTAACGGTGGTGGCATGTAATGGTTTATATCATGATTTATTTAGATTTGAGGGGTTTTGAGCTATTTTAATCCTATTATTAAATTGATCCATTATATAATATGAATTTTGTTATGAGAATGCATCCTCAATTTATTAATCGATATACATGAAATTGATACCATAGAGAACACTAATTTTTAAAAGAAAAGAAAATATTTTGTAAAACCCTTGACCAAGGGATGTGCGAACAAGGTTGATTTAGATCTTGCAATTATATGAATTATGAACCCCTATAGGTATTGTCATAGTATCTTATGGATAGAGGGTGTATACGAGGTGTAATGTGATGGTTTCCATGCGATGGCTTACTTCATTATCATCCCACTACATTGCAATGCATCATTTGCACTTCTATTTATATGTTTGTTATCATGTATTTAGTCTTCTCATATCTATTCATGTGTACTTATTCTTATACATATATTGCCTGCATCCACTATGCTTGTCGGTACTCTGGGTTTATATATTATTGTGTACCTATCAAATATATGGGGATCTAGTTAGGTTGTAGTTGATGCTTATTTTATGTCTTTTGAATTATTCATTTATACTCAGCATAATTGTCTAGCTTCAGCCTTTTAGTCTCTTTCAGACCCTTCTTTTCTTACCTTTAGGGTTTGTTTTTGCTACCAGTGCTGATTTACTTTCTTCTATTTTATATTAGACTTAGTTTATACTTTTGGAGAATATTTAGTAAAGATTGAATTCATGTAGTACTCATTATGCTTTTGTGGCTCTTGTGCTAACAATACAAGGTCTTGGAATTTTTTTTTTGTATATTTTACTATTTCCCCTTGTTATTTGTATGCATTCTTCATATATTATCTATTCTAGATACCTTCTTTAATGATCCCATCAACCTGTTAGCCTATTACTTGTGATTCGGGGCTATGCTTTTTGCTTACATGTTGTTGACTTATAGTAGGTGTCATCATGACTTGAATTGTTGGATCGTGATACCAATATATAGTGATTTCTATTGATACTATTATGTGCTCAACTTTTGTTGAGTACAGAATGTGTTTCAAGGGTTCAGACGATGCCTCATCTCAAGAGATACAAACTAATTCGATCTGAAGGTGTCCTACTTGCATTTTAGGCTACTATCAATCGTTGTAGTTCTTATTATCTCTCTTTCAGAAAAAAAAAAAGCCAATAATGCCTCCTTATTTAAATAAAAGAAAACATACAATATTGAATCAAAAAAGCAAAACATACACGTCTTGAAAAAAGGAAGAAGTTAAAACTGTGAGTTTATATTTAAAATTCATATTATTTTAATATTCATAAATAATTTATGAATTAAAAATAAAATCTATTATATTTAGATGATTTCTTTCTTTAGGAAAAAGGTTTTGAACTTCTAAAACATCTAGAATTTTACCTTATATATATGAAAAGAGCTATTGTTTTATTTAAATAATATTTTGGTCAAACTTTAAAATCGAAAAACCGTCACTTCTTCTGCTATACTTTTCTTCTTATCTTGGTTATGATTGAAGTCATATTCTATCATTCATTATCACTAGAGATAAATTTAAAGGTTGTCTTAAATTATACACAATCAGCAATTGACAATGATTTATTCTCTTTCAACAATTTCTTGTGTTTCTGTTTTAACTAAAAATTTCTCATTGAAAAATTGGAGAAGACAAGTGTGTTTTTGCCAAATGAAGGAGCTGAAAAAATGAAATATTTATCTTTCCTTAAAATTAAGGTTTATATTATGAGAATGGTGATTCTCCCTTTTGTTACCACAAGTTTGGTCATTTCAAAAGTATTTATGCAGATTTTTAAGGTAATAGGGTATATATTGGGTTAAAAAGAAAAGAACACTTTGAGCTCCATTTGGTTTTGAAGTCTTTATTTTTTTCATTTTCAATTTGAACTACAAGCAAATTTTTCTTGCATTCTTTTCTATTTTGAATTATGAATACAAATACTTCTATGATAACAATTAGGGGGTGCTCATCGGTTGGTTTATAATTTGTTTTTTTGTATTAGAAATTTGATTTATTAGTTTTTGATTTCTAAACGTGCTAAATTAATAATCAACTCAATAAGATATTTCTTATCAATTTGGGTCCTTAACGGTTCGACTTTTCAGTTAACCAATATAAAAATGCTAATTTTTATATACGATATGAAAATTTTCATATAATCAAAGATGATGTTATTGATTTATACGAAAGTAATTTGATATTACGTTTATGCAGAATAATTTTGTACCTTTCTAATTTTTATTTAATAACTTTATTATTAATTAATGTGGTAAACGTGCAAAGAACGTACACTTGACTAGTAAATATAAAGGCTTTAAAATAAGAAAAATTTAAGAAGCACCAAATTTATAAAAGTTTTAAGTAGGTAATATGAATGTAATCAATGATTTTGTAAACATTTGACTTTAAAAGTACGAAAAGATTTTATATATAGAAAAAAAATAATTGTATCACAAATATAGTTCAAATGATGCATCTTTTTTAGCCTCTGGTATCAAAGGAAAGAGGTACTGCATGACAAACACAAAAGTGATGATTAATCAACGACTTAAAACTTCTAGTGGTAAAATATATTTGTGCTTACAGTAAAATATATGTTTATATTATTATGTTAAAGTGTGAAGAATTTTTGCAATGTGATTTGAACTTTTTACACTTTATTAAAAATCTTCAACTTTTTACACTTTATTGAAAATCTCTGCAATAGTCAAAATCATTTAATTTTAAATAATCAAACGCTATGCATGCGAGACACATGTGATTAAACTAGTTTTAGAAAAACCAAATCCAATTTTGAAACGTCCAAAATCGAATTTGAGAACATCGACTATAAGAAAGTACTGACTGACATATCATGTCATATCTTTGGACCCAACACCACTAAAATTGATCTCACTACACATTGTACTTAACTATATATGGTTCAACTTTACAAGCTCAAAGAAATTTAATCATTTTACATTTAGATTCCGTGTAAGTCATATACACATGTACACTTCAAATATAAGTGCAACGCATGTATTCAAAACTAGTACTTTTAAATGTAGGAAGCTCCAAAGTGTTGAATTAACATTTTATCCCCCACACAGAATTAAAATGTCCTTTTGAAGTTAAATAAATATTTTCTCTATAAAAAAACTCAGTTTTGTCCCAGTTCCTTTACTCCCATTTAATTCCCTTTCAATTTTTATTTAAAATTTGAGATAATACACCAAAACACCCTTAAACTTATCCATAGAACTCACTTTAGCAATTTATTAGCATGAACAATTATTTACCCTCTAAACAACTCTCAATTGAATTTTATACCACTTCAAAAATATCAAATCACTCTCACTACGAAAAGTGTATTATACACGCACCATGTTGGAGCCACATTAGACCAACATCGGAGCCGAATAAATAAATTATTTTTTAAAAAAGAAAATTCCTCCACCCAATATATATAGACACACACACACACTCTTTGATCTACAACTCGCCCTATTCCCCCTCGCACCAATATATATATACCCCCTCCTTGATCTACAACTCACCCTATCCCCTAACCCTCTATGTCCCCGTTCTTAATTTGTATATGGATATAGATCAACTGCCTGCTCCCCCCTCCGCGTACCCCATCCTGATCTTGATGAAAAATACAAGAAAAGACAATAGAAGGAGTTGTGTATAGGGTATTGAGGTATTCATCTATCACCCTCCGCTACCCCAAATCATTTCTTCTTAAACTCTATCCCAACCCCTTGCAATTTTCTTCTTCGATTCAATTCCTTTCTTGGGATTTTCTTCTCCAGTGCAATCCCAATACGAATTTGTTAGTATTTTTTATATGGGTATTTTCAATTTCTTCAATTGAAACAAGAATTTGACAATTATGGAGTTAATTTAGCTATTGAGGAAAACTAGTTTTAATCGAATAAATTGAATTTTCTTGAAATTTTTTGTGTAAGAAAATAATCGTATTGTAGAAATCTGCTTGAAAATAATTTGACATATATTTGATTCAAATTGATGGATAAAAGTGGAAGAAAACAAAAACAGAAAGCAGAAGAGAGAGGTGGTTGGGTGCGAGGAAGAAGAAGGAGAAACAATTAGAAAACTAAAAATTTAAAATAGACCCCCACTTACTTTTATTCTTTTTATTTGGTCAAACATGTTGTATTTAAAAATTTTTGCCACGTTACGTGTTGGGGTGATATAAAATTCATTTGAAAGTTGTTTAGGTATGTAAATAATTACTTATAAAGTTAAAATGTTAAAATGAGTTATGTGGACTAATTTAGGAATGCTTTAATGTATTATTGTAACACCCCGAATTTTGGTTCATGAAAATTTCTTGACTTTTGAGCTTACTACCCAAGTAACGACTCCCCTTATGAGTTGTAAGGTGTCTTGACGGGTCGTATCACCCAAACCATAGTCTGACCAGAAAAGGTTGTCTTTGTTTCTACCGTGGTTACAACTTGAGCCCAATGAGTCATCAAGACTCTATACGAGTCATATAGTGTAAATCGCAGCATAACCAGTGTTTGTGCCAAATGCTCCTGTGTTGATCACGACTAGACTCAATGAGTCATAAGGAGTCTATACGAGTCATAAGGTACCAATCTTAGGGTGACCAGTGTGTAACCCAAACGCTTATGTCTTGGTTATAACTAAGACCTTACGAGTTGTAGGGTCTCTTGATGAGTCGTAGGGTTACTAGAGAGGGGTCCCTTAGTGACTATTCTGACTATGACTTGTGGTGATGAGTCGTAGTAAGTCCTTACGAGTCGTATAGTGATTTGTAGTCATTGGCGACAAATTTTAAACTTTTAATAAAGGGCACTCTATATATTTCCCTCTTTACCCACATAAGATCCATGACCATAAAGCACCTTTGTGGTGTTATTTTCAATAATTATCAAGCATAAAGACTCTCTCAAACTCTTTTAAATCACTAAGGAAGGAACAAACTAGGTTTACTCAAAGTTGGTCATCTAAAGGATCAAAGATTAATTTCTCTCCATAATTCTTTGTACTTTTAAGGCATGTGACTCTACCCTCAAACTTATTTTACTTTAAGCGTGTGTATTTAATGATTATTAATGTGAAATTGAATGTTGGTTTTTACATGGGCTGAGGGTTTTGGCATGGTTGGTTCTTAAAATGTTTACGCATGATTTATTATTAATTGGTTCTATTTTATAAATAATTTTGAACTAATTGGGTGCATGTGTGTGGGAATTGGAATGAGGGTCGAGGCATTCCCCCCTCAATTTGATGATTTTGGTGTTGAAATTGGTTTGGAATTGTGTTCCCTCAACCCACTTGTAATCTTGGTTTTGGAAATATAGCTTGTCACATGATTTGACAATACTTATCTACACTATTGCATTGTATAAATTGTTAAAAGGTTAAACATAGATTTTAAAGTACTCGTCGGTCGTGTTTTAATAGAAATTAAAACTCGGGGGTCGAACCATTCCCTTAATTTATTTGATAAACTTAAAGGGGTCGAGCCATTCCCCAAATTTGATTTAATAAACAAAAGGGGCCGAGGCATTCCCCCAAGATGATGGAATGTAATTTAAATGTCATATGTGTAATCTTGCATGCATAAGGGCATGATAAGACCTATGGTATGCCATAATGTGTAATTCCATGATTTAATAAAAGAGTTTTCTAAAACTTGTTTTATATGGACTTAAATGGGGTTATGTAGCTCAACTGTCAAACTGTGAGTCCTAAAGAACTTGTACTGGAAACTCATGTTTACCAGCATGAGGGTTGGTCTTTATGTAGTACCCCATACTTTTCCTAGCTTAGATTCGTCCCTAGAATATTAAGGGATAGCTTTCAAAAAGAGTAATATTTATTTCACATGGAATTCCTTAGATCTATACTTTTTATTGCATAGGAAATTGAATTATCTTTCCAATGATCTAAGATTCACCTAAATCTGATAACCGAGAAAGAAGTTATGGCTATTTTAAGTTCCAATCATAAAACACCATTGTTTGGACCCTTAGGTCATCGTGGATTAGTGTAAATTTCCAATTGTCCCATTCCAGTGGCCCTTCGCGATATTAGCATGTCGCAGAGAGGGTCAATTTTCCCATTTGTCAATTTCCAGAGGTCTAGTGCGACAATGGCGCATCGCGCCATGTGCCAAAATAACATTCTAAAGGGGCACCACGATGTCTTCGCATCGAAGAGTCTACCCAGTTTCCATTCGTCGATATCCAGTGAGCCACCTGATAGTGGCACGTCGCAGTGGCCACCCAGATCGAAAAGATATATTTTTATCAGTTCCGTCACAAAGTTTAAAGGGGATATTTTGGTAAATCTCTAACACCCAATCTGTCCAAAATTAAAAGATTAATTATATTTGAGAGAACTTTATGCTTTATTCATCATTTTCTCTTTAAAAAAATCCTAAGGCTCATACTTCCTCTCCAAGAAACCCAAAATTTCCTCCATCAAATCTCCAAGATAATATGAGATTGAGAATTTTCAATTTAAGAACTCTTGGAAATTATCTCCAAAACATCAATAGAGATCCGAGATTCATGTTTTAGAATCTAGATCATCAAATTAAGGTATGTGGGGTTTGAACAAGATTATTCTTTTATCCTTGTGCCCAAAACTTTACTCTAATTATAAATTTAACGCAATTTATGAGATTTTCCATGAAATTCAATTTAGGGTTTTACCCATTATCATTACTTGCAAGATTATGAGATTTCACATGATATAGACGTTGAATTACATGACTATATTCATATTTCTATGCATAATGCTGTAATTTCCAGATTTTATGATGAATTATAAGTGTTTACATCATCAAGCATGGATTTTTAGATGTTTTAACATGATATTGATGCATGGGTTGTTAATCCCAGTATAAGATTGTTATTTCGAGATTATTTGTGCCTTGAGCACCCTCAGATAGGATTATTCATAGATTTTGACAAATATTTGACCTTTTGGTCCTAAGCTAAGATACAGAATCCACATTGTTCATATGACTTAAGATTTAAAGAAAGAAAAGAATAATTGGTTTTCTTGTAAACCCTTGTGATTATTTTTAAGTGGATGTCTTAAGATTTTGAGCATAAGAATACGAGTAGTATTTAGCACCGAGATGGGTAGGTTACTATGGTTTTAGACTTAGAACTATGTGCCAATGTATGATTCAGATTTAATCCCACTTCTACATGGATGACTCAGATTATCATCACTAAGATAGAAGTTCTATTTCGATGGCAAGGGTAGAACAACCCTACCTAACGGGGGTCAGACATGGGACTCCATGGATGCTCACATGGTGTATGTCGGTTAGAAGAACCTCCCAAAAAATGTCCCCCACTCTTCAACATTCTAATGAGTTAAAGCTTTAAGATAAAAGCATATGTTTTAGAAGTTACGGTTTTAAGATTCTTAAGCTTGAAGATAAAGTATTTTAAAGATTTAAAAACTTAGTATAATGGCTCACCAAATTTATGTTATATGTTTTATCATTTATGATTTATGATCTTTATATTTCAGATTACTTAAGCCTGTGTGAGTCATTTACATTTAGTATGCCTGATTTTATAAACTGTGATGATATTGTTTACTTATTGCATTCAACCCCATATACTTAGTACATCCTCAAAGTACTGATCCACATATATGTCTATGTGCTACTTCGTCTCATAATGTCGGTTTAGGTGCTCAGTCTCAGCAGCATGAGTAATTCCCGAGCATCTCATCTACATCCCTGAAGTTGGTGAGTTCTTATAGTTTATGGACTTAGTTATTCATACTTTCAGTTTATTAGTAGATGTTCCTTTATTCATTTTAGACAATTTGAGTTAGTCGGGGCCCTGTCCTAGTGACTCTCTAGATTCAGATAGTAGAGGCTTTTCGAACTATTAGATTCAGTTTTAGACATTTGATTCAGAATTCAAATTTTTCAGTATTGTTTTACCAAGCATTCTAGCATGTTTCAAATTAGATTTTTTGCATTATTATGATTTCATATTCATGTTTCCCCTATGATGAGATCCATACTTAGTAGAAAACAGAAAGGGTTAGCTCCAGACTACTTGTAGTTCAGAGCACCATGTGGTATAAAGGGAACTAGATTTTGGGGAATTACATATTTGGTATCAGAGCAAGGTTTAGAGAGTCCTAGAGAGTCAGAAAATATGAGTTACATAAAGTCTTGATCATCAGTGTGAAGCACACCACATCTATGAGAAAAAAGCTATGGAGCGTTTAGGAAATCATCTCTTCTTTCATGATATGTAGTGTATATTGTCTCTATCTTCTTCTAACTCATGCTTTCATATTATAGAAAATGCCTCCTTGTCGAGCTAACACCCATAGAAATGATAACCAACCATCTCATCCCACAGATCTTTTGAATGAGAACATGTTACTTGTACTTTTTTGGGCTGCCTTTCAGGCGCTAGCCCAAGCTGTGACAGCTAATGTTTAGGGAAACCGTCAGGCTGCAGTCCTACCTTAGTAGGATGGGGACTTAGCTGCAACTAGAATCCAAGATATTATGAGGATGAATCTGCCAGAATTTCTTGTGTCAAAGGCAGGTGAGGACCCACAAGTGTATCTAGATGAGGTGAAGAAGATCACCCAAATTATACATGTTTCTAAAGAAGAGAGTGTAGAATTGGCATCCTATAGGCTAAAACATGCTGCATATGATTGGGTGGTGATGTGGAAAAAAATTAGAGGGGAGAATGCATCTCTAATGACTTGGCAGATTTTTCAAGATGTATTCCTGGACAAGTTTTTCCCATATGAGATAACGGAAGCTAAGATAGAAGATTTCATGAACCTGAGACAAGGCTCAATGACAGTGAAAAAGTATTTTCTCAAGTTCAACCAGTTGTCTAAGTATGCCCCTGAACAGATGGCTGACCCTAGGTCAAGCATGACTAAGTTTGTGACCGGTGTGTCCGGGTTGGTAGTTAAGGAGTGCAGGACAACTATGCTCATTAGATACATGGATCTTCCTTTATTTATGATACATGCTTAACAGATTGAGACAAAAAAGGGAAGGAAAGAGAGAGAGAGAAAATAAAAGGGCTAGAATAGGGCAGTTTGATCTTGGTCAGAATAGGTTTGGAGGAGGAAATCATTCATAGTTTTAGAATCATTTATATATTACTGCACCTTCTTTAGCCAGTGATCCTGCACCCAGAAATAGGCAAGAGAAGTGGGGTAAGTCTTCTTTGTCTAGGCCTCAAAATAGTACGAGTAATAGACCTAATCATCCCCAATGTACTAAGTGTGGTAAAAATTATGGAGGTGAATGTTTGTGGGTCCAGAAGGGTTGTTATGGTTGTGGCCAGTAGGGTCACAGAATCAAAGAGTGATCGTATTCTAGATGGGGTAATAGAGATGTTCATCCTCAGACTCAGGCTAATAGTGCACCAGCTCCTCTAGGTCGCCCAACCTCTCCTTAGTGTGTATCATCTAGTACCGATGGTGGTCAGCACCAAAATCGGTTTTATGCTTTACCATCCCATCAAGAGCAGGAGGATTCAACCTATGTTGTGACTGGTATACTTCACGTCTTTCATTTTGATGTTTATGTGTTGTTAGACCCTGGGTTAAGTTTCTTTTATGTGACCCCATTAGTTGTAGTAAATTTTGAGATAAATTCAACAAGAAATGTCTTATCACTGTCCTTCATAAAGTCATGTTAGAAGACCTAATAGATTTAGATATGGTTAACTTTGATCTTTTTCTTGGTATGGATTGGCTCCATTCTTGTTATGGTTCTATAGACTGTCATACCCGTGTGGTGAAATTTCAGTTCCCAGATGAGCCAGCCTTTGAGAGGTCAGGTAATTCAGTGTCTCCAAAGAGTCATTTCCTATCTTATCTCAAATCCAGAAAGTTGATATCCAAAGGTTGCATTTACTACCTAGTTTGAGTCAAAGACGTAAGGTCTAAGACTCCAATACTTCAGTCCATCTGAGTGGTCAATGAATTTCCTGATGTTTTTCTAGAAGATCTCCCAGGGGTACCTCCCAATAGAGAGATAGAATTTGGTATTGACCATCTCCCAAATACTCAGCCTATTTCTATCCCTCCTTATTGTATGGCTCCCATAAAGCTTAAGGAGTTGAAGAAGTAACTCAAAGATCTTCTAGATAAAGGTTTCATAAGGCCTAGTGTTTCTCTATGGGATGCTCCCATCCTATTCATGAGAAAGAAAGATCATTCTTTACGTATGTGCATCGACTATCGTCAGCTAAATAAAGTTACAATCAAGAAAAAGTATCCTCTTCCTAGAATTAATGACTTATTTGATCAACTCCAAGGTGCAAGTTATTTCTCAAAGATAGACCTTAGATTCGGCTATCATGACCTTAAAGTAAGGGAATGTGATATTCCACAGACAACCTTTAGAACCTGTTATGGTCATTTTGAGTTTCTAGTCATGTCTTTCGGGCTAACAACTGCCCCAACAACTTTCATAGACTTAATGAATCGATTTTTCAAACAATATCTAGATATGTTTGTCATAGTATTCATAGATGACGTCCTTGTGTACTCCCATAGTGAGGATGACCATGTAGATTATCTTAAAGATGTCTTGCAAACTCTTAGAGACCATCAATTATTTTCCAAATTCAACAGTTGTGAATTTCGGCTAAGATAAGTAACCTTTCTCGGTTATATAGTCTCCGTTGATGGCATTAGAGTCGATCCCTAAATGACAAAAGCTGTAAAGAATTTTCCTAGACCAATCTCTCTATCAGACATTAGGATTTTCTTGGGTCTAGCTGGTTGTTATCGCTATTTTTTTGAATGTTTCTATTCTATCACGTCTCCTATGTCTAGATTAAAAAAAAAGTTACGTTCTTGTGGCCGGATTTCTGCGAGAAGAGTTTTCAGGAGTTGGAAACTCGACTTACTTCAGCCCCAGTTCTAGCATTACCTGATGGTATCGATGGCTTTGTTGTGTATTGTGATGCCTCTAGAGTTAGTTTGGGTTGTGTGTTGATGTAGAGAGGTAAGGTCATAGCCTATGCCTCATGAAAAGAATTACCCAACCCATGATGTAGAATTAGGAGTTGTGGTGTTTGCTTTGAAAATATAAATATAATATCTATATGGTGTGCATGTAAATATGTTCATGAACCACAAAAGTTTGCAGTATGTGTTTACTCAGAGGGAGTTGAATCTCTGTCAGAGAAGGTAGTTGGAGTTGTTGAAGAACTATGATATGAGTGTGTTGTATCATCGGGTCAAGGCCAATGTAGTGGGATACACCCTTAGTAGGTTGTTTATGGGCAGTGTTGCTCATGTAGAAAATGATAAGAAAGAGTTAGCTCGAGAAGTTCATCGTTTGGATAGATTGGGTGTTAGGTTTGTTGATTCAGCTGAAGAGAATGTTTGGATTTAGAGTACTTCCAAATCTTCTGTAGTTTTGGAAGTAAAGGAGAAGCAAGATCAGAATTCTAGTGTGGCCAAACTGATGGAGTCGGTTAAAGACAAAAAGTAGAGGTTTTCTCCCAAGGAGGAGATGGTGTGTTAAGATACCAAAATAGATTGTGTGTTCCTTGTGTTGATGAGTTGAGATAGAGCATTATGGCTGAGATGCATGGTGCACATTATTCTATCAATCCAAGAGCTACCGAGATGTACTGCGACTTGTGGGAAATCTATGGGTAGAGTAGAATAAAGAGAGATATAGAGAAGTTTGTAGCAAACTAGGCAACTTGTCAACAGGTTAAGGTGGAACACCAAAGACCTAATAGTACATTGCAAGAGTTTGGTATCCCCACTTATAAGTGGAAAGAGGTAAATATGGATTTTGTAACTGGTTTACCCCAATCGCGATGTCATCATGATTCGATTTGGGTTATTGTAGAAAGATTGACTAACTTAGCGCATTTTTTGCCAGTTCACACATCTTATACAAGTGAGGATTATGCTAAGTTGTATATCCGAGATTAAGTTAGATTCCATGGGGTACTCTTGTCTATCATCTCAGATAGGGGTACTCAGTTTACTTCCCAGTTATGGCGAGCATTTCAGAAGGGTCTCGGTATCCAAGTCCATCTTTTCTCCGCTTTCCACCCTCACAAAGATGGTCAAGTAGAGAGGACCATCCAAACTCTAGAAGATATGTTCAGGTCATGCGCTCTAGATTTCAAGGGTAGTTGGGATAAGCTTTTTCGATTGATTGAGTTTGCTTATAATAACAGTTATCATTCAAGCATTCAGATGGCTCCGTTTGAGGCTCTTTATGGTAGGAGATGTAAATCACCCATAGGTTAGTTTGAGGTGGGTGAGGCTAATTTGCTTGGGCCTGATGCAGTGTTTGAAGCTATGGAAAAAGTTAAGTTGATTGAGAAAGATTGAAAACAACCCAGAGTCGTCAGAAAATCTACACGGATATAAGAAGAAGCGACCTCAGGTTTAAGATTGGTGATCTAGTGTATTTGAAGATTTCACCCATAAAAGGGGTGAAGAGATTTGGCAAGTAGGGAAAACTTAGTTCTCGATATGTTGGCCCTTTTAAAATTGTGATTCGTGTTGGGAAAGTAGCTTATGAGCTTGGTTTGCTTGTAGATTTATCAGCCGTTCATCCTGTATTTCACGTCTCTTTACTTAAGAAGAGTATCAGTGACTCCATTGTTATGATTCCTTTAGAAAGATAATATATTTAGAACAATCTTTCTTACGAAGAGATAGGTTTTAGATTATCGAATTCGTAGACTAAGGAACAAAGAAGTTCCCTTGATTAAAGATCTTTGGCAGAATCAGTCTGTTAAAGGCACTACTTAGGAAGTAGAAGCCGATATGCGAGCCAAGTACCATTACCTTTTCTCTGCAAACTCAGATGTAGCCGAAGGTAACACTCTTGAATGATTAAATTCTTTTCTAATCATATGTTACATTCAGCTATATAGTTGTCCTCGTGTAAGTTCATGCATTCATAGATTACTAAGAACCTCAGAATGATTTAGATTAAGACTTGCAATTTATTTCAGTTGTGCATGCTACCTTATATTCTCAGATTCCTTAGAAATTTCAGCATAACTAACCATATTCAAGGTCGAATATTCCCAAGAAGGATATATTGTAATACCCTGCACTTTTCTTAGCTTAAATTCGTCCCTATAATGTTAAGGGATAGGCTCCAAATCAAATACTATTTATTTTACGTAGAATTCCTTCGATTTAGACTTTCCATTGAGTAGAAAATTTAATGAGCTTTCCAATGATATAAGATTTACCTAAGTCTGATTACCGAGTAAGAATTTTTGGCTATTTTAAGTTTCAATCGTAACACACCATTGTTTGGACCCTTAGTGCGTTGCAGATTAGTGTAAATTTCAGATTGTCCCATTTTAATGGCCCACCGCAATATTGACGCGTTGCAGAGAGGGTTAATTCTCCCATTTGTCAAATTCCAGAGGTCCAGTACAATAATGGTGCATCATGCCATGTGCCAAAATGGCATTCCAATGGGGCACCGCAATGTCTCAGCATCGCGAAATCTACCCAGTCTCCATTTGTCGATTTTTAGTGAGCAACTGCGATAGTAGAGCGTCGCGGTGGCCACCTAGATCAAGAAAAAATATGTTTTCTAGTTTTGTTACAATGTATAAAGGGGGTATTTCGGTAAATCTCTAACCCCCCAATCCGTCCAAAAACAAAAGATTAATCATATTTGAGAGCACTTTATGCTTTATTCATCATTCTCTCTTAAACGAAACCCTAAGGCTCGTACTTCCTATCCAAGAAATCCAAAGTTTTCTCCTTCAATTCTCCAAGATAATTCAAGATTGAGAATTTCCAATTAAAGAACTCTAGGAAGTCATCTCTAAAATATCAATAGAGATCCACGATTCAAGTTCTAGCATCTAGATCATCAAATTAAGGTATGTCGGGTTTGAACAAGGATTATTCTTTCATCCTTGTGCCCAAAACATTACTTTAATTACAAATTTACTGCAATTCATGAGATTTCCCATGAAATTAAAGTTAGGGTTTATACCAATTATCATTACTTGCAAGATTATGAGATTTCCCATGATTAAGAAGTTGAATTACATGACTATATTCGTATTTCTATGCATTATGCAGTAATTTCCAGATTTTATGATGAATTATAAGTGTTTACATTATCAAGCATGGATTTTTAGATGTTGTAACATGAGATTGATGCATGGTCCGTTAAGCCCCAATTTAGGATTGTTATTTTGAGATTATTTGTGCCATGATCACCCTCAGATAAGAATATTCATAGATTTTGACAAAGATTTTACCTTTTGGTCCTAAGATATGATAAAGAGTCCACATTGTTCATATGACTTGAGATTTAAAGAAAGAAAAGCATAATTTGATTTCTTATAAACCCTTTTGCTATTTTGGAAGTGGATGTCCTAAGATCTTAAGCATAAGAATAGGAGTAGTATTAAGCACTGAGATGGGTAGGTTACTATGGTTTAAGACCCTAGAACTAAGTGCCAACATAAGATTCAAATTTATTCCCACTTCTACATGAATGACTCAGATTGTGATTACTAAGATAGAAGTTATATTCCGATGGCAAAGGTAGAACAACCCTACCTAACGGGGGCCAGACATGGGACTCCATGGATGCTTACATGGTGTATGTCGGTTAAAAGAACCTCCCAAAAGATGTCCCCTACTTTTCAATAGTCTATTGATTTAAAGCGTTAAGATAAAAGCATATATTTTAGATGTTATGGTTTAAAGATTCTTAAGCTTTAGCATAAAGTGTTTTACAGATTTCAGAACTAAGTGTAATGGCTCACCAGATTTACATTATATGTTTTATTATTTATTATTTATGATCTTCAGATTTCAGATTACTTAAGCCTGTATGAGTCATTTATATTTAGCATGCATGATTTTATAAACTGTGATGATATTGTTTACTTATTTCATGCACCCCCATATACTTAGTACATCCCCAAAGTACTGATCCACATATATGTCTATGTGCTACATTGTCTCATATTGTAGGTTCAGGTACTCATTCTCAGCAGCGTGAGTGATTCCTAAGCATCTCATCGTATCCCTGCAGTTGTTGAGTCCTCATAGTTTGGGGACTTAGTTATTCATACTTTCAGTTTATTAGTAGATGTTCTTTTATTTATTTTAGACAATTTGAGTCAGTTGGGGGCCTTTCCCAGTGATTCTCTAGATTCAGATAGTAGAGGCTTGTCGAACTGCTAGATTCAGCTTTAGATATTTGATTCAGAATTCAAAATTTTTAGTATTGTTTTACCAAGACTTCTAGCATGTTTCAGATAAGATTTTCTGCATTATTATGATTTCATATTCTTATTTCCCCTATGATGAGATCCAAACATAGTAGAAAGAAGCAAGGGTTAGCTCGAACTTGATTTCGGGGGGTTACACTTGATGATTGTGTGCTTGTGATTCTCTTTTTCTCTCTCCCCATATATATATTTGTAACGTGGACTGACATAGGATTAGGGGATTCCCTGGTCTTCCTTGATATTTTTGATTACTACGACTAACATGCATTGCGGCCCTTTCAGTAGGGAGAGATAAACCCATATAACCCTTGGGTGCCTTCTTTCTGATGGTTAAGCTATATAGTCCAACATATTTTTTTTTGATATATATATACACACACACACACACACAATATGTGCTTGTGGATTTTTACTGTTGTTTTAACTTGGAATTATGTTATCCTTTACCGTGTTACATATTAGAGCTCAACCCACTAGCTGTCTTTGAATATTGTATCCCCATATGATGCAGGAACCAGAGACACTTTAGTTTTTCCTATGCAGTGATAGGCGGTTTTGGACCACTTGTGAGTCAACTTAAAGTGTTGAGCCTCCTTCTATGGAAAGGCTATTGCTTCTTGGTTTACTTTAATTCATAGACAATTTCTCATGATTTATTTTGGCTATCGTTAAGGGAATGCCCCAACTTAGATCATTATCGGTTGGTAGATGTAAGACCCCAAAAATTTTCCGTGTCATTAAAGCCTTCGAAACGAGTTAAGTTGAGCTTAACACTTAGAAATTTTATTAAGTGTTCCAACACTTAGTCATTTTCTGGCCTAGAATATTTGTTGAATTATTTTGTGACCTTCCCGACCTTCGTTTCTAGAAATTTTTGTTCCGTTCCGATGGGACAAGGTCATAGTATGTTCCGAGTGAGTTTCAGAATTTTTGGACATCTCTTAGGGCATGTTTGGTTTTCAAACCAGTAGCATCATGTGATATGCATGCGTCGCATGGCCTAGTGCGGCGGTATGGAGCATACGACGTGTGATTTTGTATGGAGGGATAGAGCATGCAACGCATGGTCCATCACACGCCTGCAAAATTTCCAGCCTTATTCCCATCTCATTAAAGGCAAAAGGGTTTGATATTTGCAATCCTTGTTCCGAGGGCTACAAAAAGCACATAACAATTTTGTGAATAGCATGTCGAGGTAGAGATTTCATTCCAAGGCTCTAATCTTAAGGTATGTGGGGTTAGGAACAAGAAAAACTCTCTACAAACCTTATGTAATACCCCGCCAAACCCAAGAAGCTTCGAATATCGGTTGTAGTCGTGGGTCTGGGCCATTTTCTCACTGCTTCAACTTTCTGGGGATCCACTCTTATCCCATCACTGGACACAATATGCCCCAGGAAGGCAATAGCATCTAACTAGAATTAACACTATGAAAATTTTGCATATAGCTAATGATCCTTAAGGGTCTGAAGGATAATTCGGAGGTGATTGGCATGATCCTCTTTACTCTTAGAATAGATCGGAATGTCATCAATAAATACAATGATGAACAAGTCAATAAATTGACGGAACACTCTATTCATAAGATCCATGAAGGCTGCAAGGGGTTATTCAACTCGAATGACATGACTAGAAATTCGTAGTGACCATATCTGGTTCGGAAGGCTGTCTTGGGTATGTCTGACTCACTAACTTTCAATTGATGATAACCCGAACGACATTATATTTTTGAAAATCACTTGGCACCCTAAATTTGGTCAAAAAGGTCGTCAATCCTAGGAAGAGGATATTTATTTTTAATCGTGACCTTATTCAACTGACGGTAGTCTATGCACATTCAAAGGGTCCCATCCTTCTTTCGCACGAAGAGAATGGGTGCACCCCATGGGGAAACACTAGGACGAATAAAACCTTTGTCTAGAAGGTCTGCAAGTTGTTCCTTTAACTCCTTTAGTCCCGCGGGAGCCATTCTATACGGCGGAATAGAAATAGGACGAGTATCTGGTAACACATCAATGACAAAATCTATCTCCCTATCAGGGGGTATCCCTGGGAGATCTTTGGGAAAGACTTCTAGGAATTCATTTACTACAGGGATAGACTGCAGAGGAAGGTTTCCAACTTTTGAATCTTTTACTCGGATTAGATAATACATACCACCTTTGGAGATAAGCTTTTGGGCTCTAAGTTAAGAGATAAATTGACCTCTGGTTTCCACAGAACTCCCTACCCATATAACTGGTGTCTCATTTGGGAAAGAAAAAGTGAACTTTTAGGTTCTGCAATCAAGGGTGGCATAACATGAATGGAGCAGTCCATCCCAAGGATGGTATCAAAATCTATCATATCCAGTTTTATAAGGTCTGCCATAGTTTTCCAACTATGAACAGACACGACATAATCCCAATATACCCTTCTAGCAACAACAGAATCAGCTACTGGAGTAGAAACAGAGAAGGGTTCTATAATAACTTCGGGCTCAAACCCAAAACCAACAGCCACATAAGCGGTCACATAAGATAAAGTAGACCCTGGATCAAGCAATACATAAACATCACAAGAAAAGATTTGTAACATACCGGTGACAACATCTGGTGAAGCTTCCACCTCCTGGCGGTTAGTTAAAGAATATAACCGGTTGCGACAGCTTCCGGCAGCTGAAGGGGACTACTTGGGAAAAGGAGCTATAGAGGAGGCTTGGGACTTAGCCCCCTTTATATTTACTCCAGAAGATGGACAATCTCTCTGAAGGTGACCTACTTTGCCACAAGTATAGCAGTTTCTCCCCTCAAACCAGTACTTCCCTAGACGATTCCTTCCACAAACCTCACACTGCAGATGAGTACGTCTCTGCTGGGCCACACTGCCCTGAGACTATGTACCTAGAGCTTCGGACCATAAGCAGTCTAAAAACTCTGTCTGTCTATCAGTGTTCTGGGTGCTAGGGTGCTGGCTGTTAACAGTGCATTATTCCAAAACTTCTTCTTCTTCGACCACTTATTACCCCAGTTACTACTCTGCGGCTGACTCTGGTGCTGATCCACAGATCTAGCTCTTTTAGCCTGTCTGTCTTTCTCTTTAGATTCAGCAATCTTTTTCTTCTTCTCTTCCACTTGTTGCATATGAACGGTTAGTCGAGCAAAGTCTAACTCCTTATTCAACATATCCCCCTAGAACTCAAGTACCAGGTCATCAGTAGGGCCAGATGCAAATTCCTCATCCAAGCCTTCATATTACTAGTCAACTCTGGTGCATAGCGGGCTAGTTTGTTAAACTTCAAAGTGTACTCCTAGATACTCATCCCTGCTTTTGATTTATGAACTCTTTCTATTTGGCCTCTGTCAACTCTAAAGGAAAGAAATAAAGGAAAGCTTCCACAAATTCGCCCCAAACTGTGGGCTCAGGACTTTCACCTTTTTTATCATCCCAGTCGGCATACCACTGATTCGTAACATCCTTGACCTGATAGGTTGCTAGATCCACCCCTTCAACCTCATCCACATGCATCACCTTAAAGATCTTTTCCATATTATCTACGAAATCCTGTGGACCTTCCTCTACCTTGTGCCAGTGAACTTAGGTGGGTTCATCTTCATAAAATGTCCAACTCTAGTAGCCTCAGATGTAACAGATGCAGACTCAACATCTTCCGATCGTTGAGCCTGGTTAGCTACTAACTGTGTAAGAATATAAATAGACCATCTGAATTCTGTATTTAAAATATAGCCCGGAGCAGTTAGGGGATGGTTGGCATTATTCCATGGAGCCCAAGGTGGATTGATCGAGACTGGAGGGACTCCCAGAGTAGGGACAAATTCTAGAGTGTAAGCTCTATTACGGGTCTCCATCCCATAGATGGGACGGACCTCATCTGCCTTAGCATTTTGATCGATGATACAACGTGGAGGCATAACTGTGTTTCTAAAACACAAGTTATCACTGATTAAGGGACAATTCAGACTCTGAAGCATGAACTAAATCAGAAAGAAGGTACACATTTCCTAAATGCCTAGGAGCCTTCTTCTTATAAGTATGGCGCGCTACACACCAATAAATAAGACTCTGCCTGACGAGTTTTTTGCAGAAACCCTGCGACCATGAACCGTGCTTTGATACCAAGTTTGTCACAACCCGGACCAGGGCCTGGCCGTGTTGATCTTTTCAACCATTAAGGCCTGAAACACCCCTATCTGTCTTATTATCATGCACCTAATCCAAATGATCAAAGTAATGCGGAAGAAACACAATATAATGGTAACATGGTCAAGAATCATATGAAAATGAAAATGGGGAATAGTGGCCCAAAATCTAAATCAACATCTCTAAAACCGTCTGTGAAATCTCTACTACATGACTGAAACAATGTCTATCTGAAAACTGAGACAAGGCCCCCAGCAGACCCCCAAAACTGAATATCAGATAAAGGGACTATAGGACATAAGACCTTCCGAAACATAGAAGGCTAGCCACTTGTCTCTGCAACTCTGTTTGAAAGATCTACTGATTCTCTTGACCCTTAGATTGGTCCTCTGAAACTAAGAGGTTGGAGAGGGGAGGGGGTCAACACAAAAGTACTGGCACGTAGAGATATCAAAGCAAAACATAATATTTTTACAAAATATAGATAAGAGCCATTATATACAAATTTTGTATCAAATCATTTGAAAACACATGGGTGTAATGCAATAGTATTTCTCAACAATAATGAAATGCAACTGAGCTAGGTGGAATACCCTACATAATTTAAACCAACTGTCAAACCTCGGTTGCTACCGAGATTAGAGTATAAGTGAGGGAGAGACACACAAGACCACAAAGCATGGTGTCTTGACCCAAATCCAATATGGTAGTGCATAAAACCACAAAGCATGGCTCCTAACCATAATCCCAATTTGGGATAATATAATATCAGGTACGAAAGATCACAAAGCATGGTACCGATATTTCGTGTCGGCATACTCGTTCTTCCAGCGATGATCCACTTGTGCCTCTAACGCCTTCTTCGGGCATCCACCTTTATCATGTAAATCAATGCATTCAAATTTCATCTTATTCAATCGCATATATTATTCCAAAGGGTATCGTCATACCTGACATACAAGTCATCAATATCACATCCACATATGCATAATCAGGTAAAAACCAAGGTGCTTCATCATTTACAAGTGGTGAACAATATTTATTTCAAATTCATGCTGTCTTTTGTTGATCACAATACAATATAGAGTATCAAAACATTATCATGGGAATTTGAAAACAATTCATCATTCATATTTATCAAACTTCCATGGAAAATTTCAAATCACATATGCATGGTTTCAACCATTGAAGTATATAAGCAAACAATTCCCATGACATAAAGAAAATGACTTAGAAATCATATTGAAAGCAAGATATTAGCATTTGATTGAAAAACCCCATTTAAAAGCATGCATGTTCATAAAATTACACCCATGAGATTTTTGGATAGCCCCAGGTACCCCTATCTCCAAGGATAATAGATGTTTCTTGAAGCTTACGAATTGGTGATTCCAAATATGTAATTATCTATGAAAACCTACGGTCAAATCTTGAACTATTACGTTCTTTTATTTTGAAACCCTAAGGAGAATGTTGAGCACTTTTGATGAAAGAATAGGTATTTTGGGTTCCTTGGAACTAAATCTCATGTTTTAGGTCTAAGTAAGGGTGGAAAAGGATCACTTTGTCCACAACACGGAGTGTTTAAATTACCACAATGCCCATCCTGTTACCTATGTTCACATAGGCACCGCCTAGGCTATTTACTATGTTTACATAGCCTCTGCTTAGTCTATCACCTATGTTTACATAGGCGCCACCTAGGCTATTGCCTATGCCTTCCAGTGGCCATGGGCGATTGGTTAGGCGACGTTTATGAATTTGAATGGCCATAACTTCTTGCTCGAGTGGTGGATTTTAGCCAAATTGGTATCATTGGAAAGCTAATTCGAATACCTATCATTTGAAACGTAGTACGCTTCCTAATTCAATATACACAGAGTGTTATGATCTATGCAAGCTGACAAACTTTACAACGTATACTAAACTTAGTCGATTGAAATTGTTTCAACTCATCGTTGAGTTGAAGGACCTCTATGGTCTAAATTAAAGCTTGAGCGGATTCACATGCTACACAATAATTAACATGCCATATGGGCATTAGATTTTATGGCTTCGGGATTAGCAATGCATTAATATCATAGTTTTTATTCTAGCCCAAAATGTGGGGCATTACATTATTCCCACTCCTTAGGATCATTCGTCCCCGAATGATGATGCGAGACATAGATAGACACGATTTCAAACATAATAATAGACTAGGAAAGATAAGATAGGAATAGTACCTTCTGTCTCCTCCTCCATAAAAGAAAAAAAATTTGGATGTCTAGTTCTCATGTCATATTCTGACTCCCAAGTTGCTTCTTCGACTTTTTGATTCCTCCACAGTACCTTTACTGAGGCTATCTCTTTGCTCCTCAACTTTCAAACTTGGGGATCTAAAATTTCAACGGGCTCTTCATCGTAAGACAAAGAGTCTGTCACTTTGATACCCTCTACTGGCTATACCATAGAATGATCTCCAATGCATTTCTTTAACATGGATACATGGAATACCGGATGAACGGAACCCAAACTTGCAGGCAATTCTAACTCATCCTCAACTGTACCAATCTTTTTCCAAATCTGATATGGCCGTACATAAAGAGGGTTCAATTTACCCCTTTTTCCAAAGAGCATAACTACTTTCATAGGAGAAACCTTGAGAAACACCCAATCACCAATTTGAAACTCTAGTTCTCTTCTTCGAACATCGGCATAGTACTTCTGATGACTCTGAGCAGTCTTGAGTCATTCTCTAATGATTTTCACTTTCTCCATCGCCTGATAAACAAGATCAGGCCCATACAACTGTGTCTCACCCACTTCATACCATCCTATTGGAGACCTACATCTTCTCCCATACAAAGCCTCAAAAGGAGCTATCTTGATACTAGTATGGTAGCTATTATTGTAAGCGAATTCAACCAGTGGCAGGTGATCTACCCAACTACCTTTGAAATCAATGACGTATACGCTCAAAATATCTTCGAGGGTCTAAATGGTATGCTCAGCTTGCCTATCCGTCTGAGGGTGGAAAGCTGTGCTCAAATTCACTTGTTTACCTAAACCCTTTTGAAAGGATCTTCAAAACTGAGATGAAAACTGCGTACCTCTATTGGATATAATAGACACTGGTGCCCCATGCAATCAAACTATATCCTCAATGTAAATCTTAGCATAAACCTCTCCCGAATAATTAGTCCTCACATACAAAAAGTGGGATGACTTGGTCAACCGATCTACAATCAGCCATATAGAATCATACTAGTTTCAGGATCTCGGAAGTCCTATAATAAAGTCCATGTTTATCATCTCCCACTTTCATAAAGGCATGGCTATCTCTTGGGAAGTACCACCCAGCCTCATGTGTTCTACCTTCACTTGTTGATAGTTTAAACACTTGGACACAAAATTAGCTACATCACGTTTCCTGTTACTCCACCAATACAAGGTTTTCAGATCAAGGTACATCTTAGTAGAGCCTAGGTGAATGACATACCACAAAGTGTCTGCCTTATTAATAATTCTTTCCCATAGCCCATCGACATTCGGAACGCACAACCTACCCTAAAATCTTAGAATACTATCACCACCAATTTCAAACGACATAACCTTTTATTGACCCACGTCTTTCTTGATTTCAATTAAGATGGGATCTTCAACCTCATTTTCCTTAACCTTAGCACAAAGAGATGACTTAGGTAACTCATGAACAATCACCCCTCCATCTTCGAAATCTAAGAGTCGCAATCCCGGATTTTCAAGGTGGTGAATATCCTTCACCATCTCTTATTTTCCTTCTTCTACATGAGAAACACTGCCCATAGACAACCTGCTGAGGGCGTCAACTACAACATTTGCCTTGCCCGGATGGTAATGCATACTCATATCATAGTCTTTCAAAATCTCCATCCAATGCCTCTGCCTGAGGTTTAATTATTTCTTTGAGAAAACATACAGTAAACTCTTATGGTCAGTACAAATATCAATATGCACTCCATAGAGATAGTGCCTCCAGATTCTAAGTGCAAACACCATGGCTTCTAACTCCAAGTCATGAGTGGGGTAATTTCGCTCATGCACCTTTAACTACATAGATGCATAAGCTATCACCTTACCACGCTGCATCAATACACAACCAAGTCCCACACGGGATGCATCAGAATAAACCACAAAACAGGAGCAGTAGTCAACTTGTCCTTCAACTTCTCAAAACTATTTTCACATAAATCAGACCACACAAACTTTATAATTTTCTGAGTTAGTTTAGTAAGCGGAGCATCGATGAAGAAAAACTCTCTACGAACCTTCTGTAATACCCCGCCAAACCCAAGAAGCTCTGAATATCGGTTGGAGTCGTGGGTCTGGTCCATTTTCTCAATGCTTCAACTTTCTGGGGATCCACTCTTATCCCATTACTGGACATAATATGCCCCAGGAAGGAAATAGCGTCTAACCAGAATTCACACTTAGAAAATTTGGCATACAGCTGAAGATCCTTAAGGGTCCGAAGGATAATTCAAAGGTGATTAGCATGATCCTCTTTACTCTTAGAATATATCAAAATATCATTAATAAATACAATGATGAATAAGTCAAGAAATTAACGAAACACTCTATTCATAAGATCCATGAAAGCTGCAGGGGCGTTAGTCAACCCGAAGGACATGACTAGAAATTCGTTGTGACCATATCGGGTTCGGAAGGCTGTCTTAGGTATATCTGAATCCCTAACATTAAGCTGATGATAACCTGAACAAAGGTCTATTTTATAAAGCACTTGGCACCCTGAAGCTGGTCAAAAAGGTCGCCAATCCTAGGAAGAGGATATTTATTTTTAATCATGACCTTATTTAACTAATGGTAGTCTATGCATATCCGAAGGGTCCCATCCTTCTTTTGCATGGAGAGCATGGGTGCACCCCATGGGGAAACACTAGGAAGAATAAAACCATTGTCTAGGAGGTCTGCATGATGTTCCTTTAACTCCTTTAGTTCCACAGGAGCGATTCTATATTGTAGAAAAGAAATAGGACGAGTGTCTAGCAATACATCAATATCAAACTCTATCTCACTATCAGGGGTTATCCCTGGGAGATCTTCGGGAAAGACTTCTGGGAATTCATTCACTACAGGGACTGACTGCAGAGGATGGTTTCCAACTTTTGAATCTTTTACTCGACTAGAGGATACATGCAACCTTTGGAGATAAGCTTTGGGGCTCAGAAAAAAAGAGATAAAGTGACCTCTAGGTTCTACAGAACTCCCTGCCCATATAACTGGTGTCTCATTTGGGAAAAAAAGTGACCTTTTGGGTTCTCCAATCAAGGGTGGCATAACGCGAATGGAGCCAGTCCATCCCAAGGATGGCATCAAAATCTATTATATCTAGTTTTATAAGGTTTGCCATATTTTTCCAACTATGAACAAACATGACACAATCCCTATATACCCTTCTAGCAACAAGAGAATCACCTACAGGAGTAGAAATAGAGAAGGGTTCTACAATAACTTTGGGCTCAAACCCAAAATCAACAGCCACATAAGGGGTCACATAAGATATAGTAGACCCAGTTTCAAGCAATACATATACATCACGAGAAAAGATTCGTCACATACCAGTGACAACATCTAGTGAAGCTTCCACCTCCTGGCAGTTAGTCAAAGAACATAACCGGTTGCGACCACTTCCGGTAGCTGAAGGGACACCCTTATGAAAAGGAGCTATAGAGGATGCTTGGGACTTAGCCCCCATTACATTTACTCAAGAAGATGGACAATCTCTCTGATCTTGACCCACTTAGCCACAGGTATAGAAGTTTCTCCCCTCAAACCAACACTTTCCTAGATGATTCCTTTCGCAAACCTCACACTGCGGACGAGTACGCCACTGCTGGGCCACACAACCCTGAGATTGTGTACCTAGAGCTTTTGACCCATGAGGGGTCTGAAAACTCTGTCCATCTATAGGTGGTCTAGGTGCTAGGGCATTGGCTGCTGACTGTGCATTATTCCAAAACTTCTTCTTCTCCAACCACTTATTACCCTAGTTACCACTTTGCGGCTGACTTTTGTGCTGATCCACAGATCTAGCTCTTTTAGCCTGTCTGTATTTCTCTTTAGATTCAACAATCTTTTTTTTCTTCTCTACCACTTGATGCATATGAACGGTCAGTCGAGCAAAGTCTAACTCCTTATTCAACATAGCCCCCTGGCACTCAAGTACAAGGTCATCAGTAAGGCCGGATGCAAATTTCCTCATCTGGGCCCTCATATTACTAGTCAACTCTAGTGCATAGCGGGCTAGTTTATTAAACTTCAAAGTGTACTACTTGACACTCATACTGCCCTGCTTCAGATTCATAAACTCTTTAACTTTGGCCTCCTTCAACTCCAGAGGAAAGAATCGATCAAGGAGAGCTTCCACAAATTTGCCCCAAACTATGTGCTCAGCACTTTCACCTTTTTCATCTTCCCAGTCGGCAAACAACAGATTTGCAATATCCTTTAGCTAATAGTTTTCAAGCTTTACTCCTTCAACCTCATCCACATGCATCACCTTAAAGATTTTTTCCATTTCATCCACAAACTCCTGTGGATCTTCCTCCACCTTGGTGCCAGTGAAATTAGGTGGGTTTATCTTCATGAAATGTCCGTCTCTAGTAGCCTTAGATGTAACAGATGCAGACTCAACATCGTCTGATCGTTGAGCCTGGTTAGCTACCAACTGTGTCAGCATATGAATAAACCATCTGACTTCTTCATTTGAAATATCTCCCTGAGCAGTTGGGGGATGGTTGGCATTAGTCTGTGGACCCGAGATGGACTAGTCGGGACTGGAGGGACTCTAGGAGTAGGGACAAATTCTTGAGTGTGAGCTCTGTTATGGGTCCGTATCCCGTGGGTGGGATGGACCTTATCTGCATAAGAATTCTAATCGATGATACGACGTGGAGGCATAACTGTGTTTCTAAAACAGACGTGATCATTGGTTAGGGGACAGTTCAGACTCAGAAGCATGAACTAAATCATAAAGAAGGGAAACATTTCCTAAATGCCTAGCAACCTCCCACTCATAAGTGTGGCATGCTACACACCCATAAACAAGATCTACCTGATGCGATTTTCCAAAAACCCTAGGACTATGAATCATCCTTTGATACGAAGTTTGTCACGAAATGAACCAGGGCCTGGCCATGATGAGTATTTCGAACCATGGAGGCTCGAAACACCCCTATCTGTTAGTAATCATGCACCTAATTTATATGATTAAAGTAATGCGGAAGAAACATAATATAACGATAATGTGGTCAAGAATCATATGAAAATGAAAATGGGGAATAGTGTCCTATAACCTAAATCAACATCTCTAAAACCGTCTGCAAAATCTCCACTACATGAGTGAAATAATGTCTATCTACACACTGGGAAAAGGCCCCCAGCAGACCCCCAAATTTTAATAAAATATAAATGGACTGCAGGACATAAGACCTTCAGAAACATAGAAGGCTCAACACTTGTCTCAGCAACTCTGTCTGAAAAATCTACTGATTCTCTTGACCCCTAGACTAGGCTTCTAAACCTGAGAGGTTGAAAAAGGGAGGGGGTCAGCACAAAAGTACTGGCACGCAGAGATATCAAAGAAAAACATAATATTTGGACAAAATATAGTTGAGAGCCATTATAAAGCAATTTCGTATCAAATCATTTAAAACACATGGGTGTAATGCAATAGTTTTTCTCACCAATAATGAAATGCAACTGAGCTAGGTAGAATATGCTACATAATTTACACCAACAGTCAGACCTCGGTTGCTGCCGAGATTAGAGTATAAGTGAGGGAGAGACACATAAGACCACGAAGCATGGTGTCAAGATCCAAATCAAATATGGTAGTGCACAAAACCACAAAGCATGGCTCCTAATCATAATCCTAATTTGGGACAATATAATATCAGGTACACAAGACAACAAAGCATGGCACCGATATTTTGTGTCGGAAAACATATTCTTCCAGCGATGAGCCACTTGTGTCTCAAACACCTTCTTTGGGCATCCACCTTTGTCATGTAAAATCAATGCATTCAAATTTCATCTTATTCAATCACATATCATATTCTGTAGGGCATTGTCATACCCAACTTGCAAGTCATCAATATCATATCCTCATATGCATAATCAGGTAAAAACCAAGGTGCTTCATCAAGTGGTGAACAATATTTATTTAAAATTCATGCTCTCTTTTGTTGATAATAATACAATATGGAGTATCGAAACACTATCATGGGAATTTGAAAATACTTCATCATTCATATTTATCAAAGTTCCATGGAAAATCTCAAATCACATATGCGTGGTTTCAACCATTGAAGTATATAGGCAAACAATTCTCATGACATAAAGAAAATGACTTAGAAATCATATTGAAAGCAAGATGTTAGAATTTGATTGAAAACCCCTATTTAAAAGAATGCATGTTCATAAAACTACACCCATGAGATTTTTGGATAGCCCCATGTACCTCTATTTCCAACGATAATAGATGTTTCTTGAAGCTTGCGGATTGGTGATTCAAAATATGTAATCATCTTTGAAAACGTACGGTCAAATTTTAAACTATTTGGTTCTTTTATTTTGAAACCCTAAGGAGAATATTGAGCACTTTTAATGAAAGAATATGTATTTTGGGTTCCTTATAACTAAATCTCATTTTTTAGGTCTAAGTAAGGGTGGAAAAGGACCACTTTGTCCTCACTACGGAGTGTTTAAATTACCAAAATTCCTTAATAGGCGCCGCCTAGGCTATCGCCTATGTTTACATAGGAGCCGCCTAGGCTATCGCCTATGTTTACATAGGCGCCGCCTAGGCTATTGCCTATGCCTTCCAGTGGCCATGGGCGATTGGTTAGGCGACGCTTATCACTTTGCAGGGCCATAACTTCTTGCTCGGGTGTTAGATTTTAGTGAAATTGGAATCGTTGGAAAGATAACTCGAATACCTATCATTTGACACATAGTAATCTTCTTAATTCAATATACATAGAGAATTTTGGTCGATGGAAGCTGACACACATTACAATGTCTACTAAAACAGACTAGGAAAGATAAGATAGGAGTAGTACCTTCTGTCTCCTCCTCCATCAAAGCAAAAAAATTGGGATATCTAGTTTTCATGTAATTTTCTTACTCCCAAGTTGCTTCTTCAACTTTCTGATTCCTCCACATTACCTTTACTGAGGCTATCTCTTTGCTGCTCTGCTTTCGAACTTGGCGATCTAAAATTTAAACAGGCTCTTCTTTGTAAGACAAGGAGTTTGTCACTTTGATACCCTCTACTGGCAATACAATAGAATGATCTCAAATCCATTTCTTCAACATGGTTACATAGAATACCGGATGAACAGAACCAAAACTTGCAAAAAATTCTAACTCATATGCAACTGTACCAATCTTCTCCAAAATCTGATATGGCCACACATAACGATAGCGTAATTTACCCCTTTCTCCAAACTGTATAACTCCTTTTACAGGAGAAACCTTGGAAAACACCTAATCACCAATTTCAAACTCTAGTTCTCTTCTCCGAACATCGGCATAGCACTGCTGACGACTCTGAGTAGTCTTGAGTCGTTCTCTAATGATTTTCGCTTTCTCCATCACCTGATGAACAAGATCAGGCCCATAAAACTAAGTCTCACCCACTTCATACCATCCTATCAGAAACCTACATCTTCTCCCATACAAAGCCTCAAAAGGAGCCATCTTGATGCTGGCATGGTAGCTATTATTGTAAGCAAATTCAACAAGTGGAAGGTGATCTACCTAACTACCTTTGAAATCAATGATGCATTCCCTCAACATATATTTGAGGGTCTGAATGGTACACTCAGCTTTCCCATCCATCTGAGGGTGGAAAGCTATGCTCAAATTCACTTGTGTACCAAGCCCTTCTGAAAGGATCTCCAAAACTGAGACGAAAACTGCGTACCTCTATCAGATATAATAGACACTGGTTTCCCATGCAATCGAACTATCTCCTCAATGTAAATCTTAGTATAAACCTCTCCCGACTAATTAGTCCTCACAGGCAAAAAGTGGGCTGACTTGGTCAACTGATCTAGAATCACGCATATAGAATAATACTGGTTACGGGATCTCAGAAGTCTTGTAATAAAGTCCATGTTTAGCATATCCCACTTTCATAAATGCAGGTCTATCTCTTGGGAAGTACCACCCGGCCTCATGTATTCCACCTTCACTTGTTGACAATTCAAACATTTGGATACAAAATCAGCTACATCACGTTTCATGTTACTCCACCAATACAAGGTTCTTAGATCATGGTACATCTTTGTAGAGCCTGGGTGAATGACATACCTCGAGGTGTGCACCTCATTAATGATTCTTTCTCGTAGCCCTCCGACATTCAGAATGCATAACCTACCCTAAAATCTTAGAATACCATCGCTACCAATTTTAAATGACATAACCTTTTGTTGACCCACATCTTTCTTGATTTGCATCAAGATGGGATCTTTAACCTATTTTTTCTTAACTTCAGCAGAAAGAGATGACTTAGCTTACTCATGAACAATTACTCCTCCATCTTCAAAATCTAAGAGTCGCACTCCCAGATTTGCAAGGCAGTGAATATCCTTTACCATCTCTTTCTTTCCTTCTTCTACATGAGAAATGCTGCCCATAGACAACCTGCTAAGGGCGTCGGCTATAATATTTGCCTTGCTTGGATGGTATTGCAAACTCATATCATAGTCTTTCAAAAATCTCTATCCAACACCTCTGCCTAGGTTCAATTCTTTCTGTGAGAAAACATACTGTAAACTCATATGGTCAGTACAAATTTCAACATGCACTCCATAGAGATCGTGCCTCCAAATTCTAAGTGCAAACACCACGGTTGCTAACTCCAAGTCATGAGTGGGGTAATTACGCTCGTGCACCTTTAAATTCCTAGATGCATAAGCTATAACCTTACCAAGCTGCATCAATACACAACTAAGTCTCACACGGGATGCATCACAATAAACCACAAAATCATCTACACCTCGGGAAGGGTCAAAACAGGAGCAGTAGTCAGCTTGTCCTTCAACTTCTCAAAACTATTTTCAAATAAGTCAGACCATAAAAACTTTATATTTTTCTGAGTCAGTTTAGTAAGTGGAGCAGCTATGGAAGAAAAACTCTCTACAAATGTTCTGTAATACCCCGCCAAACCAAAGAAGCTCCAAATATCGATTGGAGTCGTGGGTCTAGGCCATTTTCTCACTACTTCAACTTTCTGGGGATCCACTCTTATCCCATCACTGGACACAATATGCCCCAAGAAGGAAATAACGTCTAACCAAAATTAACACTTAGAAAATTTAGCATACAGCTGATGATCCTTAAGGGTCTGAAGGATAATTCAAAGGTGATTGGCGTGATCCTCTTTACTCTTAGAATAGATCAGAGTATTATCAATAAATACAATGACGAACAAGTCAAGAAATTGATGGAACACTCTATGCATAAGATCCATGAAGGTTGCAGGGGCGTTAGTCAACCCGAAGGACATAACTAGAAATTCGTAGTGACCATATCGGGTTCGGAAGGCTGTCTTGGGTATGTCTGACCCCCTAACTTTCAATTGATGATAACCTGAATGAAGGTCTATTATTGAAAAGCACTTGGCACCCTGAAGCTAGTCAAAAAGGTTGTCAATCCTAGAAAGAGGATATTTATTTTTAATCGTGACGTTATTCAACTGACGGTAGTCTATGCACATCCGAAGGGTCCCATCCTTCTTTCGCCCGAAGATCACGGGTGCACCCCATAGGGAAACACTAGGACGAACAAAACCTTTATCTAGGAGGTCTATAAGCTATTCGTTTAACTTCTTTAGTTCCGTGAGAGCCATTCTATATGGAAGAATAGAAATAGGATGAGTGTCTAGAAACACATCAATGCCAAAATCTATCTCCCTATCAAGGGGTATCCCTGGGAGATCTTTGAGAAAGACTTCTAGGAATTCATTTACTACAGGGACTGACTGCAGAGGAAGGTTTCCAACTTTAGAATATTTTACTCGGATTAGATGATACATACAACCTTTGGAGATAAGCTTTCGGGCTCTAAGATAAGAGACAAAGTGACCTCTAGGTTCCACAGAACTCCCTGCCCATATAACTGGTATCTAATTCGGGAAAGAAAAAGTGACCTTTCGGGTTCTGCAATCAAGGGTGGCATAACATGATAGAGCCAGTCCATCCCAAGGATGGCATCAAAATCTATCATATCCAGTTCTATAAGGTCTACCACAGTTTTCCTACTATGAACAGATATGACACAATTCCTATATACCCTTCTAGCAATAATAGAATCACCTACAAGAGTAGAAATAGTGAAGGGTTCTATAATAACTTCGGGATCAAACCCGAAACCAACAACCACATAAGGGTTCATAGAAGATAAAGTAGACCGGGTGTCAACCAATACACAAACATCAAGAGAAAAGATTCGTAACATATAGAGAAGCTTCTGCCTCCTGGAGGTTAGTCAAAGAATATAATCGGTTGCAACCGCTTCCGACAGCTGAAAGGGCACCCTTAGGAAAAGAAGCTGTAAAGGCGGCTTGGGACATATCCCCCCTCATATTTACTCTAGCAGATGGACAATCTCTATGAAGGTAACCTACTTTACCACAAGTATAGCAATTTCTCCCCTCAAACTAGCACTTCCCTAGATGATTCCTTCCGCAAACCTCACACTGCGGACGAGTATGCCACTGTTGGGCCACACTTCCCTAAGACTGTGTACCTAGACCTTTGGACCCATGAGGAGTCTGAAAACTCTTTCTGTCTATCAGTGGTTTGGGTGTTGGGGCGCTGGCTGCTGACTGTGCATTATTCCAAAACTTCTTCTTCTTCGACCACTTATTACCCTAGTTACCACTCTACGGCTGACTCTGGTACTGATCCATAGATCTAGCTCTTTTAGCCTGTGTGTCTTTCTCTTTAGATTCAACAATCTTTTTCTTCTTCTCTTCTACTTGATGCATATGAACGGTCAGTCGAGCAAAGTCTAACTCCTTATTCAACATAGCCCCCTGGCTCTCAAGTACCAGGTCATCAGTAAGACCAGATGCAAATTTCCTCATTCGGGCCCTCATATTACTAGTCAACTTTGGTGCATAGTGGGGTAGTTTATTAAACTTCAAAGTGTACTCCTGGAAATTCATACCGCCCTGCTTCAGATTAACACACTCTTCCACTTTGGCCTCCCTCAACTCTAGAGGAAAGAATCAATCAAGGAAAGCTTCCACAAATTCACCCCAAACTGTGGGCACAACACTTTCACCTTTTTTATCTTCCCAGTCAGCATACCACTGATGCCAGTGAACTTACGTGGGTTCATCTTTATGACATGTCTATCTCTAGTAGCCTCAGATGTAATAGATGTAGACTCAACTTTTTCTGATCATTGAGCCTAGTTAGATACAAACTATGTCAGAATATGAATAGACCATCTGAATTCTGTATTTGAAATATCTCCCTGAGCAGTTGAGGGATGGTTGCCATTAGTCTGCGAAGCCCGAGGTGGACTAGTCAAGACTGGAGGGACTCTTGGAGTAGGGATAAATTCTAGAGTGTGAGCCCTATTATGGGTTCGCATCCCATGAGTGGGACAGACCTCATCTGCCTGAGCATTCTGATCGATGATATGAGATGGAGGCATAACTGTGTTTCTGAAACACAAGTGATCATTGATTAGGGGACATTTTAGACTCTGAAACATGAAATAAATCACAAACTTCACAAAATATTTCCTAAAGGCCTAGTAGCCTCCTGCTTATAAGTGTGGCGTACTACACACCCATAAATTAGACTCTACATGATGCAATTTCGCAGACACCCTAGGACCATGAACCATGCTTTTATACCAAGTTTTTCACGACCCAAACCAGGGCCTGTCCGTGATGAGCATTTCAAATAATAGAGGCCTGAAACACCCCTATTTGTCCAGTAATCATGCAGCTAATTTATATGATTAAAGTAATGCGGAAGAAACACAATATAATAGTAACATGGTCAAGAATTATGTGAAAATAAAAATGGGGAATAGTGTCCCACAATCTAAATCAACATCTCTATAACCGTCTGCGAAATCTCTACTACATAATGAAATAATGTCTATCTGAAAACTGGAAAAAGGCCCCCAGCAGACCCATAAAACTTAATATAAGATAAAAGGACTGCAGGACATAAGATCTTCCAAAACATAGAAGGCTCACCACTTGACTTTGCAACTCTATCTGAAAGATCTACTGATTCACTTTATCCCTAGACTGAGCCTCTGAACCTGAGAGGTTGGAGAGGGGAGGGGGTTAGCACAAAAGTACTGGCACGCAGAGATATCAAAGCAAAACATAATACTTTTACAAAATATAGTTGAGAGCCATTATAAAGCAATTTCGTATCAAATCATTTGAAAACACATGGGTGTAATGCAATAGTTTTCTCAACAATAATTAAATACAACTGAGCTAGGTCGAATAGCCTACATAATTTACACTAACTGTCCAACCTTGGTTGTCATTGAGATAAGGGTATAAGTGAGGTAGAGATACACAAGACCACAAAGCATGGCATCTCGACCCAAATCAAATATGGTAGTGCACAAAACCACAAAGCATTGCTCCTAACCATAATCCCAATTTAGGATAATATAATATCATGTACACAAGACCACAAAGCATGGTACTGATAGTCCGTGTCGGCAAACACATTCTTCTAGTGATGAGCCACTTGTATCTCATTCAAATTTCATCTTATTCAATCATCTATCGTATTCTGTAGGGTATAATCATACCCAACTTACAAGTCATCAATATCACTTCCACATATGCATAATCAGGTAAAAACCAAGGTGCTTCATCATTTACAAGTGGTAAATAATATTTATTTCAAATTCATGCTCTCTTTTATTGATGACAATACAATATGGGGTATCAAAACATTATCATGGGAATTTGAAAACAATTCATCATTCATATTTATCCAACTTCTATGGAAAATCTCAAATCACATATGCATGGTTTAAACCATTGAAGTATATAGGCAAAAAATTCCCATGACATCAAGAAAATGGCTTAGAAATCATATTGAAAGTAAGATATTAGAATTTGATTGAAAACCCCCATTTAAAAGCATGCATGTTTATAAAAATACACCCATGAGATTTTCGGATAGCCCCACGTACCTCTATTTCAAAGGATGATAGATGTTTTTTGAAGTTTGAGGATTGGTGATTCCAAATATGTAATTATCTTTGAAAACCTACGGTCAAATCTTGAACTATTTGGTTCTTTCATTTTGAAGCCCTAAGGAGAATCTTGGGCAGTTTTGATGAAATAATATGTATTTTGGGGTCCTTGGAACTGTATCTCATGTTTTCGGGCTAAGTAAGGGTGAAAAAGGACCACTTTGTCCTCAACACGGCGTGTTTAAATTACAAAAATTCCTTACATAGGCGACGCCCATCCCGTTGCCTATGTTTACATAGGCACCACCTAGGCTATCACCTATGTTTACATAGGAGCTGCCTAGGCTATCGCCTATATTTACATAGGCACCACCTAGGCTATTGCCTATGTCTTCCAGTGGCCATGGGTGATTGGTTAGGCGATGCTTATCACATTGAAGCGCCATAACTTCTTGCTCGGGTGTTAAATTTTAGCCAAATTGGTATCGTTGGAAAGCTAACCCAAATCCCAATCATTTGACACATAGTAGGCTTTCTAATTCAACATACACAGAGAGTTATAGTCAATGGAAGCTGACACACTTTATAACATCTACTAAAACTTAGACAATCAAAATATTTTCAACTCGCCCTTGAGTTGAAGGACCTCTATGGTCTAAATTCAAGCTTGAGCAGATTCACATGCTACACAATATTTAACATGCCGTATTGACATAGGATTTTATGGCTTCGAGATTAGCAACGCATCAAAATCATGGTTTTAATTCTTGCCCAAAATGCAGGGCGTTACAGTACTTTTGAGAAATTATGTTCTATAAGAGTCTTGATATTTGAATGACTTGAGATGATTTAGAATGATTTGACCTTCTTGGTCTTTAAGGAGTTGATTTTGTACTCAAATTGAGGAAAGAAATCCACACTTTGATTGATTAGGAAAAGAGGTGGCATGATGGCTCCCATTGTGAATTGTTGAACTATTTTGTGGTGGATTTTCTTTTGTTAAGGATCTGAACTAAGTCTAGGAGAAGTCTTTAGCACTGAGTGGGAAGTATAGCTGCTTGGTACTTCCCCGGAACTACGTTGCCCTATAGGTTGTGAGTTTGAGGCTGATATAATGATCACTAGTAAATGAAAGATTAAGGTCCTACTCCGATATCAAGGATAGGACAGCTGTCCCTAATGTGGATTGGAGGTTATACTAAATGTAGCTTACATGGTTTATGTTGGTTACGAGAGACTCCCAATGTGTGTGTGTGTGTACTCCTTTATCTATAATGAAAATTATGGTTTAAAGGCTTGGTTTCAAGAAAGTTATCGTTTTCGAATGATTGAACTGTTATTTTATAAAGAGATTTGTTTTGAAATTGATTATTCTATATGTTTGGAAATAAGGAAGAAGTGAATTGAGAAATTATTGAAATGACTCACGTGCTTTGTTTTCATGTATCATTTACTTATGGTTTTAATGATTTATCTCAAGCTAGTGAGTCTTTCATAACAACATGCATGTCTTTTATAAACTTATGACAATAGTTTTTATTGAAATTTGCATACGCTCCCATATACTCGGTACATATTCCATGGTACTAACCCACATGTTCGCATGTGGGAAATATTTTCCCTATAATATAGGTTTAGGTGCTCATTCCTAGGTTTGAAAGTGATTTTCTGAGCATATTGAACTACATCTTCTGCAGTGGTGACTCCTCATGATTTGAGGACGTATTCTTTTTAGAATTTTCATTTCATTATAAGTTATTTATTTTATATTTTGAGTTCCAGTCAGTTGGGGCTTGTCCCAATGGCTCATTGATACGTTCTTTAGTAGAGGCTTGTAAGGCTAGTTTATCAGATTGGTTAGAGTTATTAGAGGTTTGGTATTTTGTTACTTTCTGCACTTTCCCAGATTGCAGTAGACATTGTTGTTGATATTTAGATGTTTTAATTATAATGATCCTAAAAGAAGCTTGTGATGGTGGTAGATGGCTCAAAGAGTTAGCTTGGGGCTACTTGTAGCCTTAAGCACCGTGTAACACTTTGGGACCCATTTTTGGGGCATTACAAACCCAATATTAGAGCCTGATGTTTAAGGAGTCCTAGGGAGTCTAAGAAGCCACGTTAATTAGAGTCTTTATCATCAGTGTGTAGCACACCACATCTATGAGCAAGAGGCTATGAGACTTTTTAGGAAAATGGTCATTTCTTTCCTTCAGAAGTATATCGTGCTTATAGTTGTTCTATTTCAGCTATTAATTTGTGCTCCCTTATTTTAGAATGTGCCTCCTCACCGAGATAGAAGAAATAACGCCGGTCAGCAACCTCAGCTTGCTGAACCACTGAATGAAAATGTATCCCATGCCGAATTTTGAGCAGCCTTCCAAGAACTAGCCTAAGCTATCACCGCCAATGTTCAAGCCAATTAGGCCTCAGCTCTACAGCAATAGGGAGGTGACTTAGCTACTGTAAGAATTTATGACTTTATGCGGATGACTCCACCAGAGTTTTATGGGTCCAAGGTAGGTGAGGATCCATAGTTGTATTTAGAGGAGGTGAGAAATATCACATAGGTAATACATATCTCTGAGAATTATAGTGTGGAGTTGGTATAATACTGGTTGAAATACATTGCCTATGATTGGATTATTGCTTGGAGGAAGGGTAGGGGAGAGGGTACCGCTCGTACGACTTCACAAGAATTCCGGGATGCATTTCTGGATAAGTTCTTCCTATTAGAGATGAGAGAGGCAAAGGTAGAGGAGTTCATGAACTTATGGCAGGGCTCTATGACTATTAAAGTGTACTACTTAAAGTTCAAGCAGTTAGCCAAATATGCTCCTGACTTGATAGCTGATAACCGGGCCAGCATAAGCAAATTCGTTACAAGGGTGTCGAGCTATGTTGTTAAGAAGTGTAGGTCTGCTATGCTTAATCGTGAGATGAACCTTTCCCGACTAATAAAACATGCCCAACAGATTAAATCAGACAAGATAAAGGAGACGGATAGAATGAAAATGAATAAGAGAGCTAGGTCCGAGCAGCACGGACATGGCTAGACTAGATCTCATGGAAGGAGCTGCCCTTAATTTCAGAACTGCTCATCTGGACCAGCACCATCATCAGCTAGCGCTCCCGTGCCTAGGGGTAAGTAGGAGGAAGGTAATAGGTCTTATGCGTCCAGGTCCCAATTCAATGTTGGCAGTAAGCCTAATTATCCTCCGTGTCCTAAGTGTGGTAGGACCCATTCGGGTGAGTGTTGGGGTAAGAAGAAGGTTTGTTTCGAGTGTGGTGACTTGGGTCACATACTTAGGGAGTTCCCATATGCCAGGCAAGGGCAACATTATAATTGCCCTCAAACTCAGACTGCTAGTACTCCAGCTCCGATAACTCGTCGAGCCTCAACTCAGGGTGCTTTTTCCAGCACTGCTGACGGTTAGTGCCAGATTAGGTTCTATGCCTTGCCTTCTCGCCAGGAGCAGGAGAAATCCCCCAATGTTGTTACTAGTATGCTTCGTATATTTCAGTTTGATATTTATGCATTGTTGGATCCTGGGTCAAGTTTTTCATATATAACACCTCTGGTTGCTGTTAATTTTTAAGTAAGTCCTGAGAATATTCCTGAACCTATCCTAGTTTCTACCCAGTGGGTGAATTTTTTGTTGGCCAAAAACTGTATAAGAAGTGTCCTATTTTTATTCTTCATAAAGTTATATTTGTTGATCTGATAGAGTTAGACAATGCAGATTTTGATATTATTCAGGGTATGGACTGGCTTCACTTTTGTTATGCATCCATAGACTGTTGTACTCATGTAGTCAAGTTTCAGTTTCTTGGTGAGTCTGTTTTCGAATGGTCCGAGAGTTTAGTGTTACCTAAGAGTCATTTTATATCATATCTCAAAGCTAGAAAACTTATTTCCAAAGGGTGCATTTATCATTTGGTTAGGGTCAAGGATACTAAGTCTGAGACTCTAACTCTCCAGCCAATTAGTGTTATTAATGAGTTTCCTGATATCTTTTCTGGAAGATCTTCCAGGGGTACCACCTAATAGGGAGATAGAATTTCGTATCGATCTTCTTTACGATACTCAGCCCAGTTCCATCCCTCCCTACCGTATGGCACCCGCAGATGTAAGAACTTGAAAGAGAAACTCAGAGATCTGCCAGATAAAGGTTTTATAAGGCCAAGTGTTTCTCCTTGCGGTGCACCTATCCTATTCATATGGAAGAAAGATGGTTCTTTGCGTATGTGCATTGACTATCACCGGCTTAATAAAGTAATTGTCAAAAATAAGTGTCCTCTTAAAAGAATAAGTGATTTATTTAATCAATTGCAAGGTGCAATTTACTTCTTAAAGATAGACCTTCGCTCCAGCTATCATCAACTCAGAGTTAGGGAGTGTGATACCCCGAAAATAGCCTTCTGAACTCGCTATGGTCATTTTGAGTTTCTTATTATGTCCTTTTAGCTAACTAATGCCCCAGCAGCTTTCATGGACCTTATGAATTGGGTATTCCAACCATATTTTGATATGTTTGTTATAGTATTCATAGACGATATTCTGGTATACTCTCGTAGTGAGAATGAACATGCAGATCATCTCCATATTGTCTTATGAACCCTTAGAACCATCAATTGTTTTCCAAATTCAGCAAGTATGAGTTTGGTTTAGGTCAGGTTCTTTTCTGTGTCATATCATTTCTTTCAAAGGTATTAGGGTCGATCCCCAAAAGATAGAAGCTATTAGAAACTATCCTAGACCTATTTCTCCATATGATATCAAAATTTTGTTGGGTCTAGCTGGCTATTACCACTGCTTTCATAAGCGGTTATCATCTATAGCATCTCCTATGACCCGATTGACCCAAAAGAAAGTTAAGTTCTTGTGGTTCGATTCTTGTGAGAAGTGTTTTTAGAAGTTGAAGACTCCACTCACTTTAGCCCCTACTTTGACTCTGCTTGATGGTGTTGATGGGTTTATGGTGTATTGTGATGCCTCTAGTGTTAGTTTAGGTTGTGTATTAATGCAGAGGGGTAAAGTTATAGCTTATGCTTCTAGACAGTTGAAACCCCATGAGAAGAATTACCCAACCCATGATCTCGAGTTAGCTTCTGTTGTATTTGCTCTGAACATCTGGAGACACTACTTGTATGGTTTCCATATTGATGTTTCTACTGATCATAAGAGTATGCAGTATGTATATACCCAGAAAAAGTTGAACCTTAGGAAGAAAAGGTGGTTAGAGTTGTTGAAAGACTACAATATGAGTATGTTGTACCATCTGGGCAAGGCCAATATAGTAGCGGATGCCCTTAGCAGGATGTCTATGGGTAGTGTTTCTCATGTTAAAAAGGGTAAGAAAGAGTTAGCTCGTATTGTGCATCATTTAGCTAGGTTGGGTGTTAGGTTGTTTGACTCGGCTGAAGGTAGTATAAGGGTTCAGAGTAGTTTCGATTCCTCCTTTGTTTTGGAAGTAAAGGAGAAGCAATACTTAGATGCTAGTTTGGTCAGACTGAAGGAGTCAGTCAAAGACCAAAATGTGAAGGTTTTCTCCCAAGGGGGAGATGGTGTGTTAAGATTGCAAGGTAGATTATGTGTTACGAATGTTGATAATCTAAGGTAGAGGATTGTGGCCAAAGCACATGGTGCATATTATTCTATTAATCCTAGTGCCACCAAGATGTATCGTGACTTGCAAAAAATCTATTGGTGGAGTGGCATGAAGAAAGATAGAGCAGCATTTGTGGCTAAGTGTACGATGTGCCAATAGGTTAAGGTAGAACACCAAAGACCGAGTGGTAATATGTAGGAGTTTGTATTCACACTTGGAAGTGGGAAGAGATAAATATGGATTTTATGACCAGTTTACCTCCTTCCCGATGCCACCATGATCCTAATTGGGTTGTTGTTGACAGGTTAACTAAGTTGCGTACTTCTTGCCTGTGCATACTTCTTATATTGTTGAGGACTACACTAGATTGTACATCCGTGAGTTAGTCAAATTACATGGAGTTCCATTATCTATCATTTTGGATAGGGGTACTCAATTCACTTCGCATTTTTGGAAGGCATTTCAGAAGGGTCTTGGTACCCAAGTGCATTTGAGTTCTGCTTTTTGCCTGGAAATAGATGGTCAGGCTGAGAGGACCATCTAGACTTTAATGAATATGTTGAGAGTGTGTTCTCTTGAATTTAAAGGGAGTTGCGATGAGAATTTACGATTGATAGAGTTTTCTTAAAACAATAGTTATCACTCTAGCATTGGCATGGCCCTATTTGAGGCTTTGTATGGGAGAAAATGTAGGCCACCCATAGGTTGGTTTGAAGTGGGTGAAGCTATTGTGACTGGTCCTAATTCGGTATTTGAGGCTATGGAAAAATTCAAGTTGATTAAAGAGAGGTTGAAAACAGCTAAGAGTCGTCAGAAGTCACATACTGATGTAAGGAGAAGAGACCTTGAGTTTGAAGTTGATGAATTGGTGTATTTGAAGATTTCTCCCACGAAAAGGGCGAATTGATTCGGGAAGAAGGAGGGGATCTTAGTCCCTATTATGTTTGTCCTTACAGAGTTCTTAGCTGTGTTGGTAAGGTAGCTTATGAGGTTGAGTTGCCTTCAGAGTTGTCAGTTGTTAATCTTGTCTTCCATGTTTCCATGCTTAGGAAGCATATTGGTGATTTTGTTGTTGTAGATCCTTCAGAGAGCTCGGATGTGTAAGATAGTCTTTTGTTTGAGGAGGTTCCTATTGAGATTTTAGACCACCAAGTCTAGAGATTGAGGAACAAAGAATTTCCCTTTGTCAAAGTGTTGTGGAGAAACTAATCCATTAACGGTGCAACTTGGGAAGCCAAGGCTGACATGCGATCCAAGTACCTGCACCTATTTTTCACAAGCTTTGATCAAGACGAAGGTACCATTCTTCTCTAAATCATCCCCTTTATATTCAATGTTGTAGCAGTTCAACTGTTATTTCTTATTGTTCAACTGTTATTTCATGAGTTTATGCATTCTATGTTGTATCCGGAATTTAGAATGAAGTGGAGATAAGCTTAGTAAGTTACCTCAGTTTTATACCCTTTGTTTCCCTTGTATTCTTGGCATATCAAGCAGCATTCAAGGACGAATGTTCCCAAGGGGGAGATAATGTAAGACCCCAAAAATTTTTCATGTCACTAAAGCCTTCGAAACGCGTCAAGTTGAGCTTAACACTTAGAAATTTTATTAAATGTTCCAACACTTAGTCATTTTCTAGCCTAGAATCTTTGCTAATTATTTTGTGACCTTCCCAACCTTCGTTTATTGAAATTTTTTTTGCGTTATGATGGGGCAAGGTCGTAAGATATTCCGGGTGAGTTTCAAAATTTTTTGTCATTGTTTAGGGCGTGTTTGGTTTTCAAACCAGTAGCATCATGCGATATGCATGCGTTGCATGGTCTAGTGCGGTGCTACAGAGTATGCGATGCATGCTTCTTTGTGGTGGGATGGAGCATGCGACGCATGGTCCATCGCTTGCCTGGAAAAGTTTTAGCCTTTTTACTATCTCATTAAGGGCAAATGGTATTTTTCCACTCCCATATATTCTCTAAAACGGGATTAAACCCCTCAAACCCCAAAATAACATTACTTTAACCCAAATTGACCAAGAACAAAACTTAGGGTTTCTATAAAGAAACGAAGAGAGCTTGTAATTCAACCGTGACTTTTTAAGGATTTTTGAATATTTCAAATCCTTATTCCGAGTGCTACAAGAAGCACACAACAATTCCACGAATAGCGTGTTGAGGTAGAAAGTTCATTCCAAGTCTCTAATCTTGAGGTATGTGGGGTTATGAACAAGAATACCCTTTCGTTCTTGTGCCCAATATTTGCTTTCTTTTACGAATTTACATGGTTTTACATGAATATCCTATGAAATTGAAACATGGATTTATCACATATGTTGTTTTTATGATAATGTTGATATTGTTATATATAAAAGTCTGAATTTTCATATTTTCTTTGGGATTTATATGTATTTATGACATAAAGCATTATTCTTGAAAGATTTTACCGTGATATTGATATATGGGTCTTTGAACACCATTTGAAATTGTACCTTTAAGAAATTATGTGCTATAAGCGTCTTGATATTTGAATAACTTGAGATGATGTAAAATGATTTGACCTTCTTGGTCTTGAAAGAGTTTATTTTGAACCCGAACTGGAAAAAAAATCCACATTTTGATTGATCATGAAAAGGGGTGGCATGATGGCTCCTGTTGTGAATTGTTGAACTATTTTTTGGTGGATTTTTTTGTTAAAGATCTAAGCTAAGTCCAATAGTAGTCTTTAGCACCGAGTGGGAGATATAGCAGTTTGGTACTACCTTAAAACTACATACCCCCGTAGGTTGTGATCCTGAGGATGATATAGTGATCACTAGTGAATAAAAGATTAATGCCCCACTCCGATGGCAAGGATAAGATAGCTATCCCCAACATGGGTTGGAAGTTGGACACGATGTAGCTCACATGGTTTATGTCGATTATGAGAGACTCACAATATGTGTGTGTATACTCTTTTATCTATAATTAAAATTATGGTTTGAAGGCTTGGTTTTGAGAAAGGTATCATTTCCGAATGATTGAATTGTTATGTTTTAAAAAGATTTCTTTTGAAACTGATTATTCTATGTGTTTGGAAATAAGGAAGAAGTGAATTGAGAAACTGTTGTAATGACTCACGTGTTTTGTTTTCATGTATCATTTACTTATGTTTTTTATTATTTATCTCAAGCTATTGAGTCTTTCATAATAGCATGCATGTCTTTTATAAACTTATGATAATTGCTTGCATTGAAATTTGCATACACCCTCATATACTCGGTACATATTTCATGGTACTGACCCACATATTTGCATGTGGGCTACATTTTCCCTATAATATAGGTTTAGGTGCTCAGTCCCAGGTTCGATAGTGATTTTTCGAGCACGTTAATCTTCAACTTCTGCAGTGGTGACTCCTCATGATCCGAGGACGTATTCTTTTCAGACTTTTCATTTTATTATGAGTTATTCATTTTATCTTTTGAGTTTGGGTCAGTTGGGGCTTGTCCCAATGGCTTATTGATACACTGTTTAGTAGAGGCTAGTTAAGCTAGTTTATCTGACTGGTCAGAGTTATCAGATGTTTGGTATTTTGTTACTTTCTGTACTTTCCCAGATTCCAGTAGACATTGTTGTTGATATTTAGATGTTTTAATTATAATGATACTAAAATAAACTTATGATGGTATTATATGGTTCAAAGGGTTAGCTTTGGGCTACTTGTAGCCTTTAGCTTCGTGTAATGCTTTGGGACCCATTTTCTGGGAGTTACAGTAGAGGCTTTGTGGATACTATGGATTAGGATTGGTTCCTAACATTCTTAAATTTCATTGAGTTATTGATTATTTTATCTTATATATGTTCAGAATTCCCCCGTTGTAGTTATACTGAGATCTGTTTAACTAAACAAAATGGGTGGTCTCCGATCCACGATGGACTTAAGACATCAGGCACAACCAGGCCCTGGTTCTGGTTATGACAAAGTTGGTATCAGATCCAAGGTTCATGGTCAATTTGGTGTCCACAAATCTATATTAAATAGAGTCTCTTTTATGGGTATGTAGCATACCACACTTATAAGGGAGCGGCTACGTGGCATTTAGGAATATTTCCCTTTCTTGTGTTCTACTTTTGGTTTATAGAGTCTAGGATGTGGAAATCTTCTCTAATTTCTAGTTGCTTACATTTTAGATCAAGCCTCCCAGACGATCCGATGCTCGTGGAAACTCTTCTATCCTGGTTGAGGACAATGTAGACGAAAATCATCCTACTTATAGAGTACAAACCCATTCTAGGATCCCTAATTCTGATTTCCCTCGTGGAGTTCCATCCGTCCCTACTAGTACTCATCAGGCTGCTTGAGCTAATGATACTCCTACCCCGATGCCTTAGGGTGATGTGTCTAATGCTAAGTTCCATCGGTCAATTTATTTTCTTACTAAGTTGGTGTCCTCTCAATCACACCATTCTAAGCATGTTGTTGTTGTCGCCACTTCTTCTGAGGACACAAAGGTTGTCCAGTTCATGAGGTTGAAGTCCCTTACTTTCATTGGTTCCAAGGTTAAGGAGAATCCTTAAGAGTTCATAGATGAGATAGAAATTTTTTTTTGAGTAATGCATACTTTTGACTCAGACGGTGTAGAGTTCATAGGATAACAGTTGAAGGATATAACATATTAGTGGTATAAGGAGTGGGAATAGTTTAGAGAGGATGATGCTGATCCAGCTATATGGTATGACTTTTCGAGTGCCTTTATTGATCACTTCTTTCCTCAAGATCCGATGGAGGCAAAAATTGAGGAGTTTTGGAATTTAAAATAAGGCAGGATGTCTGTTAAAGATTATGTTAAAGTTTTATCAGTTATCATGTTATGCTCCAGAGTTGGTATCTTATATAAGGGCTAAGATGAGTAAGTTCACTTCGGGCTTGTCTCAAGACTTGGTGTTGGAGTGCAAGACTACCTTGCTAAATAACTACATGGATATCTCTAGTTTTATGGTATATATGCAGTAGGTTAAAAATGAGAATAAGAAATAAGAAATAGGGGAAAGACAAAGTAAAAAATCAGGTATTCTAAGTAGGGTTGAGGTCAATAGAATAATGGTAGAGATGGTAGGTAATGGTCTAAAAAAAGTAGGGAAATTCTGGTTCTTATTCTACAGCTAGTGCTCCATATCCTAAGCCATTCGGTGATCATTGCTTCCAGAGTTATAGTGGGTTTAAGGTACAAGTTGCCCAATCTCAAGATAGTGAAGCCCAGTCAACTCCATCGTATCCATCTTGTAGATTTTGTGGGTAGTTTCATCATGGTTTTTGTGATAAGGGGAGGAATAAGTATTTTCGATGTGACCAGTAGGGTTATATTTAGAGAAACTATCCTTCTGGTGATGTTGGTACTAGGGCTAATAAGATTCTGATTGTTACTTCTTTAGGTCCTGTGCCAAAGGGTTCTACTTCTAGTAGCGGCACTGGTTCAAATTATCTGTATGCTTTTTCCACCTATCAGGAATCTGAGGCTTCTCCTGATGTTAGCACTGGTACATTATGACGTTTCTTTCCTGCTGTGTATTACTTTCTTTATCCAGGGTCTACTCTTTTTTATGTGATCCCTTTTGTGTTTGTTCATTTTGGTTTTGGTCCTAATTATATTTTGTAATCCCTTTTCTATATCTACCCCAGAGGGTGACCTATTATGGCTAGAAAAATCTGTAGAGGTTGTGTGGTATCTATTTGTGGTAAGGATACCTTGGTAGACTTAGTAGACTTGGAGATGGATGATTTTGATGTAAGTTGGGAATGTATTGGCTTCATTCATGCTATGCCTCTCTAAATTGTCGGACCCATAAGGTCATTTTCAAATTTCCTAATAAGTCTGTTATAGAATGGAAAGGGAGTTCCCTAGTGCCTCAGGGAAGGTTTATTTCTTATCTTAGAGCCTAGAAGTTAGTTTCCAAAAGGTGTCTTATCACTTAATTCGGGTTAAAGATTTTAACTCAAAGGATCCTTCATTGAAATTCGTCCGTTGGTTAATAAATTTCCTATAGTCTTTCCTGATGATCTTCCTGGTATCCCTCCTAATAAGAAAATTGATTTTTGATTGACCTTCTTTTGGATACTCATCCTATTTTTTTTCCCCTATATATAATGCCTTTGGCTGAGTTGAATCTGTTATAGAATGGAAAGGGAGTTCCCTAGTGCCTCAGCGAAAGTTTATTTCTTATCTTAGAGCCGGGAGTTAGTTTTAAAAAGGTGTCCTATCATTTGATCAGGGTTAAAAATTTTAACTTAGAGGATCTTTCGTTGAAATCCGTTCCCATGGTTAGTAAATTTTTTAGGTCTTTCCTGATGATCTTTCTGATATTTCTCCCGATAAGGAAATTGATTTTGGATAGACCTTCTTCTGGATACTCATTTTATCTTCTTGATAAGGGTTTTATCCACCTTAGTATGTCTCCATGGGGTGCTCCTATTCTCTTTGTGCATTGGAAGGATCGTTCCCTTCGAATATGCATAGACTACCGCCAGTTGAATAAAGTGATAGTCAAGAATAAGTTCCCTCTCCTTAGGATTGATGACCTCTTTGAACTATTGCAGGGTGCAAAGTACTTTTCTAGTACTGTCCTTCAGTTTGGCTATCATCAGTTTAAATTAGGGAGATAGATATCCCTAAAACTACTTTCCAAATGTGATATGTCCATTATGAGTTTTTGGTAATGTCCTTTGGTTTGGCTAATGCTCTGACGACATTCATGGATTTTATGAACTGGGTTTGCCAGTTCTTGGATTTGTTTGTGATTATGCTTATTAATGTCATCCTAGTTTATCATAAGAGTGAGGAGGATGATACCAATCATCTCCGTATAATGTTGTAGACTTTGAAAGATCAACAGTTGTATGCCAAATTTTACAAGAGTGAATTATGGTTGAATGTTGTGACCATCCTTACTCATGTTTTTTCTAGTGAGGGGAACATAATAGATCTACAAAATGTTGAGGTGGTAAAGAGGTGGCCTAGAACCACGACTCCAACTAATATTGGGAGCTTCTTGGACTTAGCCAGGTATTATAGGAGGTTTGTGGAGAGTTTCTCTTTGATTCCTGCTCTATTGACTAAGTTGACTCAGAAAAGGTGAAATTTTTATGGTATGATACTTGTGAGTATAGCTTTGAGAAGGATAAGTTGACTTCGTCTTTTGTTTTGACCATATCCAAGGGCTCTGATGGTTTTATTGTTTATTGTGATGCGTCCCATGTGGTACTGGGTTGTGTTTTGATGTAGCATAGCAAGGTGGTGGCATATGCCTCTAGGTAGTTGAAGGTGCATGAAAAGAATTATCCGACTGATGATTTAGAGTTGTTGGCTATAGTTTTTTCTGTAAAGATTTGGCACCATTACTTGTACAGAGTTCATGTTGATATATATTCTAGTCATAAGAGCATCCAGTACCTGTTCACCCAGACGGAGTTAAATCTTAGGCAATTGAGATAGCTTGAGTTACTCATATATTATGATATGAGTCCCCACTATCATCTAGGAAAAGATAATATGGTTCTGATGCTCTTAGCAGGTTATCCACAGGGAGCTTATCTTATGTTGATGAGGAGAAACTAGGTTTGGTGAAAGATATTAACTATTTGACTAATCTTGGAGTTCATCTTTCAGATTCCAAGGATGGAGGTATGATTGTTTAGGCGGTGGTAAAGTCTTCTCTCAATACTAAGGTGAAGGAGAAGCAGGTTTTGGATCCTATCATAATGCAGAATAAAGAAGACGTGAGTCAACAAAAAATGATAGCTTTCGAGATTAGTGGTGATATTATCTTGAGGTATAAAGGTAGGTTGTGTGTTTTCGATGTTGATGTGCTGTGAGAAAGGATTTTAGATAAGGAACATGAGTTGAGGTACCTTGTTCATCCTTGTTTGACAAAGATATATTATTATTTGAAGGAGATGTATTCATGGAACCATATGAAGAGAGATATGGAATATTTTGTGTCCAAATGTGTGGTCTGTCAACAAGTGAAAGTGAAGCACCTGAGTCTTGGTGGTTTGTCTAAAAACATTGAGTTGCCTATATGGAAATGGAAACTGATTGATATGGATTTTGTTACGGGTCTTCCGCAGTTTGGTAGTCAGTTTGACTCGATTTGCGTCATCATAGAGAGGT